>NC_080544.1:16588517-16901374 GCF_028640845.1 Ahaetulla prasina | reverse complement strand
GGTCCGCAGTCATCGCTGTCGCAGAAGCTCTAGCGGAGCCAACACCGCTACACTCCGTATCGTGGCAGACCCTTCAGACTCTCCTGAAGAATCACTACGCACCAGCCCCGTCCAAATACGTTCGACGGTACGAGTTTGGGGAGCGCAGGCAACAAGAAGGCGAGTCTATCAGCGACTACATGGCAGCCCTGAGACAAGCCTCCAAGCATTGCGAGTACCGCGATCTGGACGAAGAGCTGCTGGAACAACTTATACGGGGGGTCAGAGACATCCGTTTGAGGAGACGGTTGCTAGCCAAGAGCAACCTGACATTGGCAAACGCTCTGGACGAAGCCAGAGCCCATGAGATGTCCAACCATGCAGCAGACACATTACAAAAGCGACTCACGCCGATGGCGGGCGCAAAGCCGAGCACAGTCCACCACGAAGAAACCTATCGTGAGTCAACCAGCGAAGAGGAGGAAGAAGTCCACTACACCGGAAAATCGACAAGGGAAGACCCGGAGGAATGCGGAAGTTGCGGGGACGCCATTTGCCGGCGGTGTGAAAGGAAGGGGCACCTGGCTCAAGTCTGCCGAGCACCCCAACCTTCCCACCGAAAATTCAAATCGGCCAATCAGAGCGGCTCTGAGTCAGAGATGCAAACCCCACATTCCCGCCGAAATTTCAAACCAGCCAATCAGAGCGCGAGATCGGCGAGGCGACCCGCGATTGGCCAGGAAAGAAAGAGCGCGAAGTCAAACCGAATGACTGTTACCATAGACCACGCAGCTACCCGCATCGAAGAAAAGATCTTCACAAACCCGACAATTGAAGGCGTACCGTGCCGACTGGAAGTAGACACAGGATCAGCAATCACGATCATGTCCTGGGACACTTTTGTGAAAGCCTTGCCGCACATCGCAAAGCGCAAGCTACAGAAACAACGGCTCCGGGTGCAGGATTACCAGGGCAACCGCATCCCTGTTCGAGGGACAACGACCGTCGAGGTCAAGTACGGGACATACGAAAAGACCCTGCCCATCACGTTAGTCGAGGGAACCTTGCCAAGCTTGCTGGGGTTAGACTGGTTCCGGGCGTTGGGAATGGGGGTGACTGGCGTCCACCGGAGCGGATGCAACCTGCAAAACGCCCTAATGGAGGAATTCGCAGACGTATTCGAGGACCGTTTAGGCAAGTACAAGGGGACCCCTATCTCCTTCAATTTAGACCCCCAAATAGCTCCCATTAGGTTAAAGGCAAGGAGGGTTCCTTTTGCACTCAAACCTAAAATCGACAAAGAGTTAGATAAATTAGTCAGCCAGGGGATACTAGTGCCAGTTGACCATGCCAAATGGGAGACGCCAATCGTCACCCCTATAAAACCAGACGGGTCCATAAGAATTTGCGCTGATTACAAGGCTACCTTGAACAAAGCATTGCAAAAGAGCGCCTACCCAGTTCCAGTAGTGCAACACTTATTGCACTCACTAGGGCACGGACAAGTTTTCGCCAAATTAGACTTGGCACAAGCGTACCAACAGCTACCCGTAGATGCTAGCACAGCTGAAGCCCAGACCATTGTAACGCACCGGGGTGCCTTTAAGTGCACCCGGTTACAGTTCGGGGTGAGTGTGGCCCCGGGGCTATTCCAAAATTTGATGGAGCGGCTTCTACAAGGGTTACCAGGAGTCGTACCCTATTTCGATGATGTGTTGGTATCAGGGGAAGATTTAGGAGAATTGGGGAAGCGGTTAAGGAAAGTTTTGGCCATATTTAGGTCGGCAGGATTAAAAGTCAAAGCAAGCAAGTGTCAGATAGGGGTCGAATCTGTTGAATTTTTGGGGTATAGAATAGACAAAAAAGGGATTCACCCCACGGAGAGCAAAGTCAAGGCGATAAAGAGAGCCCCAGCACCCAAAAACAAGACAGAACTCCAGGCTTTCCTGGGTCTGGTAAACTTTTACGCCGTGTTTTTAAAAGATAAGGCAACCGTTGCTGAACCGCTGCATAAATTGCTAGGAAAAAACACAGCTTGGTCGTGGGGGAAGTCAGAGAATAGGGCATTTGAGGCAGTAAAAAGTTTGCTATCAAGCGATAGCCTATTAATACAATACAATAACAGACTGCCGTTAGTATTGGTTTGTGATGCGTCCCCCTATGGAGTAGGAGCTGTACTTAGCCACAGACTCCCAAACGGCACTGAAGCCCCTATAGCGTTCTATTCACGAACGATGTCCCCGGCTGAGAGGAATTACAGCCAGCTAGATAGGGAGGCTCTCGCAATAGTGTCAGGGGTGAAAAAATTTCACGAATACGTTTTTGGGAGAGACTTTGAAATTATCACTGACCACAGACCACTATTGGGATTACTGGCTGGCGACCGCCCAACGCCAGTGGCACTATCACCCCGGCTGACCAGATGGACTATCTTTTGGCCGCCTACTCTACAAACTGCAGCATCGACCTGGAAAGAGCTGGGGCATGCGGACGATTGAGCAGATGCCCATTGCCCGGGGAAATCGAGGACCCTACTCCGGGCACCCCCGTTCTACTAATTGACTCTTTGGACTCGGGGCCAGTCACATCGCAGGAAGTGGCTCGGGCCTCCTACCGGGACGTTGTTTTAAGGACTGTAATCAGTTGGGATCAAAGGGATGGCCGCTGCGCCGGGCGACGTTTAAGGAATTTGTAAAGAAAAAGGGAATTGTCTGTGCAAGGGGTGCCTGCTCTGGGGGATAGGGTGGTAGTTCCAGAGAAGCTGAGAAAAAGTTCTGGAACTCCTGCATGAGGGTCACCCAGGAATTGTGAGGATGAAGGGTTTGGCTAGGAGCTATGTCTGGTGGCCCCTAATGGACAGGGAAATCAGTGACAGGGTTGGCCGATGCCAAGTATGTCAGGAATCCAGACCACTACCGCCTACGGCCCCAGTTTTGGAGTGGGAGAAACCCCAAGGCCCTTGGTCCCGCATACACATTGATTTTGCCGGCCCCTTCCACGGCCAAACATTTCTAATTGTGGTGGATGCATTCTCCAAATGGCTGGAGATCATCCTAATGAAATCCACAACCGCGGGAGCTGTTATCTCAGCACTAAAACACCTTTTCGCCACGCACGGTCTACCGGACACCCTCGTGTCCGATAACGGCCCACAGTTCACCGCAGCATTATTTGAAGGGTACCTGGCTGAAGAGGGTATCCGACATGGCCTCTCAGCGCCGTTCCACCCTGCGTCGAACGGCCTTGCTGAACGTTTTGTTCGGAGTGCGAAAGAAGCGCTGTCCCGAAGCGGCCCCGGCGATTGGCAGGCACAAATCGACGCATTCCTAACCGTCCAACACAGGACCCCCTGTGTGGCCACCGGCCGCAGCCCAGCCGAGCTATTAATGGGGCGGAAGCTACGGTGCCCGCTAGACCGGCTACACCCGAACTATGTACAGGACGGGTTCAAAACAAAACCAGAGAGAATCCGAGAGTTAAACATAGGAGACTCGGTATGGGCACATAATTACAGCGACGGCCCTAACTGGAAGAGGGGGATAGTCATAGACAAAACGGGCCCCAAATCTTATCTAGTGGAACTAGACGATGGCAGAGTCTGGAGGCGCCACATAGATCAATTAAGAAACAGATTGAGCGATAAGGCAGAATTAGGCGAGAGCAGCCCTGACTATGATTTAATTAACCCCACAGCTGACCGGAGCCAAGAACAAACAGAAAGCGTAAGCAAAGAACCAAACAGAGACTTATCTGAGTCAGGCGAGGTCCAGCGACACCCTCCGGTCTCTCTAGAGGACAGCAGGTCCGAGCCGGCGAATAATCCAGGGCCGGATGGCCGGGAGGAGGAGCTCAGAGGAACGAAAAGTCCCTCCGGCAAGCTCGACTCAACTCCAGAAAGTGAACTGCGCAGGTCCGGGAGAGTCAGAAGACGCCCCACGTACCTGCAGGACTACGTAGAGAAGTAATATGCAAATATTGGCAAAGTGCCTTCTGGGAGGGAAGGAGTGTAATGTATTACTGTAAGTTTTGGCGGGAGTTTTAGGAGGGAAATATCTCGCTTCTGATTGGATGCAGCCTCAGGCTGAAGTGTATATAAGGAGAGGTTTTTCTCCAGAGAGTAGCTGGGTCACACTATATTAAAGAGCTGTTGTCACTAACCTGGTCTCCTGCCTCGTCAATACCCAAACGTAACAGGAAGTCTCTGCTTGGCCCATCATGAGCTACTCAGGGGTGGGCTTCAAAAATTTTAGCAAGGGGTTCTCTGCCTGGTTGCTAGGTGGGCGTGGCGATGGTGGGTGTGGCCTAGTCGGTCTCCTACACCACAGCAGAGGGGGGGCTTTTTGCCCTCCCCTGGGTTCCAGAGGCTTTCCTCGAGTCTCCGGAAGGGCAAAAATGGCCTCCCCAGGCTCTCGAGACTCTCTGGAGTCCGGAAACAGGCCCATTTCTGGCCTTCCCGAACTTCTGGTAGGCCTGTTTTTCGGTTTCCCCAAGCCTCCGTGCATGCCCTGCACTTACTTGCATCCAAAACAGGTTGCATGGGGACTCCTGGGCGGGGTGGGGCGGGCAGGGCCAGCCAGGAGTGGGACTTGGGGGTTCTCTGAACTTCACAGAATCTGATCTAGAGGTTCTCGTGAACCCCTGCGAACCCCCAGCAGCCCACCCCTGGAGCTACTCCCTGCTTCCTGTGTGTAGGAAGGGCTCATCCTCCTCCCACTCCTTGTCTATTGCAAATGTACCTCATATCAGTGTTTTGCCTAAAAATTGTTTTGGAAAAATGGGAATATTTTTTATTTTTTTATTTTTTTATTTACATTTATATCCCGCCCTTCTCCGAAGACTCAGGGCGGCTTACAGTGTATAAGGCAATAGTCTCATTCTATTTGTATATTTACAAAGTCAACTTATTGCCCCCCCAACAATCTGGGTCCTCATTTTACCTACCTTATAAAGGATGGAAGGCTGAGTCAACCTTGGGCCGTGCTTGAACCTGCAGTAATTGCAGGCTGCTGTGTTCTAATAACAGGCTTCTTACCAGCCTGAGCTACCACGGCCCGTATTGATGATTTTAGCCATTTTTCTGGAAGTTCCTTGTTTTGACCATCCTCCCCTTCCAGGCATACCTCATCTACTCCAGCAGTGTTGCAGCCGGTGCACAGAGTGGCATCGAGGAATGTAAGTTCCAGTTTGCTTGGGATCGTTGGAACTGCCCTGAGAGAGCTTTGCAACTCTCCAGCCATGGAGGCCTTCGCAGTGGTAAGAAAAACAATAGGGGGGGCTACTTCCATTAGCCATGAACCAATTATGTTGTATTTCTATGATGTACGGTATGATATTTCTCTGCTGGAGTCTGATAAATAAGAGTTCCATTTATATATATATAATCTGCAATCACACATTGCTCCCAGAAGCACGAAGCTGAAGCCTGAAGATGATGAATGAGACTTCGTCGAAACGTCGCCAAGACACTTCCAATTTTACGCGGGAGAAAACCCGAATAACCAAAGACCTACATAGATATAGATATAGATATAGATATAGATATAGATATATAGATAATAGATTCTGCTGTTTTCGCCCAAACTGCAGTTTCTTTGGCTAAGAAGTTGTTGTGTCCTTATTTCACAGCTAACCGAGAAACCGCTTTTGTTCATGCAATCAGCTCAGCAGGGGTCATGTACACCTTGACACGAAACTGCAGCCTTGGGGACTTTGACAATTGTGGATGTGACGATTCTCGCAACGGACAGTTTGGTAAGAAGGGAACCTCAGCAGCACATTCACATAGAGAACAGCTGATTTATTTTAAACATGGATGACCCACTCAAAAGCCTTTAAAAGAAGAGGTGCAGGCAAAATATTTCAGTGAAATATCTGCATGGTTCTATTTAGAACTTCTCCATGAGCAGGAACCTGAAAACAGGTGATATTTATATATCTACGCACAGTGGTGGGGGTTCAAATTATTCAACAACCAGTTCTCTGCCCAAATGACTGGCTGGGTGGGTGTGACCATGGTGGGCGTGGCCAGGATGTGTGACAGGCAGCACTCGGCCTCTTGCACCCCCCCGGGAGCAAAAATGGGCTGCGGGGGGGGTGCCGCCCCCTGCACCCCATTTTGGGCCTAGGAGGCTTCTCTAAAGCCTCCTAGCAGCAAAAATGGGCTGCGGGGGGGGAAGCCCCCCACACCCGATTTTGGGTCTAGTAGGCCCTCCTGCAGCTCCTGGGAGCAAAACTGGGCCACGGAGGCGCTGCACTGCACTGCACCCCCCCAATGTCCCCTTTTGGGCCTAGTAAGCCTCCCTCCTCCTTACCTGGGAGCCAAAATGGGGTGCATGGGGACTCCTGGAAGGGGTGGGGAGGGGAAGGGCCAGCCAGCAATTTAACAACCGGTTCCCCCGAACCAGCCCAAACTGGTTGAATTCCACCACTGGCTATGCAGGTATCTTATCCAAATTATACCACCACCACCCCATTCTGGGCTAAAGCCCAGTAATGATAATTCTTTTTTTATGCACTAAAGCCAGGGGTGAAATGCTCCCTGTTTGGGCCAGATCGCCTGATCTGGTAGTGATGGCGGCGGGTGATTCGGAGAACCGGTAGCAAAAATCCCTCCCCCCTCATGCCCAGCTGAGCCACGTGATCACCAGAGGTTGTTTTTTTTTTCACTGTTAAAAGCATTTTTTCTTTGGCCGAAAAAAATGCTTTTAAAAGAAAAGCCTCTGACGATCAGGCAACTCAGCTGGGATCATCAGAGGAGCCTTTTAAAAGCATTTAGGAAGTATTATTTTATGTAATGGGGGGGGGGGTTGGGAGATGAAAAGATTTGGATGAGGTTAATTGGATTAGAAGGGAAAATTTTACTCTATGTTTGGTTTATGTATAACAATACCTTGTGATTGACCCGGGAAGCTGGGGGGGGGGGAAGGGAGGGGGGAAAGGGGTTTTGTGGGGGGGAGGGGAAAAAAAGGGGGGAAAATGTTTTTGTTTCTTAAAACTTTTTCAATAAAATAAAAAAAAGAGCATTTTTTCTACAACCTCTTTGGCCGAAGAGGTTGTAGAAAAAATGCTTTTAAAAGTAAAAAAAAAAAAAAGGCCACGCCCACTCAGTCACATTACCCTCCCACTAAGCCACGCCCACAGAACCGGTAGTAACAAATTTTACGTTTCACCACTGACTAAAGCTGCACTTTTTTCTCCTATTTACCGGCTTGATTAGTACAATGTACTAATTTGGATCAATGTACTGAGCAATGTAGGGCAATAAAGTTATCGGATGGTTGCTCAGATCAGGAGATGTTCTTAAAACTGACTTTCCCAATGATTGGCATGGAAAAAGCATACATGGCTGCATCCTTTTATTTTCTAGTCAAATGAGTTGAAATATGCAGAGGAGGAGGAGGAGGAGGAGGAGGAGGAGGAGGAGGAGGAGGAAGAGAACAAATGGGCCAAATTTCACTGAAAATAGTGCAAAGGCTAGGGACGCGGTGGCTCAGTGGCTAAGACACTGAGCTTGTCGATCGAAAGGTCAACAGTTCAGCGGTTCGAATCCCTAGTGCTGCGTAACGGAGTGAGCTCCCATTACTTGTCCCAGCTTCTGCCAACCTAACAGTTTGAAATGCAAGTAGAAAAAATAGGGACTACTTTTGGTGGGAAGGTAACAGCATTCCGTGTGCCTTTGGCATTTAGTTATGCTGGCCACATGACCACGGATATGTCTTCGGCCAGCGCTGGCTCTTCGGCTTTGAAACGGAGATGAGCAACGCCCCCTAGAGTCAGAAACAACTAGCACATATGTGCGAGGGGAATCTTTACCTTTACCTTTAGTGCAAAGGCTTTGGAGCTACCTTTCTTAGTTTTCATGCAGATTTAAATTTCTAGGATAAAATTTCAGACATTGGG
This sequence comes from Ahaetulla prasina, assembly GCF_028640845.1. Classification (NCBI taxonomy): domain Eukaryota; kingdom Metazoa; phylum Chordata; class Lepidosauria; order Squamata; family Colubridae; genus Ahaetulla; species Ahaetulla prasina. The sequence goes on along the minus strand of NC_080544.1, from coordinate 16,893,496 downwards.
AAATGAAAAATGAGCAAGGAGGTATAAATAGTCAACTTTAAGACTCGGTAGACAGTGAGGAAGGAAAAGGTAAAAAGTTAATGCTCCTCTTTGGTGAGGAATGAGAAAAAAAGTCAAAAGGAAAACGGTTACATAAAGGTGTCGGAAATTAAAGACCTGATGATTCCATGCAAATTTTTAAAAAATCTCTGGAGTATAATTGTTAGTCTGGCATACAGTAAGACTTTTTATCTGGCCAAAATAACTTAGAACTGTTTCATCGATTCATCCCTTAAAATTAAAATCTTCTGTGTCTTAAGACAGCTTAATTTCAGCATTGCATTGCATTTTTTAAAAAGTTGTTTAGATCAGACACCTGCGTAAGAAGAAAAAGGAAGCGAACTGGGATGGAGCCGCCACGCCCCAGTTTGAATGCTATGAAAGTCTGCCAATTTATTGCTGCACTAACTAAATAACTAAAACCTAAAATAATATCCCACACTTTTTGGGCGGGGGGGGGGGGAAGGGGAGACCTCTTTGCCACAATGATTCCCCACCCTACGGTGGCATTTGGTATAAATGAAGGATGAAGACAATGCCTATTTTTCTTACATGTGACTTGGTACTCTTAGCTGAACAGTAATTCAGGATAAGCCAAAACTCGGAACGGATGGGATTTGGGTCCAGAAGGATGAACATATATTCTGAATCCCTTGCCTTGAATTCTGGGCTTCAGCCAGATCTGATGCTGTTCTTAGCACACCCACCGATGGATCCAATTGTTGGAAGAAATGTCCATCTGGGTTCAGTTCGAAGTGGGGAGAAAGACACTGGAAACATGGAGGCTGACTGAAAAGATGGTTTATTGATGAACAGGGTCATATGGCTTGAGATCCTGGGCAAAAAATGGCCAAGATGCTGAGAGTGCCTGGGTTTTATGCCCTCTGTTGGGCTTTGAATTTGAGCTTGTGTTCTGATTGGTTGTCAGACTCCCACGGGGTCATGCAGAGGTAACTTTGTAGATTGTCTTTTGGGTCCCTGGCTCGGTTGAGCCTATCTGGGTGATGATGTAATGAAGGGGCTTTGGGCAATTCCTTTGCTTGAAGGAGGTAGAACGTTGTTATGTAGAATAGACTGGCCCATTGACAAAGGTGTGGGGGGGGGGGCTGAATTTCTGCCTCCCTTTTAGGGGAAATATTCTGCCCTTTTAGTATTTCCTAAAATATCTCGTTTTCCTAGGAAAGGGGGTGGGTGCTAACTCCCCACTTACACCATTTAACAGCCGGGTGATACTTTTGTCTCTGCAGGAGGCCAAGGATGGCTATGGGGAGGCTGCAGCGACAATGTGGGCTTTGGGGAAGCCATTTCCAAGCAGTTTGTGGATGCCCTTGAAACAGGACAGGATGCCAGGGCGGCAATGAATCTGCACAACAATGAAGCTGGCCGAAAGGTAATCTCATTTCCATATATTGCAAGGAGACAAATATTAGGAAAAGAAAGGGATATGGGGCAGGGGTGAAATGTAAAATTTGTTACTACCAGTTCTGTGGGCGTGGCTTGGTGGTGGTGGTGGCAATGTGATTGGGTGGGTGTGGCCAACTTTTTTTTTTTTTTACTTTTAAAAGCATTTTTTCTACAACCTCTTTGGCTGAAGAGGCTGTAGAAAAAATGCTTCTAAAGGGTTTTGACAATCCCAGCTGAGCCGCCTCGGATCATCAGAGGCTTTTTTTTTTTTTACTTTTAAAAGCATTTTTTCGGCCGAAGAAAAAATGCTTTTAAAAATTAAAAAAAAAAAACAACCTCAGATGATTGCGTGGCTCAGCTGGGCATGGGCGGGGTGGGGGGAGGCAGGGATTTTTGCTACTGGTTCTCTGAACCACCTGCTGCCATCACTACCGGTTCGGGCGATCCGGTCCGAACCGGGAGCATTTCACCCCTGGTGTGTGTGGCGGGTCAGAGTCTTCAGATGTTTGCTATGTGTGAATTTTTAATTTTTAATGCATTTGGCAACTGAAATAACTGATTCTGTGTTATTGGGGGAATTTCCGTTACTGGGAATGAAGAAAAAGCTAAAAAAAGAAGTGTGGAGGGGTGCTCCTGTATGTGAGAACGTCCTTGGGAGACAGAGAGAAGATGCTGTCTAGGGCAGGGATCTCCAACCTTGGCAGCTTTAAGACTTGTGGACTTCAATTCCCAGAATTCCTCAGCCAGCTTTGCTGGCTGAGGAATTCTGGGAATTGAAGTCCACAAGTCTTAAAGCTGCCAAGGTTGGAGACCGCTGGTGTAGGGAACAGTCACATAAGAGACAGCACAGCCCCCAGTTGCAAAGTCGGAGGTGGGAGCAAAGTGGCTAAGAACAGAACAGACCCTAACTTATCAACCTATAAAGGCGACAACTGCTGAATTGTATTTTCAAACTTGCAGTGTTCTGCTAATGTAGTTTTACAATAATATAGTTTTAACTTATCTGTTCATGTTTCCTGTTTGGTGTACTTTGTAAAGCTGACAGCTCCAATGTTTATTCTGAATATCCATTTGGGCAGAAAGCCAACATACTTGCAACACTATGGTGTAGATTCGGGCAAGCTGACTTTTGGCTTTGGAAATTCTTTGGCTATGCCGATTGTGGTATGATTTCCAGCTCTGCCAATCATGAAGGGGGTGTTACTCATTCTAATGCAGGAGTGGAGTGAGAAATCTTTTTCGTAGGAAATTCTGGGTCACGTACCGGGAAAGTCAATCAATGCCTGAACTTTTGCAATGCTTGGAGCTGGAACCAGATTTCCCAGATATCTTGTACAGGAGGAGTCCTTTCTTTTTTCTCTTCCCTACAATTTCTTGCTTTCCTCTCTTTCTTTGCCACAGGGTTGATCCTGTCATTAAGTATCATGAAATGGTTCTTCCTTCCAACCTGCAACTTAACCCTCTTATATTATTTTGCTCTCAATGCACAGTTCTTCAGAACAGCTTGCTTCCTTGTATGCATTGATCTCAGGGATCCTATAAGTCAGGAGTGTCAAACTCAATTTCATTGATTCACTTACCTTTTCTACTTACCTTTTCTACTGGTTTGCAAATGTGAGCATGTGCAGTGCTCATGTATTACGTCCGGGTGGGTGGGTGGAGCTTCCCGCAGTTGCCACTACCGGTTTTCCCGAACCAGAGAGAACCGGCTGAATCCCACCTCTGATTAAGATTGCTCTCAAAGGGCCAGTTGCATGTGAGACTATGTATCATATTACGGCATTTCCCTCCAAATAAGACCCTGTCTTATTTTTTTTGAACCCCGAAATAAGTCCTTGGCCTTCTTTTTGGGGAGATCTTATTATTTGGGGCGCGTGAAGCAAGATGGGGCTCCTCTTGCCATCTTACTTGATTTCCAGCTCTGTCTCCCTAACCCTAACCAGACCAGCCGCGTAAGCGGTTAAATATTTTCGAGGAGGGCTTTTTTTCAGGGGAGGGCTTATTTTCAAGGGAGGGCTTATTTTGGGGGGGGTGTCTTATTTTGGGGAAAATATGGTAGTTCAGGAGTGAAGTAATACGTTTCATATTTCCTGAACCAAAATATGTTTAGCGTTCTGGAGAACAAATGTTCAAAAATCATATTTATACATAAAGATTCATGAATATTTTTTAAAATGGCGTACGTAGAAGCAACAATAGACAAAAGCAGTTCAGTTCTGATTGGGTCAGCCCTAAAGCCCAAGTTGTGTATCTTATCTACCATAGGTATCTTACAAGCTGGGTATCTTTTTTTGTGGCCTAAGTTATATATTTATGCTTTTTCATCTTCTTACCTTTTCTTTATAAGAATAATAGAATATTTTATAAAATTATATAATTAAGCTATACAAATTGTTTTATTATCACATCCTTCTTTTCATAGTGTGAAAAAACAAAAGTGCTATGAATTTGAGAAATACAGTAGACACTTTGACCCAGAGGTGGGTTTCAGCAGGTTCTGACCAGTTCTGAAGAACCAGTAGCAGAAATTTGGGGTAGTTCGGAGAACTGCTAGTAAAAATTCTGACTGGCCCCACCCCATCTATTCTCTGCCTCCCAAGTCCCAGCTGATTGGGAGGAAATGGAGATTTTGCACTAACCTCCCCCTGAATTGGGGAGGGAATGGAGATTTTACAGTATCCTTCTCCCGCCAAACCCACCACACCACGCCCACCAAGCCACGCCCACAGAACCGGTAGTAAAAAAAATTGAAACCCACCACTGCTTTGACCCAAATAGCAGATGGAACGAGGGCAAAACATAGTTGATAAAGTGCATCTTTTTTCTTCCTAGCATTTTCCTACAAGTGTCTCCTGAGTGTGGATCCTTTGCAGGGGTGATATTCATTTTTATTTATTTATTTATTTATTTATTTATTTATTTATTTATTTATTTATTTATTTATTTATTTATCGTATTTGTATACCGCCCTATCTCCCTAGGGACTCAGGGCGGTTCACAGGCAAATAAAAAGGTACATTTACCTTCGCTACTGGTTTGCAAATGTGAACATGCACATAGGGCCTTCCGCACATGCACAGAGCATCAAAAAAATGACATGATGATGTCCAGGTGGGTGGGCGGAACCTCCCGCAGCCGCCTCTACAAGTTCATCCGAACCGGATAAAACCGGCTGAATACCACCACCGTGTCAGGCCTGGAAACCATACTAGACTTTAGGGTTCCAGACGCTGCCACATTTTTCCCCTGAGTGGAAGAAGGGGGGTTGAGGGGTATGGTAACATTCTTCAAGCGGTCAAGGTCGGATGGTGTTCACATCTGCAGGAGGAGTGGCGAGAAGATATTCGAATGAACTGGGAGAACGTGGGATCATGTGACCAGCAAAGGGGTCAGGGGGGTGGGACTCTTGGGGTTTGTATAACTGGGAAAAGAATCCGGAAGTTCAGTTTTGGAATTTCACTCATCGTGTGCCAGTTTCCTCATGCTAGTAAAGAACTCTGAAAGACAATGGCTTCTGAGTTTTTTTTATGCAGAAGTTTTTCTGGAACCTTGACACACCGATCCTTTGGTTATGACAGGAATTGACTAATACCAGCTTGTCACCCAAGCCCGATGTCCTTCCTCCTCCTCCTTTCTCCACAACAACCACCTTTTGAGCTGGATTCGCCTGAGGCTGAATGACTAGCTCAAATCACCCAGCCAGCTCTCATGCCTAAGGCAGTACTAGAACTCACAATCTCCAGGTTACTAGCCTGGTGCCTTATTTTTTTTTTTACCTTGGTTAAATAAAATTATTCTCCACTTGTTTACTAATGCCCATTTGATATTGGAATGAATAACAATTTCAAAAGAAGCTTTTGAAGGGAAAGTTTTGGTGTCTACACACAAAGATTTAGGTTTACTTCCTTTGTTTTTTTCTTCATTAGTCATTTTAGTATATTCATCAAAACCTGAATATCCGTGTGTCTAATCAGCATTTTCACAACTACTTCCTAACGGCTGCTATTTGTGACTTCAGCCAGCTTTAAACCAAAGCTTTATATATGCCAGGGGTCTCCAACCTTAGCAACTTTAAGACTTGTGGATTTCAACTCCCAGAATTCCTTAGCCAGCTGGCTGAGGAATTCTGGGAGTTGAAGTCCACAAGTCTTAAAGTTGCCAAGGTTGGAGACCCTTGATATATGCAGTTCAAAAAGAAGATATTTTTCTTTTCCACTGTTTCATTCTTTGCTTTTATGGTGCTAAAGACTTAAGAACTTGATCACTTTATGATAGCAATTCTGTGTATCACGTGGAAGACATTCTCTAAGCCACATCTTTCTGTAAATACGCCAACCAAAAGTCTACACACCGCAGGTAGAAAGACAGTTTACCTGAATAGAATAAAAAAACCCTGTGCTAATTCTGTCCCCAACTCCTTAAACCTTCCCCATCACCAGAAAGGACCCATCAAAGCTAATCAAAGCAGCAGTGCCCATTAAACAGGAGCTTTGGGCAGGAGACAGGAGAAAAAACCCAAAATGTCTCCCTGGGAGCTCTGGTACCATAGACCCCAAAGCTTAGAAATCAAAATAAAGAGGCAAACTAAAAGATAGACAACTCTGATAAAAAGAAGCAAGACAAAAGAAGCAGCAACTGAGAAAATTGGGGTGAGAAAGATGCGAGGTGGCTGGTTGGTCTGCCGGGCTGCGACAGTGGCTTCTCCTCTGGGTTTGCAGGCTTCCTTGGGCTGGAGGAGAGCTGAGGGGTGGCAGGGCTCCTGTTGTAAGTGGCTGCTGCCGCCGGTGCTGCCGCCACAGGGCGAGGGGAGGCAGGTGGAGGGGTGGAGGTGGCCTGGCTGTGGGGCCTTGAGGTGCACGAGTGCGGTGCAGGTGGGGCAGGTCCAAGTGCAGCTTATTGGACTCTGGGCTCGCATCCAGCTGGCTGTCATGGCCGGCCAATGAGTGGTTGGGCTAATGAGCTGCAGCTGCTGCCAGGCACTGCCAGATCATCTGCTCTCCTGGCCTCCTGTGCACCACCCAGGGGGAGCGCCTAGCCGAGCTGGTTTGGGACAGGGCCATGGTGGTGAGGGCTGGCCCCTTGCCATCTCCAGGTGTTGTGTCTTGCCCGCTTTCACCGCAGCCGGGGCCTTCTTATCTGCTTCCGAACGCTGAGGAATGTCCTAGTATGCCTCCCGGCCCCAGCCCTCGCTCCATGCCCAGACAGGCTGAGGAGGAAGAAGTACCTCCAGCCCCCAGCTCTGGCTCCATGCCCAGGCAAACGGAGCAACTAGACCCCTCCCCCTCCCCCACAGCATGTGAGCCTGAGGAAGGTCAATTGCCAACAGCTGCAGACTGGAATGACCCTCGCTTCAGAAGAATTGATAGGCGGCGGTGACAGAAGGAAGGGAGGGGCAGGCCTGGATAAGTGCTGAGTCATGGAGCCACATCCCATGGCCTATATAAAGGATCTGCTTTCTGGCATTCTCTGAGTCAGGCAAAGTCTAATATATCTTGCTGAAGTCACTTTCTGGTCTCCTGCCTGCCTTGAGAACTTTGCTAGGACTTTGGCAGAGCTGCAGAGGCATGCCTGATTCGGATTTCCCTGACCCGCTCGTCAGCGGAGGAGTGGGACATGACACCAGGGTGGCCCCGTGGGCGAAATCTAAACCTATCACCGGCTGGATCTGGCCTGTGGGCATTGAGTTTGACATGTCTGCTATAAGTGTGCCTATGATTTGGTGGCCACACTAGGCCATTCTTAGACCCCTTAACCTACTGCCTGGGATGGGCTGTTGCCCGGCTAATCAGAGTTATAGCAGTTGCCCTGCTGCTTTGGGAAGCATGCTGGAGAAAGGAATGGCCTCTTTCCACCCGAAACCATGCCAGGTCCTCCTCGATCTCTTGTTTCTCCGTATTCCACCCGCCGCCAACACCCTCACTGGTGTGTGCAGGTGCTGCTTCTTGCTCAACTAACTATCAATGATTGAAATATCTTCAAATATGCAAGAAATGGGCTCCAATATGGGGAATATAAAATAGATGTTCAGAAAATGACTTTTTAAAAGAAATAAAATGAAACAGAGTTATCCAACAAATATCTACTTCCTAGTAACATAGCTTACAGATGAACTGGGTAGTGTGGAAGGGCTGAAGCTCCACTCAGCAGGGAAGAAGGCTTGAGAAACAAACTATTTGATATGGCTAATGGACCACTTCTACAGCTCAAGCCTTTATTTGTTATATACAGTAGAGCCAGGCAATTCCAGTATCAGCCTGGTCCCCATTTTGCTGGTCCCATTTCTCCATGGCCATGACTCCATTCATCATGCAGTTTTCAAACTGTATGCCACCAGTCAGCTGCAAAACAGGGGAAAGCCAAAAAGTCTGAGCAATTTATCATTATTACTTTTTGTACAGTATCTTATGCATATACTGTGTTTCCCCAAAAATAAGACCCTGTCTTATATTTTTTTTGAACCCTGAAATAAGTGCTTGGCCTTATTTTTGGGGAGGTCTTATTATTTTGGGGCACGTGGAACAAGACGGGGCTCCTCTTGCCATCTTACCTGATTTCCAGCTCTGTCTCCCTAACCCTAACCAGAGGAAATGGTGGGGATGGGCTGTGCATGCAGTTAAATATTTTTGGAGAGGGCTTATTTTCAGGGAGGGCTTTTTTTGGGGGGGGGCTTATTTTAGTGCATGTGCTCAAAAGCCCAATTGGGCTTATTATCAGGGGATGTCTTATTTTTGGGGAAACAGGGGAGTAAAATACCATTTGCAATAACTAGCATGACTATCACCTTCTACCATGAATATGATTTTTTTTTCTAGAGTTAATGAAATTAACTTTTGAATTTAAATTTACTTTTTTCACTGTTAAAATTCAACAGTGAAAAAAGTAAGGTTCTACATTTAGGCCAAAAAAAGAAAATACACAGGTACCGGATATGTGGTACCTTGCTCAATAGTAGTACCTGTGAGAGGGATCTTGGAGTCCTAGTGGACAACCATTTAGATATGAGCCAGCAGTGTGCAGCAGCTGCCAAAAAAGCCAACACAATTCTGGGCTGCATAAACAGAGGGATAGAATCAAGATCACGTGAAGTGTTAATACCACTTTATAATGCCTTGGTAAGGCCACACTTGGAATATTGCATTCAGTTTTGGTCGCCACGATGTAAAAAGGATGTTGAGACTCTAGAAAGAGTGCAGAGAAGAGCAACAAAGATGATTAGGGGACTGGAGGCTAAAACATATGAAGAACGGTTGCAGGAACTGGGTATGTCTAGTTTAATGAAAAGAAGGACTAGGGGAGACATGATAGCAGTGTTCCAATATCTCAGGGGTTGCCACAAAGAAGAGGGAGTCAAACTATTCTCCAAAGCACCTGAGGGTAGAACAAGAAGCAATGGGTGGAAACTAATCAAGGAGAGAAGCAACCTAGAACTAAGGAGAAATTTCCTGACAGTTAGAACAATTAATAAGTGGAACGACTTGCCTGCAGAAGTTGTGAATGCTCCAACACTGGAAATTTTTAAGAAAATGTTGGATAGCCATTTGTCTGAAATGGTGTAGGGTTTCCTGCCTGGGCAGGGGGTTGGACTAGAAGACCTCCAAGGTCCCTTCCAACTCTGATATTATTGTTATTATTATAATGTGATAGGAAGAAATAAATACCTGGTTAATCCAAAGCGTAGCTTTGAAAACTAATCACTGCATTTAGCCCTTCGTGATTTTGAACTTGAGAAAGAAAGCAAGTTGCTCATAGCTGTCAGCGTTCTAGAAAACCCCCTTTTGCAGAAAAGACTCCAAAGCAAACATCTTTCGAAGTTCTTTTACTAGCATAGGTAAACAGGCACAATTGTGGAAACTCCGATCTGGGGATTCGGGTTTCTCGTCAGTAAGACAAACTCCATAAATCACCATCCCCTTGACCCCTCTGCCGATCACATGCTCCAATCGCCAACTGTCCCATCTTGAGACATCACTCCGGCGACTCCTTTTCCAGATGCAGTCTTAGCCTGACCTTGACTGGCAGGAAGAATCAGTGGTGGGATTCAGCCAGTTCGCACCTATTTGGGCGAACCGGTTGTTAACTTTCTAAGCAGTTCAGAGAACCAGTGGTTGGAAGAAATCTTATTTTGTTTTTTTCTACTTTACAGGGCTAATCCTGTAAGGAAGGTAGGAAAGAAACATTCTGGTGTTGTTTCTAGCCTAATCTTTACTGCCTTGCTTACAGAAACTGCCTCTCTGGTTAATCCTTATTACATTGTAACAGCTAAGGCAAAGTGCTCATCGACGTGAGTGACGTTGAGTTGACCACGCACACAGGGTCATATGACCACCAAGCCACACTTACCCAGCTGGTCATTAGGTCAGAGAACCAGTTGTTAAATTATTTGAATCCCACCTCTGGGAAGAATGTTATTATGTCTAATGGTCCCTTCTACCAAATCCCACCTCCTATTTTCCCACACATGGGAAAGTAGCAGCACGGAAGCCTCCGGCATAGTATGGCTTCCAAAGCTGACAATAGTATTGTATCGGAAATACAAACCATTTTTGTAACGCCAGATGTTAAGACAGATTTTGGACAAAATCTCAATGAATTCTCCACGTTGAATCGAAGTAGGTACATTCTTGTTCCTTAGTTTTGTTGCATGACCTCTACTCTGTTGTTGCCTTACTCTCTAGGCAGTGAAAGGGACTATGAAGAGAACCTGCAAGTGTCATGGAGTTTCGGGCAGCTGCACCACCCAGACCTGCTGGCTGCAACTCCCCGAGTTTCGAGAAGTGGGGACATACCTGAAGGAGAAATACCACAAAGGACTGAAAGTAGACATACTGAAAGGGGTGGCCAATAGCGCTGCGAGCCGAGGTGCCATCGTGGAAACTTTCAGCTCGATCTCCAAAAAGGAGCTTGTCCACTTGGAAGACTCACCCGACTACTGCTTGGAGAACAAGACTTTGGGCCTCCTGGGAACGGAAGGCCGGGAGTGTCTGAAGAGAGGCAAGGCCCTGAGTAAGTGGGAGAAACGCAGCTGCCAGCGCCTCTGTGGAGACTGTGGGTTGGCTGTGGAGGAACAGCGAGCAGAAATGGTGTCGAGCTGCAACTGCAAATTCCACTGGTGTTGTGCAGTTCGTTGTGAGCAGTGTCGCAAACGTGTCACCAAGTATCACTGCGTCCGCAAGGAGAAGGGAGAGCAACATGGGGGGAACCTGCCCTCACGCAAGCTCAGGAGGAAGCAGCCTTAGGGGCCAACTCATCACCCTTTGCTCTTTCATAACGTCTCATATTTCACTTCTACTTTGTTTTCCATATTTAGATCTATCTATGACAAAAGGAAGCCTTCGCCTATCTAGTCTTTAACCCCACTTTGGAGATCCCCACTGGAAGAAGCTTGCAGATGTCCCAGGAAAGATGAACCAAGATAGTCCCAAGCTGATAAGACTGTCATGGAGTGAGTTTGGCTTCAAAGCCAAATTGAGGATCTGAAAGGATGTAGCCTCTGATTCTGTCAGGGGTGGATTTAGACATTCCTCTCCTTGCAAACTCTGGCAGCTCGAAGGCAAGTATCAAAACGAAGTCCACAAGCGTTTGCCATTCCCTGATCAAAACATGCAAACGGACTGAACAAAAGTAAAAAAACCAACCCACCCACCTCATCTGAAAATAGACTCCTGAAAGCGGATTGAATCAGCTAGAATTTAAAAAACAGTAACACAAACCCACCATATTGAAGAATTGAAGAAGTATTTTGAATTGTTGGCAGGGATTCTTGAGTTCTGTTGACAGCTAAGTAAACTTGGAAAGCCAGTTTGGTCTAGTGGTGAAGACATAATGCTAGAAACAAAGAGACCATGATTTCTAGTCTTGCCTTAGGCACAAAGTCAATAGCTGTATGATCTTGGGTGAGTTTCTCTCTTTCAACCCCTAGGAAGGAGCTAATCACCTCTGAGAAGCCTTGCCAAGGAAGTCTCCAACAATTGGACAGTGACTGAAAAGAAGAATTAAAAAACAAAGAAACCCTAGAGTAATATATTCTCAAAGGCTTTCTGTGTTAACTAAAATATCAAATTTTCACCTATTGCAGATCTGTTGACCAGGTTTAAAAAGGCCAACATGCAAAATAGTGACTCCCAATAACAGCCCTTCTTTACAGAAAGGAAATCCAGCCATGTATCCTGGGTTATCCTCTCAAGGATAGTCTGTTTTGATGCTTCCTGCTGGACTTGAAGGCCATGTGTCGCACTCACAATCAGGAACATTCTCAGATCTGCCAATCCAAATCTGTTACTTTAATATAGTTTCCCTTCTTCCACCCAGCTTTGTTTTGACATCTTACCCCTATAATTGAGAGAGCAAATTAAGGTTTCAGCAGGGGTATCAAGCTCGGTTTCATTGAGGGCCGCATCAGGGTTGTGTTTGGCCGTTTGTGGGTGGGGTGCAGAGGTGGGTTTCAGCAGGTTCTGACCAGTTCTGGAGAACCAGTAACGGAAATTTTGAGTAGTTCAGAGAAACGGTAGTAAAAATTCTGACAGCCCCTGCCCCCATCTATTCTCTGCCTCCCAAGTCCCAGCTGATTGGGAGGAAATGGGGATTTTGCAGTAACCTTCCCCTGGATTGAGGAGAGAAGGGAGATTTTACAGTATCCTTCCACTGGAGTTGGGTGGCAATAGAGATTTTACAGCATCCTTCCCCTGCCATGCCCACCAAGCCATGCTCTCCAAGTCATGCCACGCCCACCAAGCCACACCCACAGAACCGGTAGCAAATTTTTTTGAAACCCACCACTGTTGGGGTGGTGGTGGCCGGGGTATGTGGCCAGCTCAACATCACTCATCAAGGCTCTGTTTTTGGCTGTGATAGCCTCCTGCAGCCCTCTGCCAGTGAAAATGGAGCTCAGGGAGGCTGCACGCGGCCATCCCAGAGATCATTTTCACTGGCAGAGAGCTGCAGGAGGCTGGCATGGCCAAAACTGGAGCCCGGGTGGACCGTGTGCAGTCTCCCTGAGCTCCATTTTTGTTTGCAGAGGGCTGCAGGAGGCCGTCATGGCTGGAAACAGAGCTCGGGTGGGCCACATGTGGCCCTCCCAAGTTCCGTTTTCGCTGGCTGTGGCACTGTGGGCTGGTCCTTAGTTGTTTCCAGGGCGGGCCCACGAGCCATATCTAAGCACCTCGCAGCATGTATCTGCCCCCACTCCCCGGGCCTTGAGTTTGACACCCCTGGGCTAGAGCGAATTAAATAATTTTTATTTTGGATACCTGACTGGGTTAAGAGGCTCCTGAGGAGAAAAAGTGTTGCTGAATTATGAAATTATCCTATTTATAAGTAATACACTGACTAGCCTATGGTAGGAAGGAAAAGGCTGCCAAAATGGAATATAATTTTAAGGAAAATTTGACATATTTTAGAAAAAAAAATGTTCATGAGGGGACATACTGTTTCCTAATTTCAGACAAAATCTATTCAGAACCTTTCCATGTGATGGGTTCCAGTAGTTATCGAACTTAAGACAGACAACTATGTCTTCTATTTGTAATCCTTCCAAGTCTTTGAACCTACCTTCCTTCCTTCCTTCCTTCCTTCCTCCCTCCCTCCCTCCCTCCCTCCCCTCCCTTCCCTTTGCAGTTAATATCTGTGAGAGGAACAAACACTATACTCAGATTCCATTTGGTTGAGTTCACACAACATGCATAACCAGACTTAGTAAAAAAACCTAGCAGGTGAATCACACAGCTGGTAAATTGGCCAAAATCATCTTTGGTGAAATTATTCATGGCTTAGCTTCAATGAATCCAGCCCGTATGGTCACTTAATCTTTCAAATTTTGTGTCAGCTCAATATTCAAGAATCAGATTAGATATATACATTGCATGAAAGCATCTTCTGTCACTGAAAGACAGAAGTTTCTTTCACAAAACCAGTTAACCATCCTCTGACTTTTGATTACTACCAGTAGCATCTGTGGTGGAGGGTGGGTGGGTGAACATCTGCAGGAAGGCTGCTGCAGGATCATGATCCAGATTCTGCCCCTCTTGTACACCTGTATGAAAGATGCCGAGTGTGGAGTGTGAGAACACACTCATCAACTTGCAAGGCAATGATGCCCACCCCCCATGTTGCTAACTATTAGTAGATGCATGTTATTGATTCTGATCCATTTGCAAAAAGACACAACAGACTTGTGTGACAAGGGCTGCCCCGAACGATAACACAATTGGAGGAAGATACTAGATTACTGTGGGGATGTGGTGGCTCACTGGCTAAGACGCTTAGCTTGTTGATCAAAAGGTTGGCAGTTCAGTGGTTCGAATTCCTAGTGCTGCCATGTAATGGGATGAGCTCCCATTACTTGTCCCAGCTTCTGCCAACCTAGCAGTTTGAAAGCATGTAAAAATGCAAGTAGAAAAATAGGGACCACCTTTGGTGGGAAGGTAACAGTATTCCATGTGCCTTTGGGATTAATCATGCCGGCCACATGATCACAGAGACGTCTTCGGACAGCGCTGGCTCTTCGGCTTTGAAACGGAGATGAGCACCACCCCCTAGAGTCAGGAACGACTAGCACGTATGCGTGAGGGGAACCTTTACCTTTATTACATTACTGAGACTGTGTTGGGGACTACCAGAAGCCTCACTTAAAATGCTTTGCTTCCTGTCGCTGGAAAATGATGAAAGAAGAGAATGAGGGAAAAAACTAACAGGACATTTGCCAAATAGACAAAATAATGGAGGGGAGATTGGCTAAGCAGAAGAATCCCACCCCAATGTTTAGCTAATATTGGGTGTGAATTCTTGTGATAAGAACTCTAAAAGAATTCTACTTGAAAAATTCTCCCTTCCTGGCAGAGAGTCTAGGCTTTGGGAGGCTTCTCTTTGATCATCAACAGTGCAGTGCAGTGTAAATAAGGGTTTTAGAGACTCTAGCTGGAAAATGTCAAGATGCCATTTGACCTTCTTAATCAGCTGCTGTCTCAAATATTCTGATTTAGCGATCCCATGACTCACTCTCTCATGCTTCTTCAGGATACCTTGAAGATCATGAGCTAGTGGTTTGCTTGGATTTTCCTGAGAATTCTCAGCTAATTCTGGGCTTCTTCAAGGAACGGTGTTCCTAGCATTATGCTATAAATACAAATATTGAGAATATACTTCGCAGTCATGGATCTGAGAGCAAGTATTGTAAACGCTAGTGTGAGGTTGATTTAAAAGTTGTGAACTGGCACCATATTTGAGTTGAACCATGCAGGTACTTATCTCATTTAAGTGCTGTGTATGGAACATTACTGACATCTACCCTGGCTTGTAAACAGCATAGGATCTCACTCTCTATGTTGAACCCCAATCTTACATTAGACCTTTTATTGGGAAACTGGGCATCCAGATTGATGTTCTAAGTCCAATCTCATTGTTTCAGAATGAAATCCTCATCATGAAAACCTCTTTGTTAATCACTTCATGCCACAGTGGGATTCTACTGGTTTGGACCGGTTCGGGCGAATTGGTAGCTCCGATGATCAGCTGTGAGCGAACCGGCTTGCTCCGACGATCAGCTGGGCCTGCCCGCCTGCCCCGTGCTTTACTTACCTTTATCTTCGCAGCTGATTAGCATGGCAGAATGGATTGCCGCGCCTCAGCTGTTTTAATTCCCTAGCACTAACGCGGAAGGTGATTTTTCATTGAATTGTGCATGCACGCACAGTGAAGCGCAAGATCACCAAACAGGTTGTTAAATCAGAAGAATCCCATCACTGCTTCATACTACTTACAGAATCCTCACCCTTCCGTGGCATATAAAATTAAGATATAAAAAACTAAGCACTTTGAAGTTTTATTGCACAGTTAATTGTGGATCAATACATAATTATTTGGTCTTGTAAATTATATTTTCTTTGCTGGAGTCATAAAAATAACTCATGGATGAAAGATCTTTGTACTCCACCTGCACTGTGTAGTCAGTTATCCAAATTTATTGTCATACATTGGGAATTTTCTGTAGATTCAAACAGAATATCTAGAACACTATCCATTTCCATTTTTCTTGTTAATTCCCCCCCCCCAAAAAAAAAATTAGGCACGGCAGTTTTTAAACCTGTGATAAGAAACAGAACTTATAGGACTTCAAACCAGTAAAGAAACTGAAAGTTAAGTGGTGCTTCTTTTCTAAACATTAAGGTACCTGATGAATTTGCCATGTTCAGCCTTTCCTCTGAAGTCCAGACATGAAAGGCCTCCAGTGGAAGGAGCACACAGAAGAACATGAAAGGAATATATTAGTATTTATTCTTTATCTTATATGCTGCGGATGCTCGTACTTCTGTGTTTCTCATTCAAGCCTATTTAAAAAAGGTGGCAGGGAAAGAAAATAAGTGGTTTTTGAGACTGGGGAATTGAAACTTGCAAACTCAATCAAGAGGAGCCAAATGAGTTGCCCATGGCTGTGTCACGCTAGGGAGGAAGAGAGATTTCTGTCTCAAGTACTACATAACTTGACCAGTCTTGGGTCCTCTATGCCAGGGGTCTCCAACTTTGGCAACTTTAAGCCTGGCAGACTTCAACTCCCAGAATTCCCCAGGAAAACAGGAAATGCTGTTTTAAAGGAAGGGGTGTTGAGTATATGAAGAGGTTATGCTCTGGTGAAGGGAAATGGGGAGCTTCTGAATTCTGCTAAACTAGAACACAACACCTCATATTATTTCCATGTCCTTTTTTTTTAAAAAAAAGCCAATATAGTAGATGGTAAAGTGCAGAACAAGCTTGAAAAAAACCAAGTTCAAATTGTTTTTTAATCATAAAACTCACTGGAAGAGACTTCAATGAAAAAGAAAATACAGTAGAAGAAGCCCACAAATCCTCTCTTGATCTTCTGGGATAAATAATAACAACAATAATTTAAAATGTCAGTTCAACAGAAAATGGTTTCACAGCAAAGCCGGTTCGGACAAACCGGTAGTGGCAACCTGCGGGTGGCCGCCCACCCTCTCCAGCGATATGCCGTTGTATTTAGCCACGTTTTCTAAGCTGCATGCACGTGTGCAAGCCGCGCAAAAGAGTGAAGTGTATGAGTGGAAGCCTGCATGCGTGCGCAGAAGCCCGCACTCGCTCACATTTTTGGTGTGCGGCAAACCGGTGGTAAAATTTTATGAAACCCCCCTCTGGTGTTCTGCTGCTCTGCCCCATTTCTTCTGGTTTTTCATTTTCTCTTTTAAAACTGGCCAGCATTCCATGGCCAAAGAAAGCATCTTCATGCCCACTTCTGGTTGTGCTTTATTTTTCTTTCTTCCGCAAAACTCACAGCTCTCCTGAGCTCCCTGCAGTCAAGACTATTTTGTCTGAATGGTCCGGCTATAACCATAAACGCCAAAGCCCGTAGGAAGGGAAGTCATCCTTGGAATGGATCAGGGATAGGATTATGATGAAGGACAGGAAGCCTTGGTCCATGGAACTAATTCAGCCTAGAGACCTCACTCTATTCCAGCCCTGCTTTCCGCATTCTCCTTGATGGAGGGGAGGAAGTGGGGCAGGCACAGGTGGCCAATGAATTCACCCTACATTGGGCTTCATCTTCGTTTCTCAAGAGAGAAAGGGGGCAGAATTCCTGGGGGACCCTCCCCCCACTTCTACATAGAGAAATGAATAATGTCACAAGATTAATCTCCATGTGTATTTCTATGTGGCCTGCCAAGGTACTAAGGGTCTATTCTCCAGATTTGATATTCATAATAATGTCTTGAAATTCAGCCAAAGGTCACTGGATGCAGGTGGGTATAGGCTGCCAGTGGGTTGCCTTTGGCAGCTGGGAGTGACCATTTCTAAAAAATTTTGAGATGGTGAAGCATTATTCTGGGCTAATGAAGTGACACGTCAACCTGGGTATGGCTGGAATTTCTGCTAGACAGGCTGGGTGTGTATGAAATCTTTAAAAAGTCATGTAGTCTTTATATACTTTTCTAAGGAATATTGCCGTGATTTCCTGAATAAGTAAATTAAAAGTAAAAACCCAGTGGTGAAATCCACTTGCCTTTGCTACCGATTCGGGAATGGGAGCGTGCGCACGCCTCTTCTGTGTGTGTGCAGTGTCTTCTGAGCATGCGCAGTGGGTAAAAAATGGGACGTAATGACATTGTGGCGGGTGGGTGAAGCCTCCTCCCACCGGCGCTAACAGTTCGTGCGAGCCAGATAAATCCGGCCGGATTTCACGGCTGTAAAAATCCCATTCCTTATGGTATCTGAGTGGGGAGCATTGTTACTCTGTTTTGGTTGGCATCAAGATAATTTAACTAACTGTATGTACCAAATGCCAGGCATACTTTATGCAGACAGAGTAACCATGAAGTTATCATACAACATTGGAAGGATACAGGTCCCTGATTTCATGGATGCTCCCAGGATGTGGTAAAAGACAGACATAAAAATGGATGTGACTGCATCCTCACAGTTGTCACCTTGACCTGGATACACCCAACCTGATCTACAACACTAGATCATTGTGAGATGCTCCTTGACAATTTGAAGAGATTGTTTTGGGGTTTCTTTTTTTGATCAGTTTTTTCCTTGGGTTAATGTTACATATTTGCGAGCTGCCTTTTTTCTCCTCTCTTTCTAGTATATTATATTCTTTCTACTTATCATGATATTAGTGGATGATATTTTGTAGCAGTTTTAACGTATTGTTACTGATATTTGTATTCTTTTCTTCTAAAAGTTTAATAAAGGAAATTTAGCACAAAAAGGAAAAAAGACAGAAAAAAAGAATGATAGATCTTGTCATCTGCCTCTCATTAAAAATTGCTGCCCAATAATCTAGTGAAAGCAATAAATATTTGCCTTTTTGTAATTTACCTTTGAATAGAGCAGCAGGCAATTTGGAGGATTTCTTCTTCAAACAATGCAACATTATTATTATTTTTTAAAGTAGCAATTAGACCCTGAGACATTGACCTTCAATTTCTGTGTTATGCACAGAGGTCATTACAAATATTTCCCAGTTTATGATTAAAAAGTTTCAAAATCCATAACCTAGGAAAAAGCCAACAATTGCATTTAAAATGGTGAATTTCTGAACTTTATAGAGTTTTTCCTGTTTTATAAATTGTTGCTGCAGTTGTTAGTTTTGTCGTCTAGGAAATTTATCTTTGCACTTTGAAACTATTATGCTTAAGCATCAAAGTAGTACTTAAGTCTCCGATACTTCCTATCTGTTACCTTAAAATATTTTCGTGCATCTTCTATATTTTCAGTATATTCCAGGTATTGTTTGAATTTATATTTATTGGAAGAAATAAACTTGAGTTGATTTAGAGATCATTCTGATTTTGTCTTGGGAAATTCTTTGAAGTACTTGATTTGTTCACCCATTTCTTCTTGGATTACTATATTCGAGTTCATATTTGTTTCCTCCAATTTTTTTTGTAAACCAGGTTGGTCAATTGTGGAACCATGTTCAGTCTTTAAACCTATGATTATTTGCTGACTGCTGTCTTAAGACATTTGATTGCATTTCCTCTGTTGTGCATCCTTTCTATACCTCTCTGCCATATATTATGAGACACTAAATGTCTGCTTAGGATTGCAACAGGATATAAATGTGAGAAATTGCATCAATTTTAACTGAAAGTTCTAATTATATTAGAATTTTTTGTTTAGAATAACAGAGTTGGAAGAGACCTTAAAGGTCTTCTAGTCCAACCTCCTGCTTAGGCAGGAAACCCTACACCACTTCAGACAAATGGTTATCCAACTTCTTAAAAATTTCCAATGGTGGAGCATTCACAACTTCTGGAGGCAAGTTGTTCCATTGATGAATTGTTCTAATGGAACAATTTCAGAAAATTTCTCCTTAGTTCAAAGTTGCTTCTCTCCTTGATTAGTTCCTACCCATTGCTTCTTGTCCTGCCCTCAGGTGCTTTGGAGAATAGCTTGACTCCCTCTTCTTTGTGGCAGCCCCTGAGATACTGGAACACTGCTATCATGTCTCCCCTAGTCCTTCCTTTCATTCAACTAAACGTGCCCAGTTCCTGCAACCGTTTTTCATATGTTTTAGCCTCCAGTCCTCTAATCATCTTTGTAGCTCTTCTCTGCACTCTTTCTAGAGTCTCCACATCTTTTTTACACTGTGGCGACCAAAACTGAAATTAAAACCATATGTTTCTGGCGTAGAAATGCCACAAAGAAGCAGAAAATATAGTTGATATTAAATAAAACCAAATCATAAATCATGATTTATAGAGATGGAAGGGACTCAGAAAACATCTAGTCCAAACCCCCAGATCTCCATTGAAAGGGAACAGAGTGAAAACTCATCCCATTGGTTTACTACCTGGAAGGAGATTTGAAATTTAGAACATTCATTTGACCGCAATCATTTTGGACTCTATCTTCCTCCTCAACTTTTTGCTACTGTACATTCTTAACTAAAGTCATTTACAACAAATACTGTTGTGCTAAAAGGACAGGCTTCATATCACTCTAATGATGGCTGGAGGATGCTATGAAGATACTACGAAGTCTAGAGCAGGGGTCTGCAACCTTAAACACTCAAAGAGCCATTTGGACCCGTTTCCCACAAAAAATAAAACACCGGGAGCCACAAAACTCTTCCCGTGCCTGACTATTTTTTGAGTGGCCACAAAACTAGCATATCTAGTTGAATTTAATGTTCTATTTTCTTCTGAAAGTTTTCTTTTCTTGGATTTATCCATGGTTGGCCTACCAGGGGTTGAAAAGCTCAATAAAAGCTTAACCTTCAAATTTCTAGGTTCTATCATATCACAAGATCTAAAATGGACAATTATCATCAAAAAAGGACAACAAAGACTGTTCTTTCTGTGCCAACTCAGAAAGCTCAAACTGCCCAAGGAGCTACTGATCCAGTTCTACAGAGGAATTACTGACTCTGTCATCTGCACCTCTATAACTGTCTGGTTTGGTTCTGCAACCTAACAAGACAGACACAGACTTCAGAGGATAATTAGAACTGCAGAAAAAATAATTGCTACCAACCTGCTTTCCATCGAGGATCTGTATACTGGACGAATCAAGAAGAGGGCCGTGAAAATATTTACAGATCCCTCATATCCTGGACATAAACTGTTTCAACTCCTACCATCAAAACAATGCTATAGAGCACTGCGCATCAGAACAACTAGACACAAGAACAGTTTTTTCCCAAAGGCCATCACTCTGCTAAACAAATAATATCCTCAACACTGTCAAACTATTTACTAAAATCTACACTACTATTAATCTTCTCATCGTTTCCATCACCAATCTCTTTCCACTTATGACTGTATGACTGTAACTTTTTGTTGCTATCATTAAGGGTTAAATTGTACCCTATGACCAGTGGTAGGATTCAAGTAATTTAACAACCGCTTCTCTTCCCTAATGATTTCTTCCAACAACCAGTTTGTCAAACTGCTCAGAAAGTTAACAATCGGTTCTCCCGAAGTGGTGCGAACTGGCTGAATCCCACCACTGCCTATGACCATAATTTGTGTTGTAAATGTTGTACCTTGATGAAGGTATTTTTTTTTCTTTTATGTACACTGAGAGCATATGCACCAAAACAAATTCCTTGTGTATCCAATCACACTTGGCCAGTAAATTCTATTCTATTCTATTCTATTTATAACCAGTTGCAATCATAAGCAGATATTTAGTGCCTCATAATATCGCATTTCCCCGAAAATAAGACCCTGTCTTATATTTTTTTGAACCCTGAAATAAGTGCTTGGCCTTATTGCCGTGCGCTCAAAAGCCCGATTGGGTTTATTATCAGGGGATGTCTTATTTTGGGGGGGAAACAGGGTAAATGGCAAAATAACAAATACTTGCAATCAAAAATACAGAAACCAGCATCTCACACTTCATCCTGGTACTACGGTTCAAGTGCCTTCCGGGAAAATTCTATTTTCTGTACTTTTCAGAATGTGAATAAGTTTATTTTTTTTTAATTTACTTATCAAATTTATTATAATTTTATTTATCAATACAATTTATGTAGTTTGTTTACTGCCCATTTTATGGTTCAGGCAACTTGGGGGCAATTTCCATGGGGCCTTCCCATGGAAGTCATTTGCAGAATACTGGCCCAATGAGGGGAAAAAGCCCTCCAGAGTTTGGACTCTCTAACCTTTCAAAAATGGAGAACCTGCTGCTTCTCTGATTGAAATTTGACTCTGCATGCTGGGAAAATTACTCAGAGGAAATTTGTTGGACTTTGTGTCAGGGTGAGCACAGCACCACTCAGCTATTCATTAAAGCAGGGGTCTCCAACCTTGGTCCCTTTAAGACTTGTGGACTTCAACTCCCAGAGTTCCTCAGCCAGCTTTGGGAGTTGAAGTCCACAAGTCTTAAAGGGACCAAGGTTGGAGACCTCTGCATTAAAGCAATCTGCTGATTTTTCAGACTTCTGCACTGATCTGAGATCATAGTGTGGTGGTGCGGCTGCTTTAAGAATTGCATTAAATATAACCAGTCAAGGATTAACTTCAATGGCAGGTTTCTTTAGGCCTGAAAATTGTCCGGCTGCTTTAGTGGGTAGCTGAGGGGTAACTGTATTCAAGGATGAACTAAAATACTTCTAAATCATTCTCAATGTGTGAAAATCCTATGGTACAAGATTGTCATAAAATGAAGTAAGAGTGACGCCAATGCTCTCAGCACCCCAGTCTAAAATGTAGTGGACAAATTCATGCGGCCATAGCTCAGAGGTGGGTTTCAGCAGGTTCTGACCAGTTCTGGAGAACTGGTAGCGGAACTTTTGAGTAGTTCAGAGAACAGGTTGTAAAAATTCTGATTGGCCCCATCCCCATCTATTCTCTTCTTTCCAAGTCCCAGCTGATCGGGAGGAAATGGGGATTTTACAGTTATCCTTCCCTTGCCACGCCCACCAAGCCATGCCACGCCCAGCAAACCACACCCACAGAACTGGTAGTAAAAAATTTTTAAACCCACCACTGAGCTACACCCAGTGCCTGACAGGGGCTAGAACAACAGCAACAACAACAAAAGATGTTCTTATAACCCCAGAACTCAAAATAATAGAAGAGTTACAGGATGCTAATGGATTGCGACTGTTTAATAACAATAAAACTCACAAATGAAAGCAAATATACTTGTCCCAGGATGATGTTGCACGATCCAATTTGCAGAAAAGGTTGGTTGCTACCTTTATTTATTTATTTATTTATTTATTTTGTCACAACAATATATGTAAGTATCATACAGAAAGGTTATATAGTATATAAACATATATATGAGTAAATATTAGGAGGTATAAGCATATATATATATATATATATAGGAAGAAGAAAAGAAAAACAATAAGACAGGAACGGTAGGCACGTTTGTGCGCTTATGCACGCCCCTTATGGTCCTCTTAGGAATGGGGTGAGGTCAATAGTAGAAAGTTTTAGGATAAAGCTTTTAGGATTATGGGAAGAGACCACAGAGTCAGGTAAAGTATTCCAAACACTGATGATTCTGTTACAGAAGTCATATTTTCTGCAATCTAGATTAAAGCGGTTGACATTTTAGCAATGCTTCACCTTGCCCAATTAACAGGTCTTAAGTTACAAGTCCAACTGAAAACAAGTGAAATATCAATACATTAAGAAAGCCCCCAAATATTAAGGAAACATGAGAGCATCCTCCCTCTTCAGAAAACAGGAGGGCCGAGCCCTGGACCAGTGCGGCCTCTCCTTTCAGGGCCAGTATTTTTTTTCCACACCAGTGTGGCCTCAGGCCCATTCATGCAGTGCCATCTGCTGGTAAGGGGCAACCTCTCCCCTCTGGGCTAATACCAGAGGGATGAGGCGCTGCAGGGCGGCCCTTTCCTTCTTCCCTAACACGGAGCAGAATAGCTGACCCTCGCAGCAGGCTGGGGCCATCCCAGGGTCAACTGAAGCAAACAACTTTCCCAGTGGCCAAGGCAGTGGTCCATTGTGCTCCCATATTGGTTGTTTCCACGTATTCATCTCTTAATGAAGGTGGATTCCTCTCAGGAGAAATATTTACGTTGGCCTCCCCAGGTGGCCACGCTCGTACCCCGGCAACACAGAACCAGCTGCTCCCAATCAAAACCTCTTTAACTGGCTTTGAGGGGCAAAAGAGAGAGAGAGAGACACACACACACACACGCACACACCCAAGAGTTTTTCCCCCTCCCCTCAGTGTAGTTGATGGAAAGTCCATTTCTCATGCTAATCCCCTGGCCTTTCTTCACAGCATCTTCTCCAAGAGTGTTTGGGAAAAGTCCTTGTGGCAAGTACACAGCGTCCTGCTGTTTGGATTCTTCCTTGTTTTAGTCCCGTGGGTCTCTCCCTCCAGCAGGGCCATTTATAAAGGGGGAAGGAATTAAACAAAGCCTTCGGGAGTTCATCAACCTCCCACTGAAAATTCACAGCTGCTGAATAAACTAATCCCCTCTTCGGGGCTTTCTTTCTTTCAATGGGCTCTTGCTTCAAAGACACTTTGGGAAAGGACTTTGCAGGAACTCACACTGTTCCCTCAATAGAAGTTAGTGCAAGTATTGTGCCCAGAGCAAGTGCCTTTACAAACCCAAATGGTCGAACAATTCAGCCCCTTCTGCCTTTATTCCGTGGAAAAGCTTCAATCTACTCTGAAGACATCATCTTATTTTCAGACACTGTTGAGTGTGAGGATATGCTCACATCCCCAGCTGGCTTAATGGAGGCAAGAGACACCCACACCAGCCTTGGGCTACCTATTGAGAGCCTACTGTTACATAGGCAGAAGGGGAAATCCACAAGCTTCTAGCTGTTAGTTAGCAGCATTGCTTCAATGTGAGAGTAGAGTACAGTGTCTCCAAGCTGGGCATTGTTTGGGTCTTGATTATCCCACCTCCATCTTTCCATATTGATGGGAATTGATTTCTGGAGCCCTACTGATTACAGCATATAGTAAAGGCTATGGTTTCCCCAGTTGCAATGTATGGCTGTGAAAGTTGGACCATAAGGAAGGCTGAGCGCCAAAGAATTGAGGCCTTTGAACTATGGTGCTGGAGAAGACTCCTGCGAGTCCCTTGGACTGCAAGGCGATCAAACTGGTCAGTCCTACAGGAGATCAGCCTTGACTGCTCTTTTAGAAGGCCATATCCTGAAGATGAAACTCAAATACATTGGCCACCTAATGAGAAGGAAGGACTCACTGGAGAAAGATGCTGGGAAAAATTGAGGGCAAAAGAAGAATGGGACGGCAGAGAATGAGATGGCTGGATGGAGTCACTGAAGCAATAGGCATGAGGTTAAATGGACTCCAGAGGATGGTAGAGGACAGGAAAGCCTGGAGGAACGTTGTCCATGGGGTTGCGATGGGTCGGACATGACTTCGCAACTAACAACAACAACTGATTACAGCAGGGGTCTCCAACCTTGGCAACTTTAAGACTTGTGGACTTCAACTCCCAGAATTTGTCAGCCAGCTTTGCTCCAGCCTGTGTGAAGGCTTGGAGGTACCATTGTTGTTGACTGGGAATGGAGATACAGTGTGGTTGTAATGCATATGTGTAAAAGAAGCTGGGAAAGGTGTGAACAACATGCATCTGCTTATATGCAGGTATTCGAAGAATGGAAATTTCTGTGAAAGGGAGCGGAGTTTGGGATGTTGACTAGAAACAGGAAATGGAGAGCAGAGATGGGCAACATCAAGCACTTCCTTCAGTGCCTTTCTTGCCCAAATTGTGGTACCCATGTTCTTAGGAGAAGGCCAAGAGTTATGCCAGTGCCCTTCACAAAATCTCTACTTCTCAGGGGGGCCATTATTTCTCCCCCTCCCACAGATCAGTCCTTATAGCCATGAAGAGTAAAGTTCAGGAATCTTCACTAATGACCAACAGAAAATATATTCCAATATAGACACTCCAAGAACAGTTATTTTCAGGAACACATTATTTTTAATACTAAAACTAGAATCTACAAGAGTAGATCACAGCATACCAAAAACCATTACAAAAGAGTTCTTAAACTCCCCCCCCCGAAAACCCCAAAATACAGAGGAGTCTGTCATCTGCACCTCTATAACTGTCTGGTTTGGTTCTGGAACCCAACAAGACAGATACAGGCTTCAGAGTTAGACTTCAGAGTCATAATTAGAACTGCAGAAAAAAACAATGGCTACCAACCTGCCTTCCATTGAGGACCTGTATACTGCACAAGTCAAAAAGAGGGCTGTGAAAATATTTACAGATCCCTCACATCCTGGACATAAACTGTTTCAACTCCTAACCTCAAAATGACACTATAGGGCACTGCACACCAGAACAACTAAACACAAGAACAGTTTTTCCCCAAATGCCATCACTCTGCTAAACAATTAATTCCCTCAACACTGTCAAACTATTCACTAAGTCTGCATTACTGTTACCATTAATCTTCCCATCGTTCCTATCACCCACCTCCTCCCACTTATGACTGCATGACTGTAACTTGTTGCTGTATCCTTATGATTTATACTGTTTCCTAGTATGATTCAATTGCTTATTTGTACCCTATAACTATCATTAAGTGTTGCACCTTATGATTCTTCACGAAGGTGTCTTTTCTTTTTATGTAAACTGAGAGTTTATGCACCAAAGACAAATTCCTTGTGTGTCCAATCACACTCGGCCAATAAAGAATTTATCTAAAAAGTAACATTTTAACATAACTATAATCTGTAATACTGCCACACAATGAAACTGAAGGGGGTAAAAAGATCAATTAAGTTTTCCCTGCCCTGGCTTTTGTCTAATTTTCATTGCTGCAGAACAAACTATGCACAAGTCATCAGCTGACATAGGATCAATTTATAAGCCATCTGGGAACACTAATCCTTCTATCTGGATGCCAGGATGCAGAGGACAAACACAGGAGACATTGGAGACAAGTCATCTACTTTTAGTGGGCTCACATTCCTCCACAGGCGCTACTTTCTTTAGCCAAAACTCCTTATTAACATTTATTTCAAAGCAGGCAATTGACTCTTTTCAAACGCCTATTCAATCTCCTGGCTATCATGGAGTAAAGTTGCAGACTGGGTAGGACACTCAAAAGACCAATCCTTTTTTTTTTTTTTTTTTGAGCACTTTTCAAAATGCGATATCCTTTTGTAACAGGAGACTGGGACCTCATCTGGTTTAGAATTGGATGGATTTGGGGGTAATTCAAGTCTGGCAGTTTGAAGCAAGACAGGAGGGAGGATGGAAAGAGGATTAGCAATCCTATATCTGAAACATGCTCCTTTGCTATCTTTAATTGGTTTTAACTTCTCAGTGGAATCTCAAACTATCATCTATTTTATCCTCTCTCTCTCTGTCTGTCTCTCTCTCCCTCTCCCCCCTCTCTCTGTCTCTCTTTCTCCTCTTTCTTCTCCTCCTCCTCCTCTTCCTCCTTCTTCCTAATCTATCATCTATCCACACACATACGCCCACCCTTTTTAGGACACATGCACAGATTGAATAGAGCTAGGAGAACATAAAAATATTGTAAAATGTGTTGATATCCACCAATCAACCAAGTAGGGGGCTTATATCCTATAATTAAGCCAAACAATTACTCCCTTATTTGAGCAATTTTGAGAATTATGAAGAGAAATTGTTACAACCTTTATGTGTAATGGAAACAAAGGCCCCAAGAAGCAATTTAGTAGGGGTTGTTTTTTTTAAAACAGTTGGCTATGAGCTTGGATTTAAAGCAATGGAGAAATCTGAAACTTGGGTTCAATCTTCTCCTTATGGCACTGGTCCCCTGCCTTGCCTAACCTTAAAAAAAATTGCTACCAACCTGCCTTCCATTGAGGACCTGTATACTGCACGAATCAAGAAGAGGACCGTGAAAATACTTACAGATCCCTCACATCCTGGATATAAACTGTTTCAATTCCTACCCTCAAAACGACGCTATAGAGCACTGCACACCAGAACAACTAGACACAAGAACAGTTCTTTCCCGAACGCCATCACTCTGCTAAACAAATAATACCCTCAACACTGTCAAACTATTCACTAAATCTGCACTACTATTAATCTTCTCATCGTTCCCATCACCCATCTCCTTCCACTTATGACTGTATGACTGTAACTTTGTTGCTGGCAATCCTTATGATTTATATTGATATTGGTTGTTTCCTGATTGCTTATTTGTACCCTATGACTATCATTAAGTGTTGTACCTTAGAATTCTTGATGAAGGTATCTTTTCTTTTATGTACACTGAGAGCATATCCACCAAGACAAATTCCTTGTGTGTCCAATCACACTTGGCCAATAAAAATTCTATTCTATTCTATTCTATTCTATTCTATTCTATTCTATTCTATTCTATTCTATTCTATTCTATTCTATTCTATTCTATTCTATTCTACCCTAAATGTTCTTATGATGACCCAGGTGGTCAAGGCAGGCCTCCTTTATTGCTCGAAGTAAATGTCCCAACAAACAGCCCTCCAACGAGGCTCTAACCCTCGCTACCCTGAAGGCAGACACCCGCAGTCCTCCAAACAACAAAGAAAATTGTTGGCAGTTGCATTAGCAAAGCAATGGGGGTTTTCGTGCCGAGTGACTGCTGACTTCCAGGGAAATGGGAGGGGTGGTATTTTTCTCAGGGGCCCTTCCCAGTTACCTACCCTGCTAAAGTCTTGTTTTCCCTGCTGATTACTGTATTTTTCAGACTATAAGACGCACCCGGCTATAAGACACATCTAAATTTAGAGGAAACCAACAACAAAAAAGTTTTTGGCCTCTGCTCACCCCATTTTTGGCCCTTTCCAGCCTTTTTTCTGACTGTTTTTGAGGCTTTTTTTCGGGCCACTTTCGAGGCTTTTTTTGGCCCGTTTTTAGGGATTTTTTTTTTGGCCTGTTTTCAAGGCTTTTTCAGGCCAGTGTGAAGGCCAAAAAACAGTGGGTGGGGCTTCGGTAATATTTGGTCTATAAGACACGAAGACATTTTCACCCCTTTTGGGTAGACAAAAAAATGCATCTTATAGTCCAAAAAATACGGTGCTTAAACAATGTCTCAGATTGAATGTACTCCCTTTTTCTTTCACTATCTCCAGTAATCTCTCTTTTCCATATCCAGTCACCAATTCCCAACTCTCATCGCTATTCCCTTCATTGTGGGGACAGAGAATGTTAGTCCTTGAGTGCTGATTTGTCACAATCAAAGCCAAAATCAGCCCAGGGCAGGGCATTTAGCTTCAATGGATTATACCAGGGATCTCCAACCTTGGCAACTTGAAGACTTGTGGAATTCTGGGAATTGAAGTCCACATGTCTTCAAGTTGCCAAGGTTGGAGACCCCTGGCTTATACTGGTTCTGGATTTTGTTATAAATGAGCCCCTTTCAGTCCTCTGGCAAAAGTGATCAGTTTTGCCGTGAAGCGAAAGGGAAAAAACTACAGAATTTCTATACTGACATTTACTTGGCATTGGGTAGAGTTCAGGCTTCATGAAATTGCCCAGTTTCTGTTATACCTCTTTAGGAAATGTGCCAGATTGGGGCAGATAAAAAAAAAAAAGTGCAACGGTTTCTGGGAATCCTGGATGAAGGGAATTATCTGAACCACTTCCAGTCTTGATTTAGGACTTGATACTGTATGGGACCAAAACAGCGCTTGCCACTTTTGGTTGATCTCTTGTCAGGAACAGGATATTGCATCCATCCTTGTTCTTTTTGTCCTCTTAGTGGCTGCTTTCAATCCCATTGACCACAGTATCCTTCTGGATCAGCCCTAATTTTTTTCCCTTCCTTTGGGGCCAATTCCAGTCCGTGTTGATCACAGGGGGAAAAGTCTTATCCTCAGCCCTTGCTTTGCAGGGCGCCACAGGGTTCTGTATTTTTTCCTTTTGTTTAAAACGTACATGAGGCAGCTGAAATAATCTGGCAGTATGCTGATGATATCTGGTTTTATATCTTCAACCTTGCACCAGCTAAGTGATGCTTTGGAGGTCCTGTCTTGGTGCTTGTCATGTCATGAAAATATCTACAGACCCCTCATATCGTGGACATAAATTGTTTCAATTTCTACCCTCAAAATGACGCCAGAACAACTAGGCACAAGGACAGTGTTTTTTCCTGAATGCCATCACTCTGCTAAACAACTGAAGACACATCTTTTCATTCGCGCGGGGCTGGCTTAAATTTTAAATTACATAAATTTTATCGATTTTAAATTTTTTACTAATTTTAAATGGGGTTTTGGTTTTTATAAATTTTTAAAGTTCTAGGCTAATTATAATAAGTTTTTTAACTTGCATTTTAAATTGTATACTGTAGTGTCTGTATTTTATTGTTGCCTGTACACCGCCCTGAGTCCTTCGGGAGAAGGGCGGTATAAAAATCAAATAAATAATAATAATAATAATAATAATAATAATAACTAATTCCCACAAGACTGTCAAATTGTTTACTAAGACTGTATTACTATTCTTCTTCTCATCCTTCCTATTACCTATCTCCTCCCACTTATTTATTTATTTATTTATTTATTTATTATTTAAATTTTTATACCGCCCTTCTCCCGAAGGACTCAGGGCGGTTTACAGGCAGATAAAATAAACAGTACTATTACAAAATAAATACTATTAAAATACCACTAAAAACTTATTCAATTTGGCAATTAAAATTTAGCAAATAATAAAACCCATTAAAACCCATTAAAACCCATTAAAACCCTTAAAACCCACGAATTTAAAAACTAATCCAGTCCTGCGCAGATGAATAAATGTGTTTTAAGCTCATGACGGAAGGTTCGGAGGTCCGGAAGTTGGCGAAGTCCTGGGGAGTTCGTTCCAGAGGTGGGAGCCCCACAGAAGGCCCTTCCCTGGGTGTCGCCAGGCGACACTGTCTCGCTGACGGCACCCTGAGGAGTCCCTCTCTGTGAGGCGCGCAGGTCGGTGAGAGGTATCCGGTAGCAGTAGGCGGTCCCGTAAGTAACCCGGCCCTATGCCATGGGCGCTTTGAAGATGTTCACCAAAACCTTGAAGCGCACCGGAAGGCCACAGGCAGCCAGTGCAGTCTGCGCAGGATAGGTGTCACACGGAGCCACGAGGGCTCCCTCTATCACCCGCGCAGCTGCATTCTGGACTAACTGAAGCCTCCGGATGCCCTTCAAGGAGCCCCATGTAGAGCATTGCAGTAATCCAGGCGAGGCGTCACGAGGCGTGGTGACCGTGCACAGGGCATCCCGGTCTAGAAAGGCGCAACTGGCGCACCAGGCGAACCTGGTAAAAGCTCTCCTGGAGGCGGCCGTCAAGTGATCTTCAAAAGACAGCCGTTCATCCAGGAGGACGCCCAGGTTGCGCACCCGTTCCATCGGGCCAATGACTCGCCCCGACAGTCAGCCGAGGACTCAGCTGACTGTACCGAGATGCCGGCATCCACAGCCACTCTGTCTTGGAGGATTGAGCCTGAGCCTGTTTCTCCCCATCCAGACCCGTCGGCTTCCAAGCACCGGGACAACACTTGATAGCTTCGTTGGGGTGGCCCGGTGTGGAAAAGTACAGCTGGGTGTCATCAGCGTACAGCTGGTACCTCACACGAAGCCACTGATGATCTCACCCAGCGGCTTCATATAGATGTTGAACAGAAGGCGAGAGGATCGACCCTGCGGCACCCACAAGTGAGGTGTCTCGGGCCGACCTCTGCCCCCTGTCAACACCGTCTGCGACCGATCGGAGAGATAGGAGGAGAACCACCGATAAGCGGTGCCTCCACTCCCAATCCCTCCAACCGGCGCAGCAGGATACCATGGTCGATGGTATCAAAAGCCGCTGAGAGGTCTAATAGGACCAGGGCAGAGGAGCATCCTCTATCCCTGGCCCTCAGAGATCATCCACCAGCGACCAAAGCCGTCTCAGTGCTGTAACCGGGCGGAAGCCAGACTGGAACGGGTCTAGATAGACAGTTTCATCCAGGTGCAAGGAAACTGATATGCCACCATACTCTCTACAACCTTCGCCACGAAGGAAGGTTGGAGACGGACGATAATTACCTAAAACAGCGGGTCAGGAAGGCTTCTTGAGGAGGGTCTCACCACCGCCTCTTTCAAGGCGGCGGAAGACTCCCTCCACCAAGGAAGCAATCGTAATAGCCTGGAGCCAGCCTGCCTTCCATTGAGGACCTGTATACTGCACGAATCAAGAAGAGGACCGTGAAAATACTTACAGATCCCTCACATCCTGGATATAAACTGTTTCAATTCCTACCCTCAAAACGATGCTATAGAGCACTGCACACCAGAACAACTAGACACAAGAACAGTTCTTTCCCGAACGCCATCACTCTGCTAAACAAATAATTCCCTCAACACTGTCAAACTATTCACTAAATCTGCACTATTAATCTACTCATCTTCTCATCGTTCCCATCACCCATCTCCTTCCACTTATGACTGTATGATTGTAACTTTGTTGCTTGTATCCTTACGATTTATATTGATATTGTTTCCTGATTGCTTATTTGTAACCTATGACTATCATTAAGTTTTGTACCTTATGATTCTTGATGAACGTATCTTTTCTTTTATGTAGGAGTGTAAACACCAAGACAAATTCCTTGTGTGTCCAATCACACTTGGCCAATAAAAAAAATTCTATTCTATTCTATTCTATTCTATTCTATTCTATTCTATTCTATTCTATTCTATTCTATTCTATTCTATTCTATTCTATTCTATTCTACCCTAAATGTTCTTATGATGACCCAGGTGGTCAAGGCAGGCCTCCTTTATTGCTCGAAGTAAATGTCCCAACAAACAGCCCTCCAACGAGGCTCTAACCCTCGCTACCCTGAAGGCAGACACCCGCAGTCCTCCAAACAACAAAGAAAATTGTTGGCAGTTGCATTAGCAAAGCAATGGGGGTTTTCGTGCCGAGTGACTGCTGACTTCCAGGGAAATGGGAGGAGTGGTATTTTTCTCAGGGGCCCTTCTCAGTTACCTACCCTGCTAAAGTCTTGTTTTCCCTGCTGATTACTGTATTTTTCAGACTATAAGACGCACCCGGCTATAAGACACATCTAAATTTAGAGGAAACCAACAACAAAAAAGTTTTTGGCCTCTGCTCACCCCATTTTTGGCCCTTTCCAGCCTTTTTTCTGACTGTTTTTGAGGCTTTTTTCGGGCCACTTTCGAGGCTTTTTTTGGCCCGTTTTTAGGGATTTTTTTTTTTGGCCTGTTTTCAACACTTTTTCAGGCCTGAAAAAGGCCAAAAAACAGTGGGTGGGGCTTCGGTAATATTTGATCTATAAGACACAAAGACATTTTCACCCCTTTTAGGTAGGCAAAAAAATTGCATCTTATAGTCTGAAAAATACGGTGCTTAAACAATGTCTCAGACTGAATCTACTTCCTTTTTCTTTCACTATCTCCAGTAATCTCTCTTTTCCATATCCAGTCACCAATTCCCAACTCTCATCCCTATTCCCTTCATTGTGGGGACAGAGAATGTTAGTCC
Source organism: Ahaetulla prasina (assembly GCF_028640845.1). Classification (NCBI taxonomy): domain Eukaryota; kingdom Metazoa; phylum Chordata; class Lepidosauria; order Squamata; family Colubridae; genus Ahaetulla; species Ahaetulla prasina. The sequence goes on along the minus strand of NC_080544.1, from coordinate 16,860,615 downwards.
TTGAGTGCTGATTTGTCACAATCAAAGCCAAAATCAGCCCAGGGCAGGGCATTTAACTTCAATAGATCATACCAGGGATCGTCAACCTTGGCAACTTGAAGACTTGTGGACGTCAACTCCCAGAATCCCTCAGCCAGCAAAGTTGCCAAGGTTGGAGACCCCTGGCTTATACTGGTTCTGGATTTTGTTATAAGTGAGCCCCTTTCAGTCCTCTGGCAAAAGTGATGATCAGTTTTGCCGTGAAGCGAAAGGGAAAAAACTACAGAATTTCTATACTGACATTTACTTGGCATTGGGTAGAGTTCAGGCATCATGAAATTGCCCAGTTTCTGTTATACCTCTTTAGGAAATGTGCCAGATTGGGGCAGATAAAAAAAAAAAAGTGCAACGGTTTCTGGGAATCCTGGATGAAGGGAATTATCTGAACCACTTCCAATCTTGATTTAGGACTTGATACTGTATGGGACCAAAACAGCGCTTGCCACTTTTGGTTGATCTCTTGTCAGGAACAGGATATTGCATCCATCCTTGTTCTTTTTGTCCTCTTAGTGGCTGCTTTCAATCCCATTGACCACAGTATCCTTCTGGATCAGCCCTAATTTTTTTCCCTTCCTTTGGGGCCAATTCCAGTCCGTGTTGATCACAGGGGGAAAAGTCTTATCCTCAGCCCTTGCTTTGCAGGGCGCCACAGGGTTCTGTATTTTTTCCTTTTGTTTAAAACGTACATGAGGCAGCTGAAATAATCTGGCAGTATGCTGATGATATCTGGTTTTATATCTTCAACCTTGCGCCAGCTAAGTGATGCTTTGGAGGTCCTGTCTTGGTGCTTGTCATGTCATGAAAATATCTACAGACCCCTCATATCGTGGACATAAATTGTTTCAATTTCTACCCTCAAAATGACGAAAGCTGGAACATAGGCAGAGCAACGTCCATGATGACAAAATACTACTGCTCTGCCCAAAGCTCAGTCCTAAAATCCATGACCTGGAGGAGGTGGTGTCACTCTCCCTGACAGCGGTATCCATAGATGATTCCAAAATAGATGTTTCCAAGTGAACACGTCCAGAATAGTTACGTCCAGAAATAGAAATAGAACTCCTGTAGGTCACAGATCGGTCTCCAGACTTCTTCCACGGCCATAATGTACCAGCCATAAAGTGCATAAAGTGCATAAAATGCAGATGACAATGCAGATTACAGATGATAAGGTGTTAGAGATGATAAAACACCAATTGTAATCCCAGGAAGAGCAGGCCTAATAGGCCAGGAAAACCTCAACGCCCCTCCCACTCCTGTCCCACCAGGATAGTCCAAGGCCTCTCAAGGCCGGCCACTCCCTCCTCAAGGTCCAGGTCCAATCCAAGGTCTGCCCCCTCCACCGGGCCAGGCCTGTCCGAGGAACCTGACCAAACACCACCAGAGGGCCGGCACGATGTAAGCTGCCGCTGATGTTAACCGCGGCGAAGAGCCGGACAAACATCCTGACAGGCCGTCTCGGGCAGGGGCCACAGGGGGCCCTTCACAGCCCTTCACCCCCATGCCACTCCCCCACGTCAACCCACAGGAAAAAAAACCTCGGAGGAGACCTGGGGAGCGCCTGGAGAGAGCCGGAGAGAGCCGAGAGAGCCGGAGGGCCAGGATACAGGAACCGCTGGATGATCCGAAACGGAAAAGGAGAAGCCGCGGCCTCCGCCGCAAAAGACGAGCCGCGGCCTCACCTCACGCCCAGTAACAATGGCCGCCGTTCGCAGCTTGCCCATCCTCCCGGTCGCGTTCTCGGCAGCCGTGAGTCCGAGAGAGTCCACAGACCTCTCCCACGGCTGCCGGGATGTTAATACAGCTGACCGGGGGACGCAAGCCGCTCGGCAAGCCGCCTGGGCGCCGCCATCTCCTCTTCTGTCGCCCGTTGTCGGCTCCGTTCCTCTACCGAGCCGCCATCTTGCGCATGACTATAACCTTGCTACTTGTATCCCTACGATTTATATTTTGTTTCCTAGTATGATTTGTATATTATATTTTGTTTCCTAGTATGATTTGATTGCTTATTTAGTAACTTATGACTATTGTTAACAGTTGTATTTTATGATTCTTGATGTATTTTTCTCCCCGTTTTATATCACAATTTTCATCACGTTTACAACACTTCAGTATCAGTATCTAGCCAGTATACATTTTCCCTTTATCTGAGTAACCACATACATGTGGTTCCCTTATGTATACTAATATGTATTGTTTATAAATTATCAATTTATCAATACATTGTTATGTATATTTATCATAGTTGTTACATAGTTTTTTTTGTATTTTTTAACAATTTACATTTTATATCATCTCTTATCCTACTATAGTACTGAATCTACTTTCTTTGTTGATCTTCCTGATCTTTACATCTATTGTCTAATCAGTCATACCATAAATTCCGTATCAGATAATATTCAGTTTCTTTTCTATCTTTTATTTTCATTGTTAATTTATCCATTTTGGGTGCACTCTTAACACTTTATTACACTTTCCTCTGACGGTGTATTTTTATTTTTTCAAGTTTTGGGCATAGACTATCCTGGATGCAGTTATTACATGTAGTATAAGATATTGAGTTTTTTTGTCGTAATTTCCTGTAAGCATGCCTAATAGGAACAGCTCTGGCTTTGGGTCTATTCGTTGCTTAGTTATTTCCTCTAACCACTTTCTAATTCTTATCCATTTTTTTTGCTGCTGCACATGTACACCACATGGTGTATTTTTTTCTTTTATGTACACTGATAGCATATGCACCAAAGACAAATTCCTTGTATGTCCAGTCACACTTGGCCAATAAAGAATTTCTATTCTATTCTATTCTATTCTATTCTATTCTATTCTATTCTATTCTATTCTATTCTATTCTATCTCTCTGAGCATGATCGGTGTTGACAGGGGCAGAGGTGTCCTCGAGGGCCTCACTTGTGGGGTACCCCAGGGTCGATTCTCTCGCCTACCCTGTTCAACATCTACATGAAACCGCTGGGCGAGGTCATCAGTGGGTTCGGGGTGAGTTATCATCTGTCGCTGATGACACTCAGCTGTACTTTTCACCCGGACCACCCCAGCGGCGGTCGAAGTGCTGTCCCGGTGCCTGGAAGCCGTCGGGTCTGGATGGGGAGAAACAGACTCAAGCTCAATCCCTCCAAGGCGGAGTGGCTGTGGATTCCGGCACCCGGTACAGTCAGCTGCATCCGCAGCTGACTGTTGAGCAGTTAGTGGCCCCAAAGGAGGTGGTTCGCAACAGGCGTCCTCCTGGATGGCGGCTGTCCTTTGAGGAACATCTGGCAGCCGTCACCAGGAGGCTTTACCAAGTTCGCTTGGTTCGCCAGTTCCCCTTCCTTGACCGGGATGCCTTATGCACGGTCACTCACGCTCTGGTTACGTCTCGGCTGGATTATTGCAATGCTCTCTACATGGGGCTGCCCTTGAGGTGCACCCGGAGGCTGCAGTTAGTCCAGAATGCAGCTGCGCGAGTGGTAATGGGAGCCGCTCGAGGCTCCCACGTAACACCTCTGCTCCGTAGTTTGCACTGGCTTCCTGTGGTCTTTCGGGTGCGCTTCAAGATCCTGGTTACCACCTTTAAAGCGCTCCATGGCTTAGGACCCGGGTACTTACGAGACCGCCTGCTGTTACCGTATGCCTCCCATCGACCCGTACGCTCTCACAGAGAGGGCCTTCTCAGGGTGCCGTCCGCCAAACAATGTCGGCTGGCGGCTCCCAGGGGTAGGGCCTTCTCTGTGGGAGCACCGGCGCTCTGGGACGAACTCCCCTGGCTTCGTCAAGTTCCTGATCTTCGGACCTTCCGTCGTGAGCTAAAAACATACTTATTTATTCAAGCAGGACTGGCATAAATAGTGATTTTAAATTGGGGTTTTAGAGATTTTAAATATTTGTAAATTTTTTAAATTTTTAAATTATCGGCCATTTATTAATAGTTTCTTTTAATTTCTTTTAATTGTTTATACTCTGTATTTTATTTCGGCTGTACACCGCCCTGAGTCCTTCGGGAGAAGGGCGGTATAAAAATTTAATAAAAAAAAAAAAATAGTTGTTACATAGTTTTTTTTGTATTTTTTAACAATTTACATTTTATATCATCTCTTATCCTACTATAGTACTGAATCTACTTTCTTTGTTGATCTTCCTGATCTTTACATCTATTGTCTAATCAGTCATACCATAAATTCCGTATCAGATAATATTCAGTTTCTTTTCTATCTTTTATTTTCATTGTTAATTTATCCATTTTGGGTGCACTCTTAACACTTTATTACACTTTCCTCTGACGGTGTATTTTTATTTTTTCAAGTTTTGGGCATAGACTATCCTGGATGCAGTTATTACATGTAGTATAAGATATTGAGTTTTTTTGTCGTAATTTCCTGTAAGCATGCCTAATAGGAACAGCTCTGGCTTTGGGTCTATTCGTTGCTTAGTTATTTCCTCTAACCACTTTCTAATTCTTATCCATTTTTTTTGCTGCTGCACATGTACACCACATGGTGTATTTTTTTCTTTTATGCACACTGATAGCATATGCACCAAAGACAAATTCCTTGTATGTCCAGTCACACTTGGCCAATAAAGAATTTCTATTCTATTCTATTCTATTCTATTCTATTCTATTCTATTCTATTCTATTCTATTCTATTCTATTCTATTCTACCCTACATGTTCTTATGATGACCCAGGTGGTCAAGGCAGGCTTCCTTTATTGCTCGAAGTAAATGTCCCAACAAACAGCCCTCCAACGAGGCTCTAACCCACGCTACCCTGAAGGCAGCCACCTGCAGTCCTCCAAACAACGAAGAAAATTAACAGAGTAGCATGCTCACAGGGTAAGATCCAGGGTCCTAAGTCCAGTCCACCTGGCTAAGTGAGTCCAGGCAAACTGTGGTCCACAAGGCAAAGTCAAGGCAGAAGTTCTTAGGGCAAAGCAAAGGGCATGAGCCGTAGCCAGGGGAGTGTAAGCCAAAAAACCCCCACAATTGTTCCTGGCAAAGACCAACTCCCCATGACTTCTCGTTAAGTCAATCCATTCATGATGCTCCTTATGAGGGGTGGGATGACCTTCTCCAGATTAGTCCTGCAGCCCTTCTCTGGGCTTGCCTACGTTCCACCCTCTATGCCCTTGGATCAGTGGTGGAGGCAGCTGTTCCTCATCAGAGGCAGCCGATCCTCCCGTGTCTGTTGAGGGAAGGCAGCTCTCCATCCTGTTGACTCCCCCCCACCCGATGCCTGAGATCTGGGACAGCATCATCCCTGGCTTTTCCAAACATGCCAAGGGAGATATGCCATCCCTGTTGGATGATCCTAGTTCCAACACCTCCTCCTCTGAATTGGGCTCCGATGGGGCCATGACAGTTCTGGACTTAAAATGCTTCAGCCCCTTTTACCTAGGTAATGATTCTTGCATTCACCATTAAGGTCACCTTTCTTCTCTACCGTTCTGCTCCACTCAAGAATGAAGTAGCAACTTCTCCAAAGCATTTCTGCTTACGGCTTTTCTTGGCAATTCCATTCAGGTTTTTCCACAGATATACTTCAATGTGTCCGTTAATAGTTTTCCCAATTCTGCTTTGTCTACAGAGCAGAATTGGGAAAACTATTTGGGTTCAAGATTCTCTCGTTGGCTTACGAAAGATTCAAATATATAACTTTCAATTCCTATGATGCCTCTTGTACTGAATACAGAATTCTACTTTTATAACTACAAGTTCCCAGCTCAGTCAAAGATCAGATTTGAGAAAGAGATGTTAAATCATGTTCTCCCTAGCAAGGTGAAACAGAAAACTACCTGGTTCAAGAAGCACCCTTTGGCTTAAGTGAGATTCAAAGAACAAACATATTGCAATCCCTATGAGGCCTATGCATACAGAAATCAATGACTAGAACTCAGGTTCCCAGCTCAGTCCAACATACAATTTCAAAAATGTTGAGCTTCCCCTCTTCTCCGTCTCTGACATCTCCATCTTCTAACCCAGGAGTCTCCAACCTTGGCAAATTTAAGAATTCCTCAGCCACAAAGCTGGGAGTTGAAGTCTACAAGTCTTAAAGTTGCCAAGGTTGGAGACCCCTGTTCTAACCCTTAAGCCTGCCTGCCTCTTCCTCATCTGTCAGGTCTGCTCAGTCTAACAATCTCTTGCATCTATTAGATCTTCCTCTCTTCTGCTGTCTTCTCAGTCCATTGTTAGCCACTCACTTGCTTAAACACTCAGCCTTTCCCATTTCAAAACAAAACCTTTTAATTAAATACTAATTACATCAATTAACATTTATTATTTCTCTCATTAGTAATAGGAGGCTGCCTCACCGCTACATTCTTTATCTAGCTGTTGGGTTATCTTTGTTCAGAAACAACCATAGCCCTCAACCCATAGCACTTTCTGCCACCCAAGGAAGTGTCAATACTGGAAGAATAATACTGCCCTCTACTGAACAAGAAAAGGGCAGCTGAATGGAATTTTGGCATGACAAGGCCTGTGTTATTTGAAAACAGCAAAAAATGAAACAGGACGATAAAAGGTAAAAAGTACTTCCACCCAGTTTGACTGCCAGCATTTCCTACCATTGGCAAGTAGGAAGAATGCAGGACAATCCGTTTTATTATCCTTTTAAGGATCATGTTTTCATTTGTTATTTTAACACAGAGATCTTTTCTAAGCTTTTTTCTTAATAATGTTTGTAATATTTTTAAGCAATTTACCTAGTTTTGTTTTGTTTTAATCGGTGCTCCTGATACAAGCTGTTAAAATGCAGATAGTCCTTGACTTGTGACAACGGAGCCCAAAATTTCTGTTGCCAAGTGAGACAGTTAAGTGAAGTTTAACCCATTTTACGACCTTTCTTGCCACAATTGTTAACAGCAGTTGTTAAGTTAATAACACAGGTGTGAAGTGAATTTGTTTGTCATCGTCTGACCCCGGGACACGGCAACCGTCATAAATATGAGTCAGTTGCAACAGTCTGAATTTTGAACACATGACCATCAGGATACTGAAAAAGTTAAGTGTGAAAAATTGCTAAGAAGTCACTGTTTTTCAGTGCTGTTGTAACTTTAAATCAACTGTTGTTAGCTGAGGACTACCTGTAAGCAAAAGACAATTTGTCTTACATGGTTGCAGGTAATTTGGAGGCCTATTTGGGGCATTTATTTTACTCACACGTTCAGAATTGCCTTCCTAAGAGCCAAACATGGATTTGCCTTACAGCCAATGTTTCTCATTCATGAGACAAGTTCATATAAATCTTCAGTCTGATAAATTGTGCTCCCAGTATTTAATTTTGGATCTTTTGTCATAAAGGCAGAAACTGATTAATTTCTGATTCAAACCTACCCAAAACTACCACAAGTTATTGTGGCGCATCCAGTACTAGATAAATAATATACTTGCTTATTGGCTATATTAAGCCTTAGCAATTTAAATAAACTCATTCAATTCAGTCTTTTGATTATAAATTTATATTGTGTTAACAAATTTAAGAGAATGCGGCATTTGTAATTTCCATTCTATAGTCTTGAATAATTTTAATTTCATTTTGAAACCATCATATTTACCTTTTAATTAATTCAATTAAAACTCTAGGGAATCTATATGAAACTGGATACGTCTGTTAGAAGCTGATAGTGAGATCAAATGACTTAATGATCAATACTGAGAAAAATTACCCAGCCTTTCGATCAGGGTAGTTTTGAGCTTAGAAGAATTCCTCCCTTAACCAGAACCATTTCAATGCTATTCTATTTGAGTTGTGTATGAAGCTCAGAACAATTCACTGTAAACTTAGAACAACTGTGGTGATCTTGAACTTTTAGCTTTTCTCATCAAGGGAAGAGGCAGTAATTTAATTCAGTTATTTATTATAATTGAAATGGCTGACCATTCAGCATGTAATTCAGACATACAAGGGATACAATTGGTATATAATAACCATCTGGGATGGGATTAGAATTTGATTTTTGATTCAGAAACTCCATGGTCTCAGGTCTGACATTTGAACATGCTTGCTCAAATGCTTTGTCTTGTGTGTCTGTATCTGTTGTTTATGATTCTGGTATTTGGGAAGGCAAGCTGACTTCTACAGAGCAAGCTGTCTGAAAAATGTATATGTTTTTTTTTCTAAAGACTGATTTAAATTATACCATAACCTAAAACTGGTCTCTGGCCAAATGTGCAAGCAACCAATAACCAATATAAGTGATGGTTTTAAAAAGTACCTAAAATAAGAATTAATCTATTTTACATTTACCCAACAGATAATTGTTACTGGGTATTCTTTCAGGTAGATAGGATCTTAAATCTGAAGCAACCCGATACAGTAGCGCTTAAACATATGTCGCTTTGAATAAGTTTTCTCAATGAATAAATGAACTAGTATAACGTTTTTGACTTCTCTTACATTTTTTGACTCATTTAATTGGCTACTTTATTTTGTTTTAGAACTTATGGGGAAGTCTGATTATATGTTAGGTCGTATTGATGCAGAAATATTGAAAGTTCAAAAGGATTCACAAACATAAATTACTGTACCTCTGATTTATGTATTTAGTGAAGCTAAATTTAGTATTTAGTGATATATTCCCATTGCTAGGAAGAATTAACAAGTGCAAAATTCATACATTTGTATATAATTACATTTATTTTCTTATGCCATTCAGACTTCTCATGCCCAACACATAATGACCCAACATTCTGTAATTTTTATCCTCTCTTTATGAACGAAGTGATAGGATACAGGTTACACCTGGGAAGAAGCATCATTGCTTTTCCATGACGATCTTGTTTTAAAAACAAGAATTAGGTAAAATATAGGTCTACCAAAGGTCAAAACAAAACAAAAAAGCCCCTGCAACTCCGGATACTTTTAAATCTCATAGTGCTTCTCGGACAGTGGTTCAATATTGTGATTTGATCTGTTCTCCAAGTATACATTATGATAAGGAAACTGCTTTGGTCCCTGAAATGAAAGGAGACAGTAAGAATCAATTACTAACATGGAATGTTTAAAAGTGCAGAATCTCATACCAGAAGGTGCAAATAACCAGAATTAAATTGGGTACCATTATTCACTCTTGTATAAAAAAATTATTGCCTGTGATATGAAACTTGATATGGAGGTGGAAAAGGATTCCTTCTTCACAGAGCAGAGCCTGGCCCATATTGCTGAGTAACAGGAAGGAAATCCTACAAACAACCTCAGGACAGAATTCAATGAGGATGCTGGAGAGTGAAGAAGACACCAACCTTAAATCCCAGGAGCAATCCTGAAACATTCAACACTGTAGATCAGGGGTCTCCAACCTTGGCAACTTTAAGACTTGTGGACTTCAACTCTTAGAATTCCTCAGCCATTCTGGGAACTGGAGTTTACAAGCCTTGAAGTTGCCAAGGTTGGAGACCCCAGGTGTAGATTGTCCTGAATCCCTTGGAAAAAAGCACAGTTCCCACAAGAGACACCTGGGTATGAATGGTAAACATACTGTAAGCTGTTGTTTGGCTGAGTGAAGTCTGAGGCAAGTTTTAAATAAATCAGACATGCATAGATTTTCTACATGGGGCAGGAGTGCCTGGAATACTTTGGCCTGTAGCATCGCAGGAACTGACAACTTTAAAATGGTGCAGGGATTATACTGTAATTTTAAGGAGAAGTGCAATAAATAAAATAAGTATGAAATATATTCATTGCACCCAGGATTCAGGATCTTAAAAAACCAAAAACCAAAAACCCTACCCATTCTTTCTATTAGTGAATTTTTTTTCACCCAAAGAAGCTGGATACTTTCCATTTATCACAGAAAGAAACTTACACTGGTAATTCCAAGATTCTATTTCCCCAGCAGTAAAGAAAACACCCTTGAATTAAATGTGAAGTTTAAAAAGTTTCCAAATTCAGAAACAAGTTCTTTACAAACCAACGTCACTTATCTCTTATGCACAAAGTTTAAAAAAGCGCAAAGGACAACTAGTATCAAATCTTAAAAAGGACAAAACTTCAGCTAGTAGTAAAAAAAAAAGCTCTAAAAATGGTATTCACATGAGAGGTTTGGTTTTCGGAACCACGGTCTGAATTTCCTGGATTGGCTTATTTCAGTGATGCATATGTTGCCCCACGATGGGCACCTTAAATGAACTGCTTTAGCTCCACTTGGAAAGTATCTCCTCTCTCTTTTTAATTGGGAAGGCATCTATGTTGAAATAAGGTCTGCCCTTTTAACAACAGCAGCTCTGCTTGACTGGATTAAATTTTATGCATTCCTATCTACCAAAGACACTGTCAGATCCCTATTGTGATACTGCCATTTCTGTGGGGAGGGAGGCCTGGATCATTTATTCACTTATTGCCCTCTTCCTGTTTCCTACATATCCTATAATCCCTTAGTTTATAACTCTGGCTCTGACACTTATCTGCCCTGTGCTTTGATTTACCTTTGGGGAATGTGTAAGGAAGGAGGGCCATCTGTTTGGTCTTAGTTCTGAAGCCTCTTGAAAGAAGCACCAGGGAACAGTTCCTTATCTCCTTCCCAGGATGACCATCTTCACACCTGTGGATTGGCTCATTAAATATTGGACTGACGGGAGGGGTTTCTAACTCCTTTATCCTAACAGAATTGTCTAAGGGGATCTTAGAGCCTGCTTTGCTTTTGTCTTGCAATCACTCCTTTTCAATAAAAGATTCCTTTTGAAATGCTGCTGTCTCAAGAGTCCATACTTTCTTGAATGGGAAGTAGAGGCAGGACCTTACAGCCACCTTCTACCACTGTCCTACTTCTTGAAACTATACACAACTAAGAGAGAATTCTAAGATTCTAGTTAAAATGATTTTAATAAATGAAAATTTAGAATTTAGGCAGGAACTTTGCAGATCTCCCCAACCACAGAGATTCAAGATCTCTTGAAAAAAAAATGTAGACTCAGAACTTACCACAGGTTGGTATGCTGGAAATATTTCACCAACAAGAGCCATGCCTACCATGATTCCAATAAACCCCCAAAAATACCTCTTCATGATATGCCAGGAAACGGGAGTCGGGGACGTATCAACCCGAGTCCGTACATACAAATCGAAGTACCGGTGCAACTGATTAAAAAAAGATAAGAGACAGGTTTAAACATTGCTCATACTGATTTCTTTGTGCAATTGTTAAAATAAAAGAGGGTGCCCACAAAGTTGCTGCTGAAAATATTATTAATCATATTTCTCAATAGAAAAAACTCAGTCACCCCATTTCACTTATAAAACCTCTTTTGAATTCTGAAAACTCTGATTACTAAGCAAAAATCTAAAGTTGGCTTCAATGAATGAAATAAAACAGGCACACATAATCCTTGACCTACGGCCAGTTGCTTAATGGCCAAAGTTCCAACGGACCAACTTGGGAGATGTTTACAACTTGGATTCACAGTTCATGTGAACACACTTCAGGCACTAGGCAATCAGGCCAAATTTATGGCAGCATCCCGCAGTCACATGGCTGTGTTTTTTGACAGTTTTGCTGAAAATTGGCATTCACTGGTTTTGCCAAAAGCAAAGCATTACAGGACTGACCCACTTTGTGACCATCATAGGCAGGATCCATTACAGTTGTAACTCAAAAACTAGGTGTAAGCTGAAATGTTGTCTGACAAAGTATTTGTTAAAGACTCTTCAATTTTCCAAAATATACTAGAATAGCATATTGAAGACATTGCTTGACTATTTATATTGCTTCTGAGGCAAAATGTAACAGGTCAATAGCTGGCCAACAAAGAACTTTTGTTCAAGTTTAACAAGGACACAGTAGTATTTTATTTCTTTCCAGGACACCAAACTAATGTCAATACCAGAATCAAAGTAGGGATTTCAGCTGATCTAAAGTATATCGGGGAAAGAGAGAGAGAGGATATGCTTGAGTATTGGACTCATGGAAGGATTGAACTTTTTACCAAATATATTATTGCACTTAGATATTCCATTGCTAATTACTTTTAATATGGGATTCTGGATCACAAACTGAATTGAAAAATAGGTAGACCCCAAATTAATTTTTCAGTTTACCGGTTCTCCAAAATTGCGCCTCAGATCAGGGTAATCCCACTCATACCAAGGATTTCTTTCTTGTGCGGATTGATCTGGAAGTTTGGGATAGTCACCATATCTATGAAAATATGAGAACAGAGCTTTAGACCACCAGCAAGCATTTTATGGACCCAAGTTGTTCCTAAATCTTTTCAGTGTTTAAGTCAAAAAATAACAATGCAATTTACTAGTGATTTAACATAAGAAAATATAACAATCTATCTGCCAAACTTAAAAACTGGACAAGAGGACTGAAAATGATGGCTAAATCTTGCAGTGACAGGAATACCACACTATCATGTTCCTTTGTCTCTTGCAGGTTGAATTCTGCATTTTTAAGTATGGGGTTCAGACCACAAACATATTGGCTATCCATATTATACACAAATTAACTGCTGGATGAATTCCGTTCCCAAAAATTGAGGAGAAAGTAATTAATATAACCAACCAACATGTGAATCTCTTAGACATTTATCTTAAAAAAGCATTCCTGCTAGGAATGTCTCCACTATCAAACTAGTACATTTTGCCACCCTTTCACTTATTGGTTGCAAATTCAACATGATAGTCTTGTTTCAACATTATAATAAATATAATAGTTCATCGAAGAAATACAGGATATTTATCACTTGATGAAACAGAAGAAAATTTATCATTTGTTTTTTGAAATCACAGGGCTAGAATGGGCCCCAATTTAATTCTAAGGCAAGCCATACTAACAATTTAATTAATTGATTAACAGTTTAATTTTAAAGCAAGCCATACTGATTAATACTCTATTGTTACAAACGCTTGGTGAGGATAACAGGACCTTCCATAATTTAGATCAGCATACTTGGTATATGTACCATTGGAAGTAAAACACAAACTGCTAAGTACACATGTATATTTCTGATTTAAATAATGCTGCAGATGTGATTCCACTATTCCTTCCAAATGTAAATCTGCCTTTAATCTAGATTTATATTTTTAAAGATTTTACTCATTCCCCAATGAATGCCAACTATGAAAGTCATTTATTATGAGGCTATGATACGCTTATGTAGACAAATACTCCACAATCCTGATATCACAGTGTTTGTTCCTATCTTTGTACAATGTTTGGTTTCTTGAATATACAAATACAACCTACCCCAAACCATCATCTGCATACGCCTTATAGTCCTGCAGTGTCAGGTTGTATTTCTTTGCAGCAGCTGTCTGCTCTTCTGGAGTTTTGGGGTATTGCCCTGGAAGCAGATGTTTGGGCAGATCTGAAGCTAGAAGCAGAAAAAGCAACAACTCAAAGATATGTAAAGAAAAAATGTGCAGTGAAGATGACAAAGTCTGGAATATACACTGCTCAAAAAAATAAAGGGAACACTTAAACAACACAATGTAACTCCAAGTCAGTCAGGCTTCTGTGAAATCAAACTGTCCACTTAGGTAGCTACACTGATTGACAATCAATTCCACATGCTGTTGCACACATGGAATAGACAACAGGTGGAAAGCATAGGCAGTTAGCAAGACATCCCCAATAAAGGAGTGGTTCTGCAGGTGGTGACCACAGACAACTTCTCAGTTCCTATGCTTTCTGGCTGATGGTCACTTTTGGTCACTTTTGAATGCTGGTGTTGTCACTCTAGTGGTAGCATGAGACAGAGTCTACAACCCACATAAGTGGCTCAGGTAGTGCAGCTCATCCAGGATGGCACATCAATGCGAGCTGTGGCAAGAAGGTTTGCTGTGTCTGTCAGTGTAGTGTCCAGAGCATGGAGGCGCTACCAGGAGACAGGCCAGTACATCAGGAGATGTGGAGGAGGCCGTAGGAGGGTAACAACCCAGCAGCAGGACCGCTACCTCCGCCTTTGTATAAGGAGGGACAGAAGGAGCACTGCCAGAGCCCTGCAAAATGACCTCCAGCGGGCCACAAATTTATTTTATTTATTTATTTATTTAATTTTATTAAATTTCTATACCGCCCTTCTCCCGAAGGACTCAGGGCGGTGTACAGCCAGAATAAAAACACAGAATATATACAATTAAAAGAATTTAAAATGAACTATTACTATACGGCCGATAATTAAAACATTTAAAAATTTAAAATATTATTAAAACCCCAATTTAAAATCAACTATTTATGCCAGTCCTGCTTGAATGAATAAATATGTTTTAAGCTCACGACGAAAGGTCCGAAGATCAGGCAGTTGACGTAAGCCAGGGGGGAATTCGTTCCAGAGTGTTGGTGCTCCCACAGAGAAGGCCCTACTCCTGGGGGCCGCCAGCCGACATTGTTTGGCGGACGGCACCCTGAGAAGGCCCTCTCTGTGAGAGCGTACGGGTCGGTGGGAGGCATAAGGTAAATGTGCATGTGGTTGCTCAAACGGTCAGCAACAGATTCTATGAGGGTGGTATGAGGGCCCAACATCCACAGATGGGGGTTGTGCTTATAATCCAAGACCGTATAGGACGTTTGGCATTTGCCAGAGAACACCAAGATTGGCAACTTTGCCACTGGTGCCCTGTGCTCTTCACAGATGAAAGCAGTTTCACACTGAGCACATGTGACAGATGTGACAGAGTCTGGAGACGCCGTGGAGAACGTTCTGCTGCCTGCAATATCCTCCAGCATGACCGGTTTGCCCGTGGGTCAGTAATGGTGTGGGGTGGCATTTCTTTAGGGGGCCGCACAGCCCTCCATGTGCTTGCCAGAGGTAGCCTGACTGCCATTAGGTACCGGGATGAGATCCTCAGACCCCTTGTGAGACCATATGCTGATGCGGTTGGCCCTGGGTTCCTCCTAATGCAAGGCAATGCTAGACCTCATGTGGCTGGAGTGTGTCAGCAGTTCCTGCAAGATGAAGGCATTGATGCTATGGACTGGCCCGCCCGTTCCCCAGACCTGAATCCAATTGAGCACATCTGGGACATCATGTCTCGCTCCATCCACCAATGCCACGTTGCACCAGACTATCTAGGAGTTGGGGGATGCTTTAATCCAGGTGCGGGAGGACATCCCTCAGAAGACCATCCACCACCTCATCAGGAGCATGCCTAGGCATTGTAGGGAGGCCATACAGGCACGTGGAGGCCACACGCACTACTGAGCCTCATACTGAGCCTCAAACTGCCCAAGGAGCTGCTGATCCAATTCTACAGAGGAATTATTGAGTCTGTCATTTGCACCTCTATAACTGTCTGGTTCGGTTCTGCAACCCAACAAGAAAAACACAGACTTCAGAGGATAATTAGAACTGCAGAAAAAATAATTGCTACCAACTTGCCTTCCATTGAGGACCTGTATACTGCACGAATCAAGAAGAGGGCCGTGAAAATATTTGCAGATCCCTCGCATCCTGGACATAAACTATTTCAACTCCTACCCTCAAAACGACGCTATAGAGCACTGCACACCAGAACAACTAGACACAAGAACAGTTTTTTCCCGAAGGCCATCACTCTGCTAAACAAATAATTCCCTCAACACTGTCAGACTATTTACTGAATCTGCACTACTATTAATCGTTTCATAGCTCCCATCACCAATCTCTTTCCACTTATGACTGTATGACTATAACTTGTTGCTGGCAATCCTTATGATTTATATTGATATATTGATCATCAATTGTGTTGTAAATGTTGTACCTTGATGAACGTATCTTTTCTTTTATGTACCCTGAGAGCATATGCACCAAGACAAATTCCTTGTGTGTCCATTTTATTTATTTATTTATTTATTTATTTATTTATTATTTAAATTTGTATACCGCCCTTCTCCCGAAGGACTCAGGGCGGTTCACAGCCAGGTAAAAATACAATACAATAAATACAAATTAAAATACAATTAAAAAACTTATTAAAATTGGCCAGGATTAAAATTTGGAGCTAAAAACCCATTAAAACCCATTAAAACACTAACCCAGTCCAGCGCAGATGAATAAGTAGGTTTTAAGCTCGCTGCGAAAGGTTCGGAGGTCCGGAAGTTGACGAAGTCCAGGGGGGAGTTCGTTCCAGAGGGCGGGAGCCCCCACAGAGAAGGCCCTTCCTGGGCGTCGCCAGACGACACTGTCACCGACGGCACCCTGAGGAGCCCTCTCTGTGAGAGCGCACGGGTCGGTGAGAGGTATTCGGTAGCAGCAGGCGGTCCCGTAAATATCCCGGCCCTATGCCATGGAGCGCTTTAAAGACATTCACCAACACCTTGAAGCGCACCCGGAAGGCCACAGGTAGCCAGTGCAGCCGACGCAGGGTAGGTGTCACTGAGCCACGAGGGCTCCTCAATCACCCGCGCAGCTGCATTCTGGACTAACTGTAGCCTCCGGATGCCCCTCAAGGGGAGCCCCATGTAGAGAGCATTGCAGTAGTCCAGACGAGACGTCACTCACACTTGGCCAATAAAATTCTATTCTATTCTATTCTATTTTGACTTGTTTTAAGGACATTACACAGGATCAACCTGTAGAGTTGTTTTCAACTTTAATTTTGAGTGTAACTCCAAATCCAGACCTCCATGGGTTGCTCAATTTGATTTCCATTTATAATTTTTGTGTGATTGTGTTGTCAGCACATTCAACTACTGTATATTTTTGTTTAAGTGTTCCTTTTATTTTTTGAGCAGTGTACATTGTGTTGTTTAAGTGTTCCCTTTATTTTTTTTGAGCATCTTATATATATCTCCTGAGTTTTACAAATAAGTCAAGGGAGTGCATATATCCAGCACATCTTCCTCCTCCTATTTTACCCACAACAACCATCCTGTGAGGTGAGTTGGGCTGAGAGAGGGATTAGCTCAAAGTAGCCAGCTGACTTTCATGGCTAAGGCAGGACTAGAACTCAGACTCTCCAGCTTTCTAGTCTGGTGCCTTAACCACTAGGCCAAAGTGTCTCTCTTTACTTTTACTGACTATACTAACAAGGTAATATGGAATAGAAACCTATAGTGTTAGTGTTAATTTGTATTAATAGCATACATGAATCCATTATTTAATGTCATCTTAAGAGTAAATTCAGATGCGATATTTAAGATTAGTCTGCCAACGAAAATGACCAAGGTTACTTTTAATATCATTGTATTGAAAATAGAATTTTACACAATATAAATTCCTGAGGAATTCTGGGAGTTGAAGTCCCTGAGGCATCCTGGGAGTTGGAAGTCCCTGAGGAATTCTGGGAGTTGAAGTCCCTGAGGCATCCTGGGAGTTGGAAGTCCCTGAGGAATTCTGGGAGTTGAAGTCCCTGAGGCATCCTGGGAGTTGGAAGTCCCTGAGGAATTCTGGGAGTTGAAGTCCCTGAGGCATCCTGGGAGTTGGAAGTCCCTGAGGCATTCTGGGAGTTGAAGTCCCTGAGGTGGCCAAGGTTAGAGACCCTGCTCCAGGGAACAGCCGACCTCCGCAAGCCCACCCACCCCCCCGCCCCCTCGTCTATCTCGCTCAGAGCCCAAGCTCCAAGGCCGCCTCCCTTCACCGCCCGAAGGTACTCACGGACCGAGGCGGCGGCTGCCATTTCCCGGTGTCAACGGCCAGGCGAGCTGGCGGAGGAGGGCGCGGAGGGGGCCCCCGTTAACGGCGACGGCCATGGCGTCTCTCTCAAGGGCGGCCGCCCGGTCGAAGCTGAAAGCTGGAGGACTTCCGGCCGGCCATAGAGTTTTCGCTGTCCTCAGAGGCGGAATGAAGAGGGCCGAGCCGGAAACAGGTTGCGCCGCGAGGGGGCGCCAGACGCTCCAAACCCTACTCAAAGCCCAAGCAGAGGAGGCGAGTCTTACGGGACTCGACGCGTCTTTTTCGGCTTTGGTTTCATCTCTCCCTCCCGCACCCACCCCCTCGGCTCCCTCTTCATTCCGCCGTAGCCACCTGGATTGCTCAGCGAGCCCTGGACATTTATTTTTTGTATTCAACTTAGGCATCCCTCACAGAAATTTTCACACTTGGCCAATAAAAAATTCTATATATATGCGAAAATTTATATAAAAAGTATATAATATAAAGAGAGAAACAGAAACAAAGAAAAAGAAAACTATCTAAAGAAGTGACTTCCAATTTTATTTTATTTTATTTATTTATTTTGTCACAACAGTATATATAAGCATAAGCATGAAAGTAACTATATAAGCATATATATATATATAAGCATAAGCATGCAATAACTATATTAATTGGATATAATGAAAGAAATCAATAGGACAGGAAAGGTAGGCACGTTTGTGCTCTTATGCACGCCCCTTACGGACCTCTTAGGAATGGGGTGAGGTCAATAGTAGACATTCCAATTATATATAAAGTATATAATATAAAGTGAGAAACAAAGAAAAAGGAAACTAAAGAAGCGACTTCCAATTATATATAAAGTGTATAATATAAAGTGAGAAACAGAAACAAAGAAAAAGGAAACTATCTAAAGAAGCGACTTCCAATTATATATAAAGTATATAATATAAAGTGAGAAACAGAAACAAGGAAAAAGGGAACTATCTAAGGAAGTGACTTCCAATTTCATTTTATTTTATTTATGTATTTTGTCATGACAGTATATATAAGCATAAGCATGAAAGTTAACTATATAATATATAAGCATATATATGTAAGCATAAGCATGCAATAACTATATTAATTGGATATAATGAAAGAAATCAATAGGACAGGAAAGGTAGGCACGTTTGTGCTCTTATGCACACCCCTTACAGACCTCTTAGGAATGGTGTGAGGCCAATAGTAGACATTCCAATTATATATAAAGTATATAATATAAAGTGAGAAACAAAAACAAAGAAAAAAGAAACTATCTAAAGAAGCAACTTCCAATTTTCTCCAAAGCTGTTACTAGCGTGGTTATTACCATTTCCTCCCTCCCAAATTATGTATCTTGGTTTTCTTCTTCCCATAAGCCACATTTTAAAATCACTAAATCCTCTTTATCAGCCATGGATTCACATCTCACCTCCCTCTTCATTCCGCTGTAGCCACCTGGAGACCACAGGGAGCCCTGGAAATTTATTTTATGTATTCAGTTTAGGTGTTTGTAGGGGGCACAGCAACCTGACACTTCTGCTCACAACTTGATAAAGACAAACAATAAATATATGAAAAACAGTAACAGTCCATGGTATTGAAAGCAGCTGCCCGAGCTATTAAGAGCAGGAGTGGGCACTAGCCCCATATAGATCTTGGCAAAGTTCATCCACTAGACTAGGATGATCCCATGTATAATCTAATTCAGTGGTTCTCCTCTTTGTGTTGTGGTCCGTCAGCAGCCTGCAGAGCTGGCAACGGAGTCAGGCAGCGATGAGGCTGAGGTGGGGCCAGGGCCATCGGGGAATGAGGTGCAGACTCCAGAGCCTCCAGAGACTGATAGTAGTGAGGCAGAGGAACAGGAGGAGCCTGTTCCTAATGGACGCATGAGAAGAGCTGCCAGAAGGCAAGAGCAGCTCAAGCAAATAGGACAATGGGAGTAGGGCCAAGAGATGATTGGCCCCTCCCATAAGGCTTAAAACAGACCAGCAATGGTGTTTGAGCTTTGCCGGAAAACAATGTTGGTAGCGTCGTCTTCTGCTTTGTCTACATCTTGCATTTATTTTTGTGACTTCTGATTGTTTGCCAAGAAAGGCCTTTGGCAGTTTGCCTAATTGGACCAAGGTTTGCGATAGGACTGAGGAATTTGTGTTGGGAGTCATTTGTTTTAAATTGAGTTGAACTACGCTGGGAATGAAGTAATTCTCAGCTGTTTGAATAAAGTTTGTTTGTTTTTTCATGGACTGAGTTTCCTACTACCTACTTGGGCCTGGGTCACAAAACTTTGGCAGTTTGAAGATGTGTAGAGTTCAGCTCCTAGGATTCCCTAGTCAGCCTTCCTCAAAGAAGAGACTTTGACTTCGAGGAAGGCCTCTTTCAGCTCCCTTTTTGTGGAAATCTGCCATGGATATTGGTCCCTGGGAGGGTATTTACACTTGCATTTACATGTGGGGAAATACCTAATCAGCTTTCCAGACCTTTCTTGGTCTGCAAAATTTGCTTATTGAGTTGCTGAATCCATTTGACGTGAAACAGCCCTGACTCTTATGCCTGTTTCCAAAATGGAAGTAGGTTCTGTTTCCAGAAAGCAATTGTCAAATGCTTTTGTAACTTATACCTGGAAGATACCTGGAAGATTCTCGGTATTTGTTGTTAGTTGCGAAGTCGTGTCCGACTCATCGCGACCCCATGGACAACATTCCTCCAGGTCTTCCTGTCCTCTATGATCCTCTGGAGTCCATTTAAACTCATGCCTACTGTTTCAGTGACTCCATCCAGCCACCTCGTTCTCTGTCGTCCCTTTTTTCTTTTGCCCTCAATCTTTCCCACCATTAGGCCCTTCTCCAGTGAGTCCTTCTTTCTCATTAGGTGGCCAAAGTATTTCAGTTTCATCTTCAGGATCTGGCCTTCTAAAGAGCAGTCAGGGTTGATCTCCTCTAGAACTGACTTGTTTGTTCGTCTTGCAGTCCAAGGGACTCGCAGGAGTCTTCTCCAGCACCAGAGTTCAAAGGCCTCAATTCTTTGGCGCTCAGCCTTTCTTATGGTCCAACCTTCACAGCCATACATTGCAACTGGGAAAACCATAGCCTTGATTATATGCACTTTTGTTGGCTGGGTGATGTCTCTGCTTTTTAGTACACTGTCTAGATTTGCCATAGCTTTCCTCCCCAGGAGCAAGCGTCTTTTAATTTCTTGGCTGCAGTCCCCATCTGCGGTGATCTTGGAGCCCAGGAAAATAAAATCTCTCACTACCTCCAGTTCTTCACCATCTATCTGCCAGGCATTGAAAGGGACGGATGCCATGATTTTAGTTTTCTTAATGTTGAGTTTCAAGCCAACTTTTGCACTCTCCTCCTTCACCCGTATCAAGAGACTCTTTAGTTCCTTTTCGCTTTCTGCCATTAGAGTGGTATCATCTGCATATCTGAGGTTGTTGATATTTCTTCCGGCAATATTAATTCCAATTTTTGACTCATCTAGCCCCGCCTTTCTCATGATGTGTTCTGCATATAAGTTAAATAGGCACGGTGATAGTATACAGCCTTGCCGGACTCCTTTCTCAATTTTGAACCAATCAGTGGTTCCGTGTCCAGTTCTCACTGTGGCTTCTTGATATTATTGATTATTGATAAATAATCAATATTATTATTAATTATAATAATTTTGATTATTATTGATAAATAAATTGATATTTATCTTATGGTAAATAAGATGGTAAATAAGATGGTAAATTCTCGGTATAGATGAAATTTTTATACAGACTTTATACAGATTAACAGAGTTGGAAGGGACCTTGTAGGTCATCTAGTCCAACCCTACCCACCCAAGCAGACCCTACACCATTTTTGACAGATGACAGTTCAGTCTCTTCTTGAAAGCTTCCAGTGATGAAGCTCCCACAACTTCTGAAGACAACTTCTGTTCCATTGGTTGATAGTTCTCACTGTCAGAAAATTTCTCCTTATTTCCAGGTTGAATCTCTCTTTGTTCAGTTTCCATCCATGATTCCTTGTCTGGATTTCAGGTGCCTTGGAAAAGAGCTTGACCCCCTCCTCTCTGTGGCAGCCTCTCAAATATTGGAAGACTGCTATCATGTCTCCCCTGGTCCTTCTCTTCACTAGACTAGCCATGCCCAGTTCCTGCAATTGTTCATTGTATGTTTTAGCTACCAGTCCCCTAATCACCTTGGTTACTCTTCTCTGCACTCTTTCTAGAGTCTCAACATCTTTTTTATAGTGTGACCAAAACTGGATCCAGTATTCTAGGTATGGTCTTACTAAGGCTTTGTAGAGTGATATTAGTGCGTCACTTGATCTAAATTGTATTCCTCTGTTAATGTAGTTTAGGATTGCATTGGCTTTTTTGGCTGCCGCTGCACACTGCTGCCTCATATTTAGCTGGTTGTCCACTAAGGCTCCAAGATCCCTCTCACAGTTACTACTATTAAGCCTGGTTTCACTCCATCTATATGCATACTTTTGGTTTTTCTTGATTAAGTGTAAGACTTTCCTTTTCTGTACATTAAATTTCATTTTATTAGATAGGGCCCAGTGTTCAAGTCTGTCAAGATCCATCTGGATCTTGAGCCTACCACCTAGGGAGTTGTCTATTCCTGCCAGTTTAGTATCATCTGCAAAATTGGTAAGTCCCCCTTCTATTCCCCCATCTAAGTCATTTATGTAAAAGTAATTAAATTCCATGAGATTAAATTGTAACCAATCATGGAAAGTCTTTAGCCAACCCAGTTGGAGAATTCATCAAAGAAATCGCTACAAGTAGATCCATTCAATAGATACAAAAGTAATTTAATTGTTTTAGTAAATGCAGTGCTTTGTAATTGCCTTTTAAACCTTTATATTGTTGAATTGATAGAATTGGGATTGTAACTGGTTCTGGAGGGTATTGGTGGAAGGAGTAAAAAGTGCCTTATTGCTTGCCTCCTCTCTGGTGTTTAGGTTGACCAGAAGCTATTACACAAAGAGAGGAGTTATTAAAGGTACTTACGCATGCGTTGAATTTGGCCACAAGCTGTTAAACTGGGATCTATTTTGACAAGTAGAAGATAGACATTGACAGATAGTAATAGAACATTATTAAATCTGGTAATACACCGCGTGAATCAATCAGGAGACACTCTCTAGTTGTACATAATGTAGTTTATTGATTAGAGATCTTCTTTTGAAGTCATTGCTGGTGAAACGTTCCTAGAAAAACCTAAAAAAAACAATACTAGGAACACTGAGAAGGTGCTCAGAAAGGGGTTTTTACTTTGAGTAATGGCTTTGCTTGAAAAGGCTTCATTTCTCTCTCCATTAAGTAGCCCTCTTGTGTTCGCTGTTTATGACTGCTTGGAGTTTGGGGATGTTGGCTGCTGCTTCCCCTTCTCCTTCTGCTTCTTCTCCTCCTCCTCCTCCTTCTCTTCTTTCCATCATCGGATGTTGCCAATCATGTTGGCAATCCTATTTTTATCAACAGCCACACAAAAAAATGCTGCTGAGTTTTGTCCAAACCAGTCCCTTAAATTTGGAAGCCATGATGTTCTTCTTCTGCCTGGACCTCGTTTGCCTTCAGTATTTCCTTGGAGGATTAGGTGAAGGATGCTGTATTTTTCTGGGTGTCGCATCACATGTCCAAAATATTCTCCTTTTTAATGGTTTTGATGATTTCCCTTGACTTTCCCAGGCGGCTTATCACCTCCTCGTTTCTGATTTTGTCAACCCAGCTTATACGTGATTGCTTTTATCCACTTACATTTGTAAATGCAGTTAAATTGCCAATAATAATAATAATAATAATAATAATAATAATAATAATAATAATAATAATAATAATAATGGTTATATGTGATGCATTTTTGAATGTTCAGTTGACTGAGTTTCATGTTTAATGAATAAAGTATATAATAATTGTACATCTTAAGAAGGTACTTAGTTGATACCTAGGATACTGGCGGCAACACCTATCAACCTACGCCTCCTCCCTCATTGCGTCGGCAGATAACCGCCCGGCCGCCCTGTTTCGGGTGACCCGTTCCCTTCTTCACCAGGGGGGGCGGGATGACCCCTTACAGGGACGTGCCGAGGAGTTTAGTGGTTATCTATACGATAAAATCGCTCAGCTTCGGGATAGCTTGGACCAAGATTGCGATGATCCAGATGAGATGACTGAGGCTCGTCTTGTTGATGTGGTTTGGGATGAGTTTGATTCTGTGGCTCCCGAGGACATGGACAGGTTGCTGGGGAGGCTGCATGCCACTACATGTTTACTGGACCCGTGCCCCTCCTGGCTGGTGCTGGCCACTCAGGAGGTGACACGAGGCTGGCTCCGGGGTATTATAAATGCTTCTTTGATGGAGGGGGTCTTTCCCGCTGCCTTGAAAGAGGCGGTGGTGAGACCCCTCCTCAAGAAGCCTTCCCTGGACCCAGCTATTTTGGGTAATTATCGTCCAGTCTCCAACCTTCGCTTTGTTGCGAAGGTTGTAGAGAGTGTGGTGGCACGGCAGTTCCTCAGTACCTGGAGGAAGCTGTCTATCTAGACCCGTTCCAGTCCGGCTTCCGGCCCGGTTATAGCACGGAGACAGCTTTGGTCGCGTTGGTGGATGACCTCTGGAGGGCCAGGGATGGGGGTTGTCCCTCTGCCCTGGTCCTGTTGGATCTCTCATCGGCTTTTGATACCATCGACCATGGTATCCTGCTGCGCCGGTTGGAGGGGTTGGGAGTGGGAGGCACCGTTTATCGGTGGTTCTCCTCCTACCTCTCCGACCGGTCGCAGTCGGTGTTGACAGGGGGGCAGAGATCGGCGCGGGCGCCTCACTTG
This sequence comes from Ahaetulla prasina, assembly GCF_028640845.1. Classification (NCBI taxonomy): domain Eukaryota; kingdom Metazoa; phylum Chordata; class Lepidosauria; order Squamata; family Colubridae; genus Ahaetulla; species Ahaetulla prasina. The sequence continues at coordinate 16,836,229 of NC_080544.1, read as the reverse complement.
TGGGGTGCCGCGGGGTCGATTCTCTCGCCTCCTGTTCAACATCTACATGAAGCCGTTGGGCGAGGTCATCAGTGGCTTTGGGGTGAGTTATCATCTGTTCGCTGATGATACTCAGCTGTACTTTTCCACCCAGGCCACCCCAGCGAAGCTGTCGAAGTGCTGTCCCGTTGTTTGGAGGCCGTGCGGGTCTGGATGGGGAGAAACAGACTCAGACTCAATCCATCCAAGACGGAGTGGCTGTGGATGCCGGCATCCCGGTACAGTCAGCTGCAACGCGGCTGACTGTTGAAGCGAGTCACTGGCCCCAACGGAAAGAGTGCGCAACTTGGGCGTTCTCCGGGATGAGCGCCTGTGGTTTGAACACCCCTTGCCGGCCGTCTCCAGGAGAGCTTTTTACCAGGTCCGCCTGGTCCGCCAGTTGCACCCCTTTCTTGACCGGGATGCCTTATGCACGGTCACTCATGCTCTCGTCACTTCTCGACTGGATTATTGCAATGCTCTCTACATGGGGCTACCTGTGAAGTGTACCCGGAGACTGCAGTTAGTCCAGAATGCAGCTGCGCGGGTGATTGAGGAGCACCGCGTTGCTCCCGGTAACACCTCTCCTGCGCAGTCTGCACTGGCTACCTGTGGTCTTCCGGGTGCGCTTCAAGGTTTTGGTTACCACCTTCAAAGCGCTCCATGGCTTAGGGCCCGGGTACTTACGGGACCGCCTGCTGTTTCCACATGCCTCCCACCGACCCGTACGCTCTCACAGAGAGGGTCTTCTCAGGGTGCCGTCCGCCAAGCAATGCCGGCTGGCGGCCCCCAGGGGAAGGGCCTTCTCTGTTGGAGCTCCTACTCTCTGGAACGACCTTCCCCCCGGTTTGCGCCAAATATCTGACCTTCGGACCTTTCGTCGGGAATTAAAAACTTATTTATTCATCCAAGCGGGACTGGACTGATTTTTTAGATTTTTTAAATTTCTAAATTTTAAATTTTAAATTTTTAAATTTTCTGTAATTTTATATGGGGTATTTTAGGTTGGTCAATTTGACGGTTTTAATTCGGCCACTATTGAATAGGTATTTTAAATTGATTTTTAACTTTGTATACTTACTGCTTTTTATCTTGGCTGTACACCGCCCTGAGTCCTTCGGGAGAAGGGCGGTATAAAAGTTTAATTAATAAATAAATAATAATAAATAAATAAAACCTTTAGCACCAGTCACTGGTATTTGCGATGCCGTGGTAGCTCAGGCTGTAAGAAGCCTGTTATTAAAACACAGCAGCCTGCAATTACTGCAGGTTCAAGCCCGGCCCAAGGTTGACTCAGCCTTCCATCCTTTATAAGGTAGGTAAAATGAGGACCCAGATTGTTGGGGGGGCAATAAGTTGACTTTGTAAATATACAAATAGAATGAGACTATTGCCTTATACACTGTAAGCCGCCCTGAGTCTTCGGAGAAGGGCGGGATATAAATGTAAATTAAAAAAAATTTTTTTTTGAATGTTCAGTTGACTTGAGTTGCATGTTTGGTGAATAAAAGTTAATAACAACGACAACAACTACATGGCTGTGGGTGAAACATGTAACAATGATACCCATTGTCATCGGAGCACTTGGTACCATGTCCAAGAATTTTGTAAGATACATCAACAAATTGCAGCTTCCTGCAATAACACCAGCAGAACTGCAAAAAACTGCGCTACTTGCAACATTGTACATCTTAAGAAGGTACTTGGTTGAAGACGCTGGCAGCAACCCATATCAACCATTAGCACCAGTCAAACCAGTAGAGGGCCGTGGTAGCTCAGGCTGTAAGAAGCCTGTTATTAAAACACAGCAGCCTGCAATTACTGCAGGTTCAAGCCCGGCCCAAGGTTGACTCAGCCTTCCATCCTTTATAAGGTAGGTAAAATGAGGACCCAGATTGTTGGGGGAGCAATAAGTTGACTTTGTAAATATACAAATAGAATGAGACTATTGTCTTATACACTGTAAGCCGCCCTGAGTCTTCGGAGAAGGGCGGGATATAAATGTAAATTTAAAAAAAAATGCTATTTGTGATGTACTTTTGAATGTTTAGTTGACTGAGTTTCATTTTTAATGAATAAAGTAAATAATAATAATAATAATATTAATAGTAATAATAATTACTATTAATACCAGTACCATAGAACAAATGTAATCAAAGCCAGAATAGAAAAATCTGCTGATGATCCCAAATGCAGACTCTGCAAAGAAGCAGATGAAATCATTGATCACATATTGAGCTGTTGTAAGACAATAGCTCAGACCAACTACAAACAACGTCACAACACGGTCGCTCAGATGGTCCACTGGAACTTGTGTCACAACTACTATCTGCCTGTAGCAAAGAACTGGTGGGATCATAAGCCTGAAAAAGTGATTGAAAATGAGCATGCAAAACTACTGTGGGATTTCCAATTACAGACTGACAAAGTTTTGGAACACAATACCCTGGATATCACGATTGTGGAAAAGAAAAAAGTGTGGATAGTCGACATTGCTATACCTGGTTGAAACAGAATCGACGAGAAACAACTTGAAAAAGTCACCAGATATCAAGATTTGAGAATCGAATTGCAGAGACTCTGGCATAAACTAGTGCAGATGGTTCCAGTGGTACCCGGCACACTGGGAGCTGTGCCTAAAGACCTAGGCAAGCACTTAAAAGCAATTGGCGCTGACAAGATCACCGTTGGTCAGCTGCAGAAGGCCATCTTATTGGGATCTGCTCGCATAATTCACCGATACATCACGCAGTCCTAAATGCTTGGGAAGTGTTCGACTAGTGATCTGTGATATGAAATCCAGCATAGTTATCTCATTTGCTGTGTATACTGTCATAATAATAATAATAATAGTCGTAGTAATAATAATGATGCAGCAAAATTGCACAAACTGATTACAAAGCTATACACGACCGAGTTGCTAAATTAATCCACTTGTCATTATGTAAAAAATATGACTTTCCTGTATCCAAAAAGGCATGGGAATATAAAGTGGAAAAAGTTATAGAAAATGAGAAGGTGAAGATCTTGTGGGACTTTCGAATACAAATGGATCGTCATTTGGAACACAACACACCAGATATCATAGTTGTTGAAAACCGAAACATACAATTTATTGACATCGCGGTACCAGGAGATGCCAGAGTCAAAGAAAAAGAACTGGAAAAAATAACAAAATATCGCGACCTGGCCGTCGAAACTACATGGCTACAGATGAAACATGTAGCAGTGTGCTGTGGTCCATCAGCAGCCTACGGAGCTGGCAACGGATGTTGGCACCAGTCAGTGGTATTTGTGATGCCTTTTTGAATGTTCAGTTGACTGAGTTTCATGTTTAATGAATAAAGTAAATAATAATAATAATAACTGATACTTAGGAAGCTGGCAGCAACCTGTATCAACCATTAGCACCAGCCAATGGTATTATATCGGTTGTTAGTGGGTAAAGAAAGGGTCCACACGAGCAATGCAGGAACTCAACTGTTTATTAACATTTCAACTAACCGAACAGTGTGAGGAACAGTAGCAACGAAAACCCCTTTGACAGCTCTTATATACTCGCTGCCTCAGGAACTACACCAATGACAGGGCTTTAAACTCCCGCTTTAATCCTAGCGCGTCTAACCCAATCAGGGACTGCCTGGCTGTTGTCAGGGCTTAAGCGGGTCGTAACCGCGAGGACTTTATTGGAGCCAACAGATATAACACCCCTCCCCTCTTGGATCGCGCATGCGTAGTCATCTAAATACGCTGGGCATCTCCGGCTCCGCCCTGATCTCCTAAGCTCCGGGGCGGATGATGTTGCCACAGGAGTGGAAGGGATGTGGGCCGGACTTGCTGCTAAGGACGACTCCCCCCTTACTGAAGGATTAGGCGAGGCCCTTTCTGGACTCGCCGAAGATGAAGACTCCGCCCTAGGGGAAGGACTACTCAGCGCGGGAACTTCAGGAAACCCAGGTATGTGTTCCGGCGAGATCGCTCTACGGTTTGAGGGTTGGCGTCCCTCTCCAGGTCCCTGGCTCGGCCGGCTGGCCCCTGCCGGGGATTCAGTGTTGTCGTAAAAGGCCGTAGGAGTAACCGGCCTAGCAGTTGGAACCGGGTCGGCGTTCTCTGCCGGCCCCTGGGTAGTCCTGTTCTTGGTGTAGTTCCTCCGTGCTCGGAACTCGTCGTCTCAACTGGTTTACATGCCATCGCCATTCTCTTCCATCGGCCAGCCGGACCCTGTAGGAATAGGGTCCGGTTATGCGGGTAATCACGCCGGGCACCCATTTGGGTGCAGACCCGAAGTTCTGGGCAAATACCTGGCCCCCCCATGTCAAATGCCCTGCTTATTTTTTCATAGTCCCGTGTATAGCCAGAATCATATTGGGGATGCAATCGGTCCAAGGTAGTCCGGAGCCGCCGTCCCATTAGTAGTTCGCCCGGGCTTAGATGGGTAACAGGGTCTGGGGTGGTATGTTGTGCCAGTAAGTACTGGCAGATCCGGTGATGCCAATTTGAGGCCCCCAGGCGGGCCAACGCCTCTTTTGCGGATCGAACGGCCCGTTCAGCCCGGCCGTTCGCCACCGGGTGGAACGGGGCCGTGGGCGCATGGCGAATGCCATGCCTAGCCAAAAACATCTGGAAGGGTGCCGATGTAAATTGCGGCCCGTTGTCGGTCACCACGAGGTCGGGCAACCCGTGTGTGACGAACAACCGCTCCAGAACTCTGATAGTGGCTTCCGCCGTGGTAGATGACATGTTTGCCAACTCCACCCATTTGGAGTAGGCATCGACTACCACCAAAAAGGACTGGCCTAAATATGGCCCCGCGAAATCCACATGGATCCGGGACCATGGTGAACGGGGCAACTCCCAGTCCCTAACGGGCACTGCCGGGGGAGCCGGCCTTGACTGCTGACAACTCTGACAACCAGAGACACATAGCTCAATGTCCCTGTCCACTCCCGGCCACCAAACATAGCTCCTGGCCAGTAGTTTCATACGGACAATACCCGGATGGGCCTCATGGAGGGTCTTTAATATAAGACCTGTCAGATTGGACGGAATCACTACTCTACTTCCCCACAGAAGGCATCCTTTAAAGACTGACAGCTCATGCTGTCGGCGTCGAAAGGGGATGAATTCCCCTCCCACCGTGCTTCCCGGCCAGCCCCTCCGGACCCAGTCCAAGACCTGGGCCAGGGTCCGGTCCTCTGCAGTATGGCTCGCGATATCCGCAGCAGATACCGGGGTCCGCCACTCCTCAACCAGTAATATAGGAACTGCAGGGGCTGGGTCATTGACCGGGGTAGTTAGAGGGCAGCGGCTCAGGGCATCGGCATGCCCGATCTCTTTACCTGGCCTATAACTCAGCTTATAATTATAAGCGGCCAAGAATTCTGTCCAGCGGGATATTCGAGGTGACAAAATCTGGGGCGAAGGTCTATCTCCAGCCATAAGGCCGAGTAGCGGCTTATGGTCCGTAACCAAGGAAAAGAAACGGCCATACAAATAGTGGTGGAATCTTTTGATTCCCGCCACTGCCGCCAGGGCCTTCTTATCTAATTGGCTATAGTTTCGCTCGGCCTTCGAGAGCGTCCTTGAGTAATAAGCGATGGGCGCTTCAGCTCCACTAGGCAACACATGACTCAGCACTGCCCCGACGCCAAATGGTGAGGCATCACAGGCTAAAGTGACAAGGAGTTGGGGGTCATATTGGACAAGGACTGCCCGAGACGTTAGGAGGCTTTTAACAGCCCGAAACGATGTATCTGCCGCCCTATCCCATTTCCACGGCACATTATTATCTAGCAACCGGTGCAAAGGCTCATGAGGGACGCCTTATGGGGCAGAAAAATCGTAGAAATTTAGCAGCCCCAGGAAAGCCTGAAGTTCCGTCTTGTTGGTGGGCACAGGGGCACGTAAACGGCTTCCACCTTAGAGGGGCAGGCGAATCCCTTGGGAATCCAGGAGGAATCCCAGAAATTCCACCTGTTTAACACCTATCTGGCACTTTGTTTTCTTTAGCGTTAGTCCGGCCCTCCGGAAACGGAGTAAGACGGCCCTCAGTTTCACAGCTAAGTCCTCTGGGTCATTAGCCGAAATGAGGACGTCGTCAAAATACGGGACGACCCCCTCCAGTCCCTGGAGCACCCGCTCCATCAGACACTGGAATACCCCGGGGGCAATACTAACGCCGAACTGTAGGCGGTTACATCTGAATGCCCCCCGGTGTGTTACAATAGTCTGTGCCAAGGCGGAACTCTCATCAACCGGCAACTGTTGATAGGCTTGCGTTAGGTCAAGTTTCGCAAAGACTGAGCCCCGACCCAAAGTGTGCAGCAAATGCTGCACTACAGGAATGGGGTAGGGATTCGCTTGCAGAGCCTTATTAAGAGTCGCCTTGTAATCAGCGCATATCCTGACTGCCCCATTAGACTTTAATGAGATTACAATAGGGGTCTCCCAGGGGGAGTGATCTATCGGTTCCAAGACCCCCTGTGAGATAAGTTTATCTAGTTCCTCATCGACCTTAGCCCTCAATGCAAGCGGCACCCTTCTGGCTTTTAAACGGACAGGCGCTACCTGGGGGTCTAAACTGAAGGACACCGGAGTACCCGAATATTTACCCAGCTGCTCGCTGAATACGTCAGCAAAATCTCGGGTGATGTTCTCATAACAGACTGAACCCACGGAATGGACCCCCAGAACATTCAGGCCGAAAACCCTGAACCAATCCAACCCGAGTAGGGTTGGCAGGTCCCCTTTTACAACAATCAAGGGCAAAGTGCCGGAGAATTCCCCATGACTGACGAAAACATCGCAGCAGCCCTTGACAGGAATAGCCCTCCCTTGATAGTCCTTGAGGGTGACCGGACATGGCCGCAGGCGGGCCTTAGGAAACATAGGCAAACACCGCTTCAACGTGGACCAGGCGATCAGGGTCTTTGAAGAGCCCGTGTCCAGTTCCATCCTGCAGGGCTTGCCCTCTAGGTTTACCGTAAGGTAAATTTTATTACCGAGCGGGGCGGCAGTAGCATGCCCGATCGCAAAGCATTCATCTCTCTGCCTGGGAGCCCGGACAGGAGGCTTTCTGCGTTGGGTTGGATCCCCGGGGATATCGGCCAGTAGAGAAGTCGCCCGGCAGTCTCAGGCCAGGTGGCCCCGCTTCCCGCAGCGTCGGCAGACGGCGTTCCGAAACCGACAGTCGGCTCTATCATGGCCACCTCCGCAGCCAACACAAGACGGGAAAGAATTTGCGGCCGCAGGTTTCATTCGTCGGGGGGCCGACTGGAGGCGGCGCACCTCCTCGTCCTCGTCCGACGAGTTAGGTTGCCCGCCAGAGGGGCTAGCCTCCTCATAATGGACCGCCAAGGCAGGGTTGGCCGGAGCGGCAGGCAGGCGGAACTTCCGAATCTCCGCCGCCGATGCCTCAGCCGTCTCCGCCGCCCGAGCCTCATCCAGCGCCGTGGGTAAGGTGACATCAGGACGAGCGAGCAGCCGCCGCTGCAGCCTCAAATCCGCAAACCCGGCCACCAATTGATCCAGTAAGACATCATCAAGCTGAGGAAAGTCACAGTAGAGGGCGGCGGAGCGTAGGGCTGTAATATAGTCATTTACCGATTCACCTGGGCGTTGGAGGCGCTGCCGGAACGCATGCCTGCGGGCTATACGCGACGGCGAGGGGGAATAGTGGTTCCGCAGTTTCTCCAATAATTCGTCCCACGGAACATCAAACACAGGTTGGGGCGCGGCCAGGACCCTGGCCGTCGCCAAGACGTCTCGCCCACAGAGACTCAGGAAGTAGCCGCGCTTACGCGGGGAAGGCAGGTCAGCAAAGTCCTGGGCCTGCATATAGCAGTGAAAACGCACTAGGAATGAGTCCCATGTCTCAGCTGCCGGCTCGAACGGTAAGAACAAGTGAGCACTCGCCATTACGAGGAATAGGCTACTTCGTTGTGTGGACCCCCCCACACCTTCGTCGCCAGTATTATATCGGTTGTTAGTGGGTAAAGAAAGGGTCCACACGAGCAATGCAGGAACTCAACTGTTTATTAACATTTCAACTAACCGAACAGTGTGAGGAACAGTAGCAACGAAAACCCCTTTGACAGCTCTTATATACTCGCTGCCTCAGGAACTACACCAATGACAGGGCTTTAAACTCCCGCTTTAATCCTAGCGCGTCTAACCCAATCAGGGACTGCCTGGCTGTTGTCAGGGCTTAAGCGGGTCGTAACCGCGAGGACTTTATTGGAGCCAACAGATATAACAAATGGTATTTGTGATGCCTTTTTGAATGTTCAGTTGACTGAGTTTCATGTTTAATGAATAAAGTAAATAATAATAATAAAATAATAACAATAACAATAATAATAATTGATACCTAGGAAGCTGGTAGCAACCCGTATCAACCATTAGCACCATTCAATGGTATTTGTGATGTATTTTTGAATGTTCAGTTGACTGAGTTTCATATTTAATGAATAAAGTAAATAATAAGAATAATAAGAATAATGATGACGATACCTAGGACGCTGGCAGCAACCTGTATCAACCATTAGCACCAGCCAATGGTATTTGTCATGCATTTTTGAATGTTCAGTTGACTGAGTTTCATGTTTAATGAATAAAGTAAATAATAACAACAACAACAACAACAACAACAATGGCACTTTTAAAGATTTTTAAAGAAAGATCACGACGGCAGGAAAATCTTGGGGTTCCTGGACAGATTTCTGAAGAAAGAGATTTATTTATTTATTTTATTTATTTATTTTAGGTTGAATACTCCGGGATTAGCCGCTGACACCCCAGGGCCAGCGCTCCTGTCAGCGTACATCCATTTGAAAAAGGTCCTTTTCCAAGCAGCCGCCCCTGAAGGCACCGGAATGCCCGGGCAACTCGAAGTTCCTAGAATGCCTCGCCAGGGGGCGCTGAACACCATCGGGTCCCGGATTCCTAGAACGACAAGTTCCGGTCCTCCCGCCCGCCCGCCCAGCCTGCACCGGATGCGTATCCCTCCGGTTTCCGTGCGCCGCGGCGTCGGAGGCGGCGCTACATCCGGTAGCCATGGAGGAGGAGGAGGAGGCCTCCGGGTCTCGGCCCGAAGCCACGGAGGCTTCCTCCTCTCCGCCAACAGCGGCCGAGACGGAGGAGCTGCGCGGGTGGAGCGAGGCCCAGTTCCGGCACTACAGCTTCGCCACGCGGCCCATCGCCCGCCTGAGCCACGGAGACCCCCGCGCGGAGGAACTGCTGGAGAACGAGGTGAGGGCGGCGGAGCGGGAGCTCCAGTCGCTTCCTCCTCTGGCGCTGAGATGGGGGAGGGGAAGGGGAAAGAGAAGAGAGGGGGGTCGCTTCGCTTCGGCGGGCTCTTCCCTTCCCATCCTTCTTTCCCTTTCTTCTTCCTTCCTTCGCTTCTTTTCCTCCTTCCTTCCCTTCTTTTCCTCCTTCCTTCCCTTCTTTCTCTCTCTTCTTTCCCTTTCTTCTTCCTTCCTTCCCTTCCTTCCCTTCTTTTCCTCCTTCCTTCCTTCCCTTCTTTCTCTCATTTCCCTTTCTTCTTTCTTCTTTCCCTTCTTTTCCTCCTTCCTTCCTTCCCTTCTTTCTCTCCTTTCCCTTTCTTCTTCCTTCCTTCCCTTCCCTTCCCTTCCTTCCTTCTTTCCCTTTCTTCTTCCTTCCTTCCCTTCTTTTCCTCCTTCCTTCCCTTCTTTCTCTCTCTTCTTTCCCTTTCTTCTTCCTTCCTTCCTTCCTTCCTTCTTTCCTCCTTCCTTCCTTCCCTTCTTTCTCTCATTTCCTTTCTTCTTCTTCTTCCTTCTTTTCCTCCTTCCTTCCTTCCTTCTTTCTCTCCTTTCCTTTCTTCTTCCTTCTTTCCTTCTTTCCTCCTTCCTTCCTTCCTTCTTTCTCTCCTTTCCTTTCTTCTTCCTTCCTTCCTTCCTTCCTTCTTTCCTCCTTCCTTCCTTCCTTCTTTCTCTCCTTCTTTCCTTTCTTCTTCCTTCCTTCCTTCTTTTCCTCCTTCCTTCCTTCCCTTCTTTCTCTCCTTTCCCTTTCTTCTTCCTTCTTTCCCTTCTTTTCCTCCTTCCTTCCTTCCCTTCTTTCTCTCCTTTCCCTTTCTTCTTCCTTCCTTCCCTTCCTTCCCTTCTTTTCCTCCTTCCTTCCTTCCCTTCTTTCTCTCCTTCCCTTTCTTCTTCCTTCTTTCCCTTCTTTTCCTCCTTCCTTCCTTCCTTCCCTTCTTTCTCTCCTTTCCCTTTCTTCTTCCTTCCTTCCCTTCCTTCCCTTCTTTTCCTCCTTCCTTCCTTCCCTTCTTTCTCTCCTTTCCCTTTCTTCCTTCCTTCTTTCCTCCTTCCTTCCTTCCTTCTTTCTCTCATTTCCTTTCTTCTTCTTCTTTCCTTCTTTTCCTCCTTCCTTCCTTCCTTCTTTCTCTCCTTTCCTTTCTTCTTCCTTCCTTCCTTCCTTCTTCTTCCTTCCTTCTCCTTCTTTCCTTCCTTCCTTCCCTTCTTTTCCTCCTTCCTTCCTTCTTTCTCTCTCTTTCCTTTCTTCTTCCTTCCTTCTTCCTTCCTTCTTTCCTCCTTCCTTCCTTCCCTTCTTTCTCTCATTTCCTTTCTTCTTCTTCCTTCCTTCTTTCCTCCTTCCTTCCTTCCTTCTTTCTCTCCTTTCCTTTCTTCTTCCTTCCTTCCTTCTTTTCCTCCTTCCTTCTTCCTTCTTTCTCTCCTTTCCTTTCTTCTTCCTTCCTTCTTCCTTCTTTCCTCCTTCCTTCCTTCCCTTCTTTCTCTCCCTTCTTTCCCTTTCTTCTTCCTTCCTTCCCTTCTTTTCCTCCTTCCTTCCTTCCCTTCTTTCTCTCCTTTCCCTTTCTTCTTCCTTCCTTCCCTTCTTTTCCTCCTTCCTTCCTTCCCTTCTTTCTCTCCCTTCTTTCCCTTTCTTCTTCCTTCCTTCCCTTCTTTTCCTCCTTCCTTCCTTCCCTTCTTTCTCTCCTTTCCCTTTCTTCTTCCTTCCTTCCCTTCCTTCCCTTCTTTTCCTCCTTCCTTCCTTCCCTTCTTTCTCTCCCTTCTTTCCCTTTCTTCTTCCTTCCTTCCCTTCTTTTCCTCCTTCCTTCCTTCCCTTCTTTCTCTCCTTTCCCTTTCTTCTTCCTTCCATTCTTTTCCTCCTTCCGTCCTTCCCTTCTTTCTCTCCTTTCCCTTTCTTCTTCCTTCCTTCCTTCTTTCCTCCTTCCTTCCTTCCTTCTTTCTCTCCTTTCCTTTCTTCCTTCCTTCCCTTCTTTCCTCCTTCCTTCCTTCCCTTCTTTCTCTCCTTTCCCTTTCTTCTTCCTTCTTCCCTTCCTTCTTCCCTTCCTTCCTTCCCTTCTTTCTCTCCTTTCCCTTTCTTCTTCCTTCTTTCCCTTCTTTTCCTCCTTCCGTCCTTCCCTTCTTTCTCTCCTTTCCCTTTCTTCTTCCTTCTTCCCTTCTTTTCCTCCTTCCTTCCCTTCTTTCTCTCCTTTCCCTTTCTTCTTCCTTCTTTCCATTCTTTTCCTCCTTCCGTCCTTCCCTTCTTTCTCTCCTTTCCCTTTCTTCTTCCTTCTTTCCCTTCTTTTCCTCCTTCCTTCCCTTCTTTCTCTCCTTTCCCTTTCTTCTTCCTTCTTTCCCTTCTTTTCCTCCTTCCTTCCTTCCCTTCTTTCTCTCCTTTCCCTTTCTTCTTCCTTCCTTCCCTTCCTTCCCTTCTTTTCCTCCTTCCGTCCTTCCCTTCCCCCCTCCCGTTCCTTCCTTCCCCGTTCCATTCTTCCTGACCTTCCTTCCTTTCCTTCCCTTCTTCCTTCATTTTCTTCCCTTCTTCCCTCCTTCCCTTCCTTTTCATCCAACTGTCCGTGACCTCCGTTCTGTGTTTGCTTTTAGGAGCCGGTGGTGCTCACTGACACCAATCTGGTTTATCCCGCCTTGAAGTGGGACCTGGATTACCTTCATGAGAATATTGGGAGTGGGGACTTCTCGGTGTACCGAGCCAGCACTCACAAATTTCTCTACTACGATGAAAAGAAGATGGCAAACGTGAAAAACTTCAAACCGAAGTCCAGCAGAGAGGAAATGAAGTTCAGGGATTTCATGGCACAACTCCAGGAAACCGAGCAGCAGGGAAGTGGAGAAAGGTAATCACAACACCTGGTGGTCACTTTACAGTTAGAGGAATTAAGGGGCTAAGGTGGGATTTGCTTCTGGCTATAAATGATCTGCTAGGTTCCTGCATGGCACCGTGCAGTAGCTCCTTTGACTCCTCCAGGGCAGAAAGGGCCCTATGCAAATGCAGAAGGGCCTTAAGCATCGTGTTATGAATTTGGAACCTTTTGGAAATTGAAGAAGTAACATGGTTCCCGTGCTTGATTCATTGGGGAGTAGAGCAAGCAGAAGTTCCCAAATCTCTTAATAAAGAAAATGGGCCTAGCTTGGAATTTGAAATAACAGGCTGTTATAGAGATCTAATGAGATAAAAAGGGTAAACATGGTAGTATTTTTCAGGCACAACTGAAATATCGGCGAAGGGAACGATTTTGAAATATTAAATTTAATTTTTGAGGAAGTCCTTCACAAAATGAGCCTTGAATCTGGAGCAGTTTATAAAGAATATTTGTTTCATTGTGGACAATATACAGTGAGAAGGAATATTTTGTGCTACTTAACAGCTTATTTCATTGAAGGATAAAGCTTGTTTAACAGAGAAAAATAATTGCATAATTCATAGCATCAGAATATGCATCATATTTTTCTTTCATATCTGTGCTTTGTGATGCATGGCTACTTTGCCACTTTCTGCATTGTAATCTGCCTATCCTGTAGAAAGTTAATCTACATGCAGGGGGTGGAATTGGATATTATAAATAAACAAAATAGTTTGTTTATTCCTTGGATATTATGTCTACAGGCATACTCCAACTAGTATTTTATGACAGAATTTTCTCTCATTATATTTAATTACAGATATAAGTAACTAATGTGGCCCCTAGATTGTTTTACCCTCGCGTGAATGTTTTTCCAAAAAAGGACGGGGGTGTGTTTGCACAACAATCTGATGTAGTGTAGACCAGTAGCGGGATTCAAATCCTGGTGCTACCGGTTCATTATTGCTTTGCGAGTGCGTGGCGCTTCTGCGCATGCTCATAAGGTTCTGCGCATGCACAGAGCATTTTTGATGACGTCTGGGCAGGTAGGCGGAGTCTCCCACCGCCGCCGCTACCGGTTCACCCGAACTGGGGTGAACCGGTAGCAACCCACCCCTGGTGTAGACTATATACCGTATTTTCCCCAAAATAAGACCGTCTTATATTTTTTTGAACCCTGACATAAATGCTTGGCCTTACTGCCATGCACTCAAAAGCCCGATTGGGGCTTATTATCAGGGGATGCCTTATTTTGGAGGAAACAGGGTAGTAGTATAAGTTCACCCAACATGCTAAGTCATCATCCATGCACACACATACACACAAATCTTTTCTTCCCAGTTCTAACACAAATAAACACCATTCAGGTTTAATGCACCTGTTGCATCTTTAGCCTAATTGTGCTGTATGGGCACAGTGAAATGTATACTTCCATAAATGCATCCTAAACCTACTCTTGTTTTCCCACTGTTGTTTACTATTCTGGTAGTTGCTTTTCACCATGTATTTATCCTGTGTTATTCTAGGTGCAAGATACATTTTCTGTTGCTTTTTTTTTTTTTTTTTTAAATCTGTGCAGTGTTTCTGCACTGCCATTCCAAATCCCGCAAAATTACCCAGCAGTTAAAAGCAAACTTGTTTCCTTTCTTATGTTTCAGTTTTGACAGATCGGAAGGCAGCAGACCTCTGGCTGTATGCTCTTCCTTCCTGTCCTTTCTCTTTCCTTTCTGAGGAATATTCTGCACTCATGTGGTGACAGAGGAGGAAGCAGTGACACTGCTGGGTAGGCCCAGAACTCTGTTGCTTTCCTGCTGCTGAAGGTAAACATTATTTAGTTTTTTTTTAAAAAACCAAAACAAAAATCAGAGCAATTTTTTTTTCCAGTTGCGAGGTGGGCTTAGCAATTAACAACACTATTGTCTCCTGTCAGTGCTTTGCCCAGTGTAGGTTAGTGATATTAAAAGTCCAGAAGCCCAGAAGAATTACTGCATTGAATTATCCAGACTTCTAATCACCATAATTTATACAGGACCCCCAAGAACATAAGATTTTATTCTTTTTTTCCTCCATGGACTACTAGTCATTTTTGGTAATTTAATGATGGCGGCAATTCTTTTTTCCCAGCTCTGTAAGCTAGGTTTTGTTATCATTTCTATAAGAACTGTATACAGTTGATACAGCTTTGCATTTCTTTTTTTCCATTATTTTCTGCCATGCACAGGTTATACCTCCAGCAGACCTTAAACGACACGGTTGGCCGGAAAATTGTGGTAGATTTCCTGGGCTTTAATTGGAATTGGATTAACAGACAGCAGACGAAGCGAGGCTGGGGTCAGCTGACATCCAACTTACTACTGATTGGCATGGAAGGTAACCAACCTGCTTCTTTGGACAAATAATTTGGTTTTAATAGTCTTTCAGTGCTACCTGTTGAGGAATTCCTATGGACAATATGTCAGTGTTAGGTAACTGAATGTGGGTGGAGTGCTTTCTTCTCACTTACAATCTTACCTAAAACAATATCCTCAACATGTTCCAATTAGACTAAGAGAGAGAGCCCAGAGATTTCATTGCTGCCGTTAAGCTGGGAGTTGACAGACAACAAGAGCCAAATTTTGTTAAAAATTACGCGGTGATAATCAGATATGCAATATATCTGATTGTCATATCAGATATATCATACCAGATGCGATAAGCAGATATGCAAGGTGGCTCAGTGGCTAAGAGGCTGAGCTTGTCGATCGAAAGGTCGGCAGTTCGGCGGTTCGAATCCCTAGCGCCGTGTAACGGGGTGAGCTCCCGTGACTTGTCCCAGCTTCTGCCAACCTAGCAGTTCGAAAGCACGTAAAAAAATGCAAGTAGAAAAAAGGGGCCACCTTTGTGGGGAAGGTAATAGCTTTCCATGCACCTTTGGCGTTGAGTCATGCCGGCCACATGACCACGGAGACGTCTTCGGACAGTGCTGGCTCTTTGGCTTTGAAATGGAGATGAGCACCGCCTCCTAGAGTCGGGAATGACTAGCACATTTTTTTTTATTTGCATTTGCATTTATTTGCATTTATATCCCGCCCTTCTCCGAAGACTCAGGGCGGCTTACACTATGTCAAGCAATAGTCTTCATCCATTTGTATATTATATACAAAGTCAACTTATTGCCCCCAACAATCTGGGTCCTCATTTTACCTACCTTATAAAGGATGGAAGGCCGAGTCAACCTTGGGCCTGGTGGGGCTTGAACCTGCAGTAATTGCAAGCAGCTGCTGTTAATAACAGACTGCATTAGTCTGTTGAGCCACCACCCCTCTGGTGCGAGGGGAACCTTTACCTTTTAATCAGATATGATCCCAGACTGCTTGGATTTACAGTTAGACCTTGACTCGTGATCATTCATTCAGCGACCATTCAAAATCATGGCTCTAAACAAAGGGACTTACGACCCCTGCCTGAAGTTATGGCCATTGCAGTCTCCCCATCCTATTCTACTGGGTGCCTGAAGATCTTGGGGCAGCTTTCCACTCCACTGGGTCCTGTCCTTTGCTCCCCGTCACAGACTGGTCACTTACTTTTTCGGTAGATCTTTGGGAAGCAGCTGCTCCATCGCACAGCCTTCTACACAACGGAGACTGTGTGGCATCCTTTTGATAGCGTTTGCAATTGTGGGATGAAATTTGTGCAATCATTTGTAGTACAGACCTGTTGGAAATTAAAAGTTCAAACATTTTATCAAATGTCAAATGTTCAGAAATTTTTCTTGGTCTTCCTTGATGCAGGAAATGTGACACCAGCTCACTATGACGAACAGCAGAATTTCTTTGCTCAGATTAAAGGATACAAACGATGTATTCTGTTTTCGCCAGACCAGTTTGAATGCCTCTATCCTTATCCTGTGCACCATCCATGTGACCGGCAAAGCCAGGTGAGATGACAACTAAGCCAAATAGCATTTTTTTTTTTTGCTTAAGACTACAAAGCATAACTTTTGATGCTGGTTTATTACAAAATTCCTATAAACCTTTGTTTTCCTCTAACCATCTGCCTGAGGAGGAGTCTAAACCATGATGTCTATTTTAAAGTTCATATATGTATGTGTATATATATCTATATATATATATGTTTTCTGAGGTTTTTGCGGGTGTTTGTATGTAGGTCTTTGGTTATTCGGGTTTTCTCCCGCGTAAAATTGGAAGTGTCTTGGCGACGTTCTGAGCACAACCAATCTGAGCACAACCAAGCCCCCACCCAAACAGGACACACCCCCAGCCAATCAGAGCACCAAAAAACCCCCATCCAATCAGAGCACAGCCAAGCTCCCACCCAATCAGTTCAAATCCCCACTAGCAGTTAAAAAGGAAGAAGCTGCAATCACACATTGCTCCCAGAAGCACGAAGCTGAAGCCTGAAGATGACAAATGAGACTTCGTCGAAACGTCGCCAAGACACTTCCAATTTTACGCGGGAGAAAATCCGAATAACCAAAGACCTACATATATATATATATATATATATATATATATATATATATATATATATATATATATATATATATATGTATATATATGTATATATATGTATATATATATATGTATATATATATATGGTCTTCAAATAAATGATCATACCATACCCTTAGCTCAATCATGGAAAGTTAATGTATCATAAGAATATCTAGACAACTAAAAGCAGTCAACCAAATCTTTGTGGAGGTAGGCCAGGAAGTGTTAGCCTCATGTATCTGCTGGGCTGTTTGGTGATAAAATAAAAGGATAATCTAAAGTGTTTAGTAGAGATTAGCACTTTTTACCGTATTTTTCAGAGTATAAGACGCACCTTCCCCCCCCCCCCCAAAAAAGAGGGTGAAAATCTGGAAACGTCTTATACTCCAAATGTAGCCCCATCCAGCTTCTCAAATGGAGGTTTCAGAGACTGAAAAAAGCATCAGAAGCAAAGCTTCAGAAAAGAAGCCCCCGAACAGAGTTTCAGAGGCTTTTTTTCTGAAGCTCTGTTTTGGAGGCTTTCAGAGGCAGAAAAAAAAGCAAAAAAAAAAAAAAAAAGCAAGGCATAGAGCTCACAACCAAGGAACCTGTTGCTAAAATTCACCTCTGGGAACAGCCGATTGGGGGTATTCTGGGAGGCTGATCCACCTGCCAATCAGCTTTTCTCTTATTTTCCTCCCCAAAAACTAAGGTGCGTCTTATACTCCAGTATAAGAGTTTTGGGGAGGAAAATAAGAAAAAAGCCGATTGTCAGGTGGATCAGCCTCCCGGAATACCCCCAATCGGCTGTTCCCAGAGATGAATTTTAGCAACAGGTTCCTTGGTTGTGAGCTCTGTGCCTTGCTTTTTTTTGGCTTTTTTTCCCTGTCTCTGAAACTCCATTTCAAAAAAACTTTTTTCTGCCTCTGAAAGCCTCCAAAACAGACCTTCAGAAAAAAACCCTCTGATGCTCTATTTGGAGGCTTCTTTTTGGAAGTTCTGTTTGGGGCCTTCTTTTCCGAAGCTTCTTTCAGCCTCTGAAACCTCCGTTTGAGAAGCTGGGTGGGGCTGAATTTGGAGTATAAGACGCACCCAGATTTTCACCCTCTTTTTTGGGGGAAAAAGGTGCGTCTTATGCTCCAAAAAATACGGTAACTCTGGAAGAAGATGACTGGTCATTTGCTACATGAGGACAACCACCTCAGTTAGCACCTTGCTTGAAAGGTACAGCCATAGAGCCCCAGCCCTCTCCTGGATTACAAATTAAAGCTGGAGTGGATCTACATCACCAATAAGAAATCTGTCCACCCCATGTCTTGAATTATACATTTCGTCATTCTTAACGGTTAGTTTTTGGCTGATGGGATTTGGTCTAATTCCCAACAATTTGTTTCATCCAAAAATATTTGGAGGTACATCGTCTCCACCTTCTTCAAGAACTCTGTCTCCAACAGGATATTAATGATACTAATTCCTGTTGTAGAAGAGTTGGCCCTCTTTAGATTCACCCAGTAGTCTCCTGCTGGTATTCATTGAAGTCAAAGTTAGGCAAGAGTAAAACACGGGGAAAAGTAGCTTCAGCGTCCGTATAATTTTGTCCGTAGTCTTGGTCCTTTGAAATTGCACACAGAGTTGAATTAATAAAATTAAGGGAGGTGCCAAGCACGCGCCAATGTTTTCCATCTCTCTTATTGGAACTGTAATAATGTTATCAGCCTTCTCTTTGAAGTGCCAAGTGAAATTGACGCGCCAGATTTGCGTCGTAAGGATTCCACCAACCATTCAGAAAGTCTATGCAATGGATGTGGATGCTGTGCTTTGATATTCTCATGCTTGTTTCAGCATCC
Source organism: Ahaetulla prasina (assembly GCF_028640845.1). NCBI lineage: Eukaryota > Metazoa > Chordata > Lepidosauria > Squamata > Colubridae > Ahaetulla > Ahaetulla prasina. Next base: position 16,817,792 of record NC_080544.1, on the reverse strand, counting down.
TGGTTCCTCAGTAATCAGGGTACCCTGCAATAAAGGAGAGGATATTTGAGGGCAACTAAGTAGATCATCTCCTCCATTTCAACAATCTGCTGGTGAGATCATTGTTAATCTCCAGTTAGCTCTGCAAGTTCATTATATCCCTCTGTTGGTCTTTCTAAATTGGTCCCCCAATCTGTGGGGTTTAAAAAGCTCCAGCAAATTTACACCTTACTAGGAAAGTTACATTTAACTGTCAGCGGTGCTGATTTATAGTCCTTCCAGGCTACTGTCATGAGCTTAATGTTTGCATTTATTTCAGACATATCAAAAATGATTTACTTGGTTATTGGATCACTTAAACAAGACCAGATTTAATCTTGATTTTTTTTTATCGGTATAGCAGAATCCTCTCAATCAGTGCCATATAAGTACCTGGTGTTTTATTATATGTTGTTCTGTGCTTTTCTTTGGTTGATGACATCTTAAAATAGTCAATACAAATGCTGAGTGTAGCTGTTCACAGTCGACAAAACCAGTAACCAGTGGTAAATGGAGTGCAGTCTCTTGAAGGTGGTGATTTTTATCTCTAGCTCTCTACCTGTTAGTAGAGAAGTTCGTTTTTTGGGGAAGTAGCTGGGGTGGGAAGCCGAGGGAAAAACCATGCATTGTTTCCAGTGACTTCAGTGATGCCTTCTTCTCTCCCTGCTAGGTTGACTTCGACAATCCTGACTATGAGAAGTTTCCTAATTTCCAGAACATAGTTGGCTATGAAACCGTAGTTGGCCCAGGCGATGTGCTTTATATTCCCATGTATTGGTAATACATTTAGGATGAGAATGGGACAGAATGAACTAGTATGATTCTGCAGCAGAATCGATTTAGGGAACAAAAGAGGTTCAGTCAGAGGCCCTGAACCTTGTGCCATTTATTCTGACTACAACAGATATATATTTTTCTGTTTCTAAAAGGCCCCAATAGCAATAATCCTTGATACTTCTTCATATGCAGAAGTATTGGTCCCTTTTCCTGCTATAAGATTTACATTTGGGGGACATTCTTATACAGTAGTGGCCAAAATTGTGGAAACCCTTTTGGGAAAAGTGTATTTTTGAGGTTTGAGGGCTAATAACACCACTTTTTTTTTGGAGTTTCAAGATAATCCTGTTCCACTGCTGGAATGGCCTGGGAATAGCCCAAACCTTAACCCAATTGAAAATCGATGGAGGCGACTAAAGAAACTTGTTAGTCAGAAGTGACCCAGCAATAAAACCCAGTTAATAAAAGCCATCCTTCAATCTTGGTTTCACATTATAACAGCTGCAGAACTAAAAGACTTGGTTCACTCCGTGGGAAGATGTTGTAAGGCCATGATTCATGCTAAAGGTTACCTAACTATTAACTGACATGGTGATAATTTTTGTATATCTCGTTTTTTTCTACATGTTTCACTTTTCTTCTTTATACTGTAACTGCTATTCTAATAGTAAATCCTTCATAAAAATTATTGTATTACATTCTTGATTAAATTATCTTTCCATTGATACATAATTTTATGGTATTACTACTCCCCAAAAAAGTGGTGTTATTAGCTAGTTTTAGAAAATACATTTGTCCCAAAAGGTTTCCACAATTTTGGCCACTACTGTATGTTCTTATAAACATCTACTTATGACAGTTTTGGGGAAGCAACTGAACGAAGCAATTGTCCAGACCATTATCGGAGTTATACTTACAGACACATGGGGTCTTTGGTAAACTCATTCAATGAATCCAAGCTCTGCAAGCTGGGAGAACATGCGCTACAAACTGTATGATTGTTTGAAGAGAAATGCATCTGTACCCCTAGGCTCTTAAGTGTGAGGAGGAAGGGCAAGCAGTAAAAATGAAAGTGAAACCATTTAAGCAGCTTATAAATTTAATATTAAAGAGCACCTGTCATTTCAGGTCCATCATGGCAGTGCCTGTTAGTGGGCATCCACTCACCTGCCACGTCCCTCACCTTGTTGTATCACTGCCACATCACCAGCTGTCCCATTAAAGTGAATGGGACTGTCGGTGAGTCAACAGCGGGTCAGAGGAGGAGCCGCTGCGGGATAGAGATGACAGCTGCTCTTTAAAAATTATAATTTAAATCGAGTTGATTTAAATCAAGCCTTTTCACTAGTGATTTAAGTCACGATTTAAATCCTGATTTAAATCTACTTGATTTAAATCAAATCCACCCTGATCACCGAGGTTGTTAAGTGAGTCACCAAGGTGGTTAAAGCAAATTCAACTTCTGCAACTGACTTTGCTTTTTGGAAGCTGGCTGGGAAGGTGTCGTGTCCCACTCCTCCGCTGACGGCCGGGTCAGGGAAATCCGAATCAGGCGTGCCTCTGCAGCTCTGCCAAAGTCCTAGCAAAGTTCTCAAGGCAGGCAGGAGACCAGAAAGTGACTTCAGCAAGATAAGGTAGACTTTGCCTGACTCAGAGAATGCCAGAAAGCAGATCCTTTATATAGGCCATGGGGTGTGGCTCCATGACTCAGCACTTATCCAGGCCTGCCCCTCCCTTCCTTCTGTTGACGCCTCCTATTAATTCTCCTGAAGCGAGGGTCCCTTCAGTCTGCAGCTGTTGGTAATTGACCTTCCTCAGGCTCACATGCTGTGGGGGAGGGGGAGGGGTCTAGTTGCTCCGTTTGCCTGGGCATGGAGCCAGGGCTGGGGCCGGGAAACATGCTAGGACATTCCTCAACGTTCGGAAGCAGATAAGACGGGCCTGGCTGCGGGGAAAGCGGATGAGGCACAACAGAAGGTGACAAACGGTGATTGCAAGATGCTGTCTTAGCTGCAAAAGCAAGCGGGTTGCTGAGCATTCAAGTTGCAGTCGTGACTGTAGAGTGGCCATATTTTTGAGGATGGGTGTTTGCAAAACTGTTGTAACTTTGAATGGCCATTGAATGATTACTAAGGAGGAGGACTATATAAATAAATACATCAGGGGTGGGATTTAGCCGGTTCGGACTAGTTCGGGTGAACCGGTAGTTCAGACGATCAGCTGGTCCCGCCTACCTGTCCCTGTCCTGTCCTGTCCTATATTTCCTTCTTTCTGGCTCAGCTGATTTTTGCGCCTCCGCTGTTCTACTTTACTGGGGCTGCCTTATAAGGTAAGCAGCTGAGCTTCAAATTGCTGTATTTTGAATGCTGTACACAAGTGTGTTCACTGAACCAGTTGTTAAACCAGTTGCAGCCTACCACTGATATGCATACAAGTGGTTGATTATTCATTGGATAACTAAGAACTGAAAAAAGTATAATGAATTATAGTCCCCCCCAAAAAAACCCTCAAGAGGGAATAAAAGAAATAACCAAATCACAATTTAATTATGTACCACATGATTAGTATGTAAAATTAATCTTGGAAATGCTAAAATCTACAGTTTTAAATTAGGAATATTAAAAGAGTTCTCTTCTGTGGCTTGATATAGGTGGCATCACATTGAGTCACTGCTGAATGGAGGAATTACCATCACTGTAAACTTTTGGTACAAGGTAAGTAGGTCTGAATTTAATACAATAGCAGTATAAAGTTTTATAAATAAGATTTGTTTTAATTGCAAAATTATACAGTGCAGTGTGATACTGCGTCATAAAATCTACATATATTGTTTTTCTAGCTTTATTTAAATGATCAAAATTGTGTCAGCTGCTAAAATTGACTTGAACTCTCAACTTGGTTATCTTGGAGATAACCTTGTTGAACCTTCTAATATTTAAGTTGAAATAGTGAACTCCTATTCCTACCGTGTTTTTCCCGAAAATAAAACTGGGTCTTATATTAATTTTTGCTCCAAAAGACGCATTAGGGCTTATTTTCTAGATAAGTCTTATTTTGGGGGAACTATGGTATTGGGGCTTATTTTGGGGGGGTAGGGCTTATATTATATTATATCCTGAAAAATCATGCTAAGACTTATTTTCTGGCTGGGTCTTATTTTCGGGGAAACAGGGTACCTTTTCTAGAGGGAAGTATATGTGTGCCTTCAAGTCAGTGTTGACTCCTGGTGACTGCCTAGAATAGTCTCCACAGTTTCCTTGGTAAGATTTCAGAACCGGTTTGTCCTCCTTTTTTTGTAGTCCTGAGACAGTGACTGGCCCAAAGTCACTCAGCTGACTTTTTGCCTAAGGCGGGACTAGAACTCACAGTTTTCTAGTTTCTAGCCTGATACCACTTCACAAACCTTATTTATTTATTTATTTATTTATTCAAATTTATATACCGCCCTATCTCCCGAAGGACTCAGGCATTTAAAAGTTGCTCCGTTTGCCTGGGCATGGAGCCAGGGCTGGGGCCGGGAAACATGCTAGGACATTCCTCAACGTTTACAGGCATTTAAAAGACATATAAATACAATATAAAACTATTAAAAAACTGATTCTAAAAAGCCCGTAAATTTAGAATTAAAATATCAAATAAAACCCAATTTAAAACCAATAATTTAAAATCTAGCTCAGCCCTGCACAATTAAATAAATACGTTTTAAGCCCGCGGAAGGTCCGGAGGTCCGAGCTGGCGAAGTCGGGGTAGTTCATTCAGAGGTGGGGCCCCACAGAAGGCCCTTCCTGGGTGTCGCCAGACGACATTGCCGCTACCGACGGCACCCTGAGGAGGCCCTCTCTGTGAGAGCGCACGGGTCGGTGAGAGATATTCGGTAGCAGTAGGCGGTCCCGTAAGTAGCCCGGCCCAATGCCATGGGCGCTTTAAAGGTGGTCACCAAAACCTTGAAGCGCACCCGAAAGCCACAGGTAGCCAGTGCAGCCTGCGCAGGATGGGTGTTATCACGGGAGCCACGAGGGCTCCATCTATCACCAGCGCAGCCGCATTCTGGACTAACTGCAGCCTCCGGATGCCCTTCAAGGAGCCCCATGTAGAAACATTGCAGTAATCCAGGCGAGGCGTCACGAGTGCGTGGTGACCGTGCATAGGGCATCCCGGTCCAGAAAGGCGCAACTGGCGTACCAGGCGAACCTGGTGACGCTCTCCTGGAGCGGCCGTCAAATGGTCTTCTAGAGACAGCCGTTCATCAGGAGGGCGCCTAAGTTGCGGACCCTTTCCATCGGGGCCAATGACTCGCCACCGATGGTCAGCCGCGGATTTAGCTGACTGTATCGGGATGCGGCATCCACAGCCACTCTGTCTTGGAGGATTGAGCTTGAGCCTATTTCTCCCCATCCAGACCCGTCGGCCTCCAGGCACCGGGACAGCACTTGATAACCGTTGGGGTGGTCGGTGTGAAAAATACAGCTGGGTGTCATCCGCATACAGCTGGTACTTCACACGAAACCACTGATGATCTCACCCAGCGGCTTCATGTAGATGTTAAACAGAAGGCGAGAGGATCGACCCTGCGGCACCCACAAGTGAGGCGCCTCGGGGCCGACCTCTGCCCCGTCAACACCGACTGCGACCGGTCGGAGAGATAGGAGGAGAACCACCGATAAGCGGTGCCTCCACTCCCAATCCTCCAACCGGCGCAGCAGGATACCATGGTCGATGGTATCGAAAGCCGCTGAGAGGTCTAATAGGACCAGGGCAGAGGAGCAACCCCTGTCCCTGGCCCTCCAGAGATCATCCTGCTTGACCAAAGCCGTCTCCGTGCTGTAACCGGGCGAAAACCGGACTGGAGCAGGTCTAGATAGACAGTTTCATCCAGGTGCAAGGGAAATTGATATGCCACCATACTCTCTACAACCTTCGCCGTGAGCGGGTTGGAGACCGACGATAATTACCTAAAACAGCGGGTCAGGACGGCTTCTTAAGGAGGGGCCTCACCACCGCCTCTTTCAAGGCGGCCGGGAAGACACCCTCCACCAAAGAAGCAGTCGTAATCGCCTGGAGCCAGCCTCGTGTCACCTCTCGAGTGGCCAGCACCAGCCAAGAGGGGCACGGGTCCAGTAAACACGTGGTGGCATTCAACCTACCCAACAACCTGTCCATGTCCTCGGGAGCCACAGGGTCAAACTCATCCCACACAATGTCACCAAGACCGCCCTCACGCATCTCGCCCGTATCACTGCAATCTTGGTCCAGACCATCCCGAAGCTGAACGATTTTATCGTATAGATAACCGTTAAACTCCTCAGCACGTCCCTGCAACGGGTCATCCCGCTCCCCCTGGTGTAAGAGGGAGCGAGTCACCCGAAACAGGGCGGCTGGGCGGTTATCTGCCGATGCAATGAGGGAGGAGGCGAGCTACGCCGCTTCCTCAATGCCACTAGGTAAGTCCTAGTATAGGACTTCACTAGTGTCCGATCAGCTTCGAGCAGCTAGACCTCCAGAGACTCTCCAGGCGCCTTCTCCGCGCTTCATCCTCTCAGCTCCTCGGAGAACCAAGGAGCCGGTTGGGACCTGCGCCGGGTCAGAGGCCGCAAAGGCACGACACGGTCCAAGGCCCCGCGCGGCCTGTTCCCAGGCCGCAACAAGTTCCTCAGTCGAGCCGTGAGCCAGACCCTCAGGAAATGGCCCAAGCTCCGTCCGAACCCATCCGGGTCCATCAGGCGCCTGGGACGGAACCAACGATCGGCTCCGCCTCCCTGCGGTGGTGAATGGCGGTCAGAAAGTCCAGGCGAAGAAGAGAGTGATCTGACCATGACAAAGGTTCAATGACTAATTCCTTTAAGTCCAGATCTCTCAACCACTGACCAGAGAGAAAAATCAGGTCCAGGGTGCCACCCCCAATGTGAGTAGGGCCATCAACTACTTGGGTCATGTCCAAGGCCGTCATGGAAGCCATGAACTCCCGAGCTGCCGTCGATGACGAGCCGGACGATGGCAAGTTAAAGTCCCCCATGACTAAAAGTCTGGGGGTCTCAACTGCCACCCCAGCCAGCACCTCCAGGAGCTCGGGCAGGGCAGCTGTCACGCAGCAAGGAGCCAGGTACGTGATCAGCATACCCATCTGACACCTATGACCCCATCTCACAAAGAGGATTCGCACCCGCAATCTGAGGTACAGTGGTCTCCTCGGCTCTAGACTCTCTCTAATCACAACCGCCACCCCCACCCCTACCCTGGGCCTCGGCTGATGGAATGCACGGAAACCCGCGGCACAACTCAACCAGGGCACGCCTTCAGTGCCCAACCAGGTCTCCGTAATGCCCATAAGGTCCGCGAACCCCCTGTATAAGGTCACAAACGAGGGGCTTTGTTCACCACGGACCGGCATTGCACAACATCAGCCGGAGGCCCAAGCTCTGAGGATCCTGACCATCCGGGAACGGGTGAAGTCAAGGGGTCGGAGCGCGTGATCGCTTTCAAACATCGAGCACGCGCTCCCGAAACTTGATATGACCCTCGCTTCCGCCATACCTGCCTCTCCCACTTACCGTGTCAATAGAACCACCCTCACAAATAGGAACACACTCTCCCCATAACCTCTGGACCTAATAAAGAAAAACCGCCATGAGCATGTGCAGGAACTGGCCCCTACCCGACGGGTTACCCCATTACCCGCCTTACCCTCCCACCCTTAAAATTCCCTTTCTAAAAAACCCCATAAACCCTTCTTTTTAGCATGCCACCTCTGTGGGTCCCAAGACCCGTCATAGAGGCCGGCCCTCGATAGTGTGGTGGGCCATTCCTGCGAGGCGGGGCACTGCAGGCGCAAGAGTTCCTGTGGCGAATAACGATAGAATCAACCATCAGCTGGCTATGTCCCATTTGGCAGCCGAGATGTTATACTGGGATGTCATTCTGGAGTCCGGTAACGGATGGAAAAAAGAGATGGAAAAAAAGAGACAGGCAGTCCGTCCTAAAGAGATGTAAAGTCCATTATATCCTGATGGATTAGCAGACAAAAGATCGTAAACCGTCTCAGCCCATCCACCAGGTAGATGTTCCGCTGGACCGGAGTATGCCGTCTGCGGGAGAGATGTTCCAGCAGTCCAGGAAGGAGGTCCGGGGGTGGGGGTAAAGGGTAGCCACAGTATCAGCTGAAGAATACACCTTCCTGCCCCACGCCTCAACATGGTCATCATGTCCATCACTTGCCCCCATCCTCAGTGGGAGAGATGATCTAACAAGCTGGAAACCAGAAGCCCAAGGAGGCGTAGTCCAGGGGTGCAAACAAGGCGCAGCTGAATAAGCGCCATCTCAGCTGAAAAACATGCAGCCCCCTCCCCCCATCTCCACAAGGCCGCCTTCACCAGTCCGCCAAGCCTCCACCGCCGACGGAAAAGACGTTTTGAAGAAGCGAGGGCCAAAGTGCTGAGCCACACAACCCGGGCGTCGCGGCGAAGCTGGCATCCGCCGCCCCCCCCACACCTCCACATGGCCGTTCGTCTCCCACCGCTCACCCTGTAACCAACAGGGAGATGACAACAAGAGCGGGGGAGGCGAGTCCATGCGGCTTAGTCCAGGGTGGGTGTCGCCTGATGGAAGCGGTAGCGGCGCTAGAAACCCATGCCGCTCACCGCCAAACAGCTGAGAACAGCTGAGGGTCGGCCAGCCGCCCACGCACCTCCGCAGGGCCGCCATCTTCATCCGCCCCGTCTCCGGTTCCTCCGGCCTCCAGCGCAGCAACCGCGGGTTCAAAGAGGTCCAAAGACCCCACCCGCGATTGCTGAGATGTACTATTCACCGGGTCGAGGGGAGCCAGCGGCATAGGCGACAGCTAACCATCGCCATCAGCCAGGGATCCGCCAGCCGATGATCCGGCGTTTCAGTAAGCCGCCATCTTGCGCATGCGTAGAAGAGTCAATCTGGTTTTCTTTAGAGCAGGGGTGTCAAACTTGATTTCATTGAGGGCCACATCAGGGTTGTGTTTGACCTCAGGGGGCCGGGTTGGGCGTGGCCAGGGTGGGCGTGGCCAGTTTGACGTCACTGGTGTTGGTGGCCTCTGTGGTGGCCCGAGCGCTCTGCCAGCGAAAACATTCTTCCGAGCTCTATTTTCAGCTGCGACGGCTTCCTGCAACTCTCTCTGCCAGCGAAAATGGCGCTCAGGAGTGCTACATACGACTCTCCTGAGCTGTTTTCGCTGGCAGAAGCACTGTGGGCCCGTCCTTTGCTGTTTCCAGGGTGGCCTTGCACTTCGCGGGCTGGATCCGGCCTCGGGCCTTGAGTTTGACACCCCTGCTTTAGAGAAATAAGTTTTTGTTTTTTTAAAAAATGAGTGGTAGTAGTAGAAATAGTATTTTTGGCCAGTCACTTTGCCTAAACATCTCCTTTTCATATGATATGTGCTATTTGATAGATAAGAAAATACCAACTCACCTTTTCTCATCTCTGACTTTTATTAGCTTCTGGCTTTTTTTAGTGCTAGGTGTATATGAGATTTTTAAGCACTGTGAATCACTGTAAACCTGTTGGATCTTTTCAGTTTCCTTTTGATCTTCCTGGTGCCCCAGAACAAGGCATATGAATAATAGGGTCCAGATAATTGATGCCTCCGTCGGAATCTGTTTTTAATTTCATTTTTGTAAATGTTGCACCTTGATGAACTCTTGTTCAAGGAAGGTATTTTTCCCCACACAGGGTGCTCCAACCCCTAAAAGGATTGAATACCCCCTAAAGGCTCATCAGAAAGTGGCTGTAATGAGGAACATAGAGAAAATGTTGGGGGAGGCGCTTGGAAATCCACAAGAGGTAAAGTGTGGGTCTTAGACTGCTTGTAGTAACCATGCGGCTGAGCTTGTTCAGCTTTTGATCCCATAAAATGAAAATAATAGCAGAACAAATTGAAAGATGTTAATATTTAACACCTTAAAATAAGTAGTGATGGCGTGGGGTAGGCTAGAGCAGTATTTTTCAATCTTAGCAACTTTTAAGGTGGACAGACTTCAAATACTAGCATGCTGGGAGAATTCTGGCAGTTGGAAATCCATACATACTGCCAAAGTTGACACCCAGATAGAGATTTCAAAATGTTAGCAGCAATTCTCCTGAAGATCACGGTATTACTCAAATCTTTAAGAGGGATTTTGGTGTTTAACTAGACTAGGCAATATAAGTTCAGCATTTTCCTTGTCAGGGCTCTCCAACCTTGACAACTTCAAGACTTGTGGACTTCAACTCTCAAAATTCCTCAGCCAGCTTTGCTGGCTGAGGTATTCTGGGAGTTGAAGTCTACAAGTCTTAAAGTTGCCAAGGTTGGAGACCCCTGTTCTGTGTCAAGAATGAAAGTTTGGACTTGGCTTAAACGAGCGTAAATTGAAGCAATGCCTCATTCAACATCTAAATTGTCTCTGCTCTGGAATAGCTACAACTTTCAGGCTAATTAGAAGAGTGGCTAAAATGAAATTAGCCCCCACCTTAAATTTTAATTGTCAGCAGTTTTCCTTAACTTAAGTGATTGTTCAAACATTAAATAAATTATGACTTCTGATATTTACATTAGCATACTTTTCTGCGCTGTTTAGAATAGATAGTTAGTTTTGCTTAATGGCCCTTCAGCAGCTGTTTCAATAGCGCTGGAAAAAGGACTGGTCCTTGAACTTGCAGCTGTCACAATGTCTCTTGAGATCACAGGATGACACTTTTAAGCATGTGGCAACCAGCATATTTTTACAATGATTACAACAGGGCTGTTAAACCTGCGGGCCCGCAAGCTGGATGCATCATGCTCTGGCCACACCCATGCCCGGTTTAGTGAAGGGGAAAAAAAAAGTCACGATACGTCACATGACAATGCCGTGACGACATGAGTTTGACACCCCTGGATTACAGCATCCCTCAGTCACGCGATTGCCATTTGGAGACCTTCATAGCTGGTTTCCAAGAAGCAAAATCAGTGGGGAAGCCACCAGGAACTTGGAAGCCATGGTTATGTGATGTCACAATGACTATGGTGATACATGCTTAACTACATCTGGAACTGATGTCATATGATGTTTTACTTTATGATAACCTTCCTTAGCAATGAGGTTGCTGGTCCCGATTGCAGCCAGTGACGACAATTTGTATGTTGACCAGTTTTACAAAAAGTGTGTGGTGTGTGTAAGGTTCTAGGTATTCACTAAATGTTACCATTGAGGAATACTTTTTGAAAAGGTCGCTGTTACTTGCGAGAGAATTGGCAGTCATTCTCATGAGCGAGCCCTTAAAATAGTTTATGTATATTGTGGTGATCTTAAATACTTACGCTTATTTTCTGCAGTATATAGTTTTGCAATTTACCATATTTTTCGGAGTATAAGACGCTCCAGACTATAAGACGCACCTACCTTTTTTGGGGAGGAAAACAAGAAAAAAAAAAGCTGCCTCCCAGCAATTTGCCTCGTTGCAGCAAACCGTCTGTTTCAGTTTCATTTTCTTTTTCAGCACAGCCTGATTAGTACAAGAAAAAAAATAATCTGCCTCCCAGCAATTTGCCTCCTTGCAGCAAACAGCAAACAGTGGAGGCCCGCAGAGACTGCAATAGGCAATCGGCTGAAACAGCTGATGGTCGGGAGGCCAATCCAACCAACAATCAACTGCTTGTGTTAATCAGGCTGTGCTGAAGCTGAAACGGGCTGTTTGCTGTTTGCTTCTAGGAGCAAATTGCTGGGAGGCAAAGGCCAAAGAATGGGGGCCGGTGGGTGGGCAGGACTACATTCGGTGTATAAGACGCACCCAAATTTTCACCCTCTTTTGGGGGGAGGGAGCTGCGTCTTATACTCCGAAAAATATGGTAACATGACTTCTAGCCTGTTGATAAATCTGTCGCTAATAAAGCAATGTGTTTTGTTGTTTTTTCCTTTTGAGCAGGTGGGTCCCCTGTTGAATATGATGATCAAAGGACGGTATGACTAATCGTGGACTTGCAGGATATTGGAGCTGTTTCACCTAAAGGGGGAAGATATTAAGCGCTAATATTGCACACAGCACTTAAAAACAGATGGATTGCCTGGTCCAGCTCTGATCCACTCCACCCATCTAGGGGAATAACTGGAACTCTGAAATGTTCCATTCGTCACCCCTTCAACTTCACCAAACCTTCTAAAATAATTCATCCTTACTAAGGAAGAACCTGTCATCAGTAACCCCATGTTCTCTGTCTGCCTAGATACAACCGTTGGCACCTGGTACTTGATGATATTTATTTGTGATAGCACCTTTGTGATCGCCTACATAAGATTTACCTAGAGGAACAATTTTGATTTTCTTCCTGTATTTTCCGTGTTAGGAATCAACATGGATAACTTCCAACTTTAAATCAATTCATATCTATAATTAGCATGTTTTCTTAAAAGGGCAGCCTTCTCTTTGATATTGCAACTTCTTAAAACTAAAGCCCGTTGAGGAATACAGAAAAATGAAGGACATAAAAGATGGAGACTTTAAGAGCTTTTAAATCCGTTGTGTCATTTTGTCATAAACAATACATTGATTTCTAATTCTATAAAACTAGGCCAAATGCCTATGTATAGAAATTGACTTTTTTTCCACTCAGGATGTTAATAGAACGGGACAAGCCATAGCGAGTGCCCTTAGTCGATAAAACTTGTGTCATAGTTTTCACTTAGCCATGCATGGTTATACTTCCTCATTGCACTCTGCCTTCTCTAGGCCAAATTAAGTGCCAGATCAGTTGGTGAAGAGAGGAGAGTAGCAAAGCATTTTTTAAATTTCCACTTTGATCTTTCATATGTCTGGAAGGAAATACGAGTATGGGCTTTGTAATTGTATTTCATTAAGCTAGGAATGCAGATTTGAGAGTTTAACTCCTAGATTACCAAGGAAAAGTTTCTTCATTTGCCACAAAGTCACTTTTCTATGAAAGTTTTGGAGACCCACCTTCGGTCATTGAATTTTTGAAGATCATTGATCCCCTCCCCACCCACAGCAAGATAGATTATATAGATAGATATTGGAACAACTCCTCTACATGACAACCAGAGTTTCTGGGATCCTCTGCATTCCTGTTTACTGTGAAGTCTATACAGAGCTGAAGAAGTGTCTGAAGAAACCAGGATTCTTGGCTTCTTTTGAGAAGGTGGAACCTGAAAATGCCATGCAGCTTTGTTACGTTGTTACAAGTAAAGCCTTTGATACAGGGGTGAAATCTACTTACCTTCCCTGCCGGTTCGGAAGTGTGCGCGCGGACCCTCTGTGCATGCGCAAACCCTTCTGCACATGCACAGTGGGTAAAAAACAGGTTACTTCCTGGTTAAAACCAGGAAGTGATGACCGGGTGGGTGGGCGGAGCCTCACGCTGCTGTCTCTACCGGTTCTCCGAACTAGCCGCCATCATGGCTACCGGTTTGGCCGAACTGGTCCGAACCGGTAGCATTTCACCCCTGCTTTGATATAGTTTCGAACCACAAGGAGGCAATAGAAGACCAGCGCTCCTGATGTTATCACATATAGACCAGGAAGAAGGTGGCTTTCGGAGGGCAACGTTGGACTTAACATCGATAAAATCATCCTGCCTTTGGCTGAAACAAAGTAATTCCTGCGTTTAGTTCTTGATATGAATAGGCACTCCAGACTGGAACTGTGGAATATTGTGGCATATAGAGAACTTCATGTGGAAAAGCCCAGGCGTCTTCATTAGAAAGAAGAAGATTGAATTGAAATGCAGCCTTCCATTATGTTTTTTTCTTTTTTTTGCCAAAGGTGTAAATTTGAAAATGTCTAAAATAGTTGGTTTGGGAAAAAAGAAATACATTGCACTTTAATAGTGCAAAAGCTTAGTTTACAATGCACTGAGAAAAGACAGTTTTAGGTACTGTTACTTTTGTTTTTTAAATCTTGTGTTTTGATGCCTGCTCTTGGAAAAAAAAAATGTGTCTATGATGTGTGAGAATATGTGGGAAATACATAATATCTTCTGAAATGTAGTTCTTAAAATACAGCTACTGTTGAATGACACAAATACCTGTTCCCCTTCATTTTATATGATCTGTCTTTCTCATCTTATGGAAAGGGCAGTACTTTGAAATTCATTTTGAAAATTCAGTTGTTCCCATGATCTTATGATTTATATATAGGTAAAAAAGATAATAATTGCTACTGGTAATATTTCCCCCTTTCCTTTAGTGTAGTGTATATAATTCGATCAATCATGAAATCGTCTTGCAGATGGAGGTGGCTCAGTGGTTAGAGTGCAGTATTGCGGGCTACTTCAGCTGACTGCTAGCTGCAGTTCAGCGGTTCGAATCTCACCAGGCTCAAGGTTGAGTCAGCCTTCCATCCTTCCGAGGTGGGTAAAATGAGGACCCAGATTGTTGGGGGCAAGATGCTGACTCTGTAAAACCGCTTAGAGAGAGCTGTAAAAAGCACTATGAAGTGATATGTAAGTCTTAAGTGCTGTTGCTATAAGAGCTTGGCCCCTGCTGATACATTCACATATCCCTTGTGTCCCCAGTTCATTTTGTTTGGGAGGGGGGTGGGGCCGATCCCCACAACTTGTCCTGCCCCACAGAAGAATTTCCAACTATCTTCCTTCTTTCATAATGCGAATCCTGCACATGCCTTTAAAAAAAAAGATGTTAAAATGCAATTAACAGATTTCCTAAGAACATTTAATAATAGAATTTTGATATTTTAACACATGGTTCTAAAAGGGTTAATGCCTAGGAATGTAACAATATTTTTTCATGTAAGATACGACAAGAACTGAAAATATTCAACTGAAGTACGGGTTAGTTTTTTCCCCCCAAATCAAAATGCAAGGCTAACTTTCCTTATTGCCTTCTTGTTATGTGAAAAGATCATCTCCATTATTGGCTCAGGCTTTTAAATTGTGCAAGAAACTCAACACGTAAGTTGTACAGGCTCTCCATCTCAGAAAATTACCTGCTTTTTACATCTGAAAGCTTTAAATTCCAACACTAGTGAATCTTTCTCAGTACATGCAAAAAAGTGTGATTGGACACACAAGGAATTTGTCCTTGGTGCATATGCTCTCAGTGTACATAAAAAGAAAATATACATTCGTCAAGATTCATAAGGTACAACACTTAATGGTAGTCATTACCATTACCACATTGCTTCGAATAAGCAATCGAATCATACTAGGAAACAATATAAATCGTAAGGATACAGCAACAAGTTGCAGTCATAAGTAGGAGATGGGTGATAGGAACTATGAGAAGATTAATAGAGTAATGCAGACTTAGTGAATAGTTTTACAGTGTTGAGGGAATTATTTGTTTAGCAGAGTGATGGTGTTCAGGGAAAAACTGTTCTTGTGTCTAGTTGCCTTGGTTGCAGTGCTCTATAGCGTCGTTTTGAGGGTAGGAGTTGAAACAATTTATGTCCAGGATGTGAGGGGTCTGTAAATATTTTCACAGCCCTCTTTTTGACTCGTGCAATATACAGATCCTCAAGGAAGGCAGGTTGGTAGCCATTGTTTTTCCTGCAGTTCTAATTATCCTCTGAAGTCTGTGTCTTTCTTGTTGGGTTGCAGAGCCAAACCAGACAGTTATAGAGGTGCAGATGACAGGTGATGGAACTCCCAAGATTTATCTTTTTTTTTTTTTTGTTTACATTTATACCCCGCCCTTCTCCGAAGACTCAGGGCAGCTTACAGTGTATAAGGCAATAGTCTCATTCTATTTGTATATTTTTTACAAAGTCAACTTATTGCCCCCCCAACAATCTGGGTCCTCATTTTACCTACCTTATAAAGGATGGAAGGCTGAGTCAACCTTGGGCCGGGCTCGAACCTGCAGTAATTGCAGGCTTTGTGTTCTTAATAACAGGCTGTTCTTAATAACAGGCCTTACCAGCCTGCGCCATTCACCGGCCCTTCCATCCTTATACCTATATATCTTAAGGTATAAAAGCCAACTAGAAATGAATGTAGAAGATAATTTCATCCAAGAATCGTTGAAATAGCCCAACAATCACTTGCTGAATTGCCTCGAACAAAGGGATTTTAATCGCCAATCTTTAATAGTTAATACTTTCCTGATCTTCAGGAAGGGCCTGGTTTCTGCTTTAAAGAAAGAATGGTGCTGTCGTGTCCCACTCCTCCGCTGACGGCCGGGTCAGGGAAATCCGAATCAGGTGTGCCTCTGCAGCTCTGCCAAAGTCCTAGCAAAGTCCTCAGGGCAGGCAGGAGACCAGCAAGTGACTTCAGCAAGATATGTTTAGACTTTGCCTGACTCAGAGAATGCCAGAAAGCAGGTCCTTTATATAGGCCATGGGGTGTGGCTCCATGACTCAGCACTTATCCAGGCCTGCCCCTCCCTTCCTTCTGTTGCCTCCGCCTATCAAGTCTTCTGACGCGAGGGTCACTCCAGTCTGCAGCTGTTGGCAATTGACCTCCCTCAGGCTCACATGCTGTGGAGGAGGGGGAGGGGTCTAGTTGCTCCGTTTGCCTGGGCATGGAGCCAGAGCTGGGGGCTGGAGATACTTCCTCCTCTTCAGCCTGTCTGGGCATGGAGCCGGGGCTGGGGCTGGGGCCGGGAGGCATACTAGGACATTTCTCCGTGTTCGGAAGCAGATAAGAAGGCCCCGGCTGTGGTGAGATCGGACGAGACACAACAGGTGCATATAGGGGAATGGGAATGTCTTCTTTTCTGAAGTCATAGTACCCTTTGCCCACTGAAGTTGCGTACTGCATCTGACAGGCCACAGACTCCCCAACCGACAAGCAAATCCTCTTCTTGCTATATTTAATAAACAATAAGCTGCAGTATTTTATATGTCTTTTATTTATTAGCTGTACACCTGCTGCTTACTGAGAAGATTTTGGCAATTAATGCAATAAAAGGATACGTAGGGAGATAATGATTTGTCCATATTGCAAGATTTAATTACTCATGAAAGAGGGAATCCTTTGATACAACCTTTTCAGAGTGACTGCCATCACCTCATTGAGTGAGTATATCCAAGCAGTTTGTGTCTTAAGGCACCATTGACCTGAGAATATCAACAAATTTTAAATATAGGTTTTTTTCTCTTCATCCAATTTTTATTTTAGTTGTAACTAAAAACTAGAGAACCTGTGATTCCTTGCATCATCATTTCAGAGCCTTCCTCACATGTGCAGAGCATCAAAAATGGGACCTGATGACCTCCGGGTAGGTGGGAGGAGCCTTCCGCTGTTGTGGTCCACCAGTAGCCTGCGGAGCTGGCAACGGAGTCAGACAGCGATGAGGCTGAGGTGAGGTCAGGGCCATCGGGGAGTGAAGTGAGGACTCCAGAGCCTCCAGAGACTGATAGTAGTGAGGCAGAGGAACAACATGAGCCTGTTCCTAATGGACGCATGAGAAGAGCTGCCAGAAGGCAAGAGCAGCACAAGCAAATAGGACAACTTGGGAGTAGGGCTAAGAGATGATTGGCCCTTCCCATAAGGCTTAAAACAGACCAGCAACGGCGTTTGGGCTTTGACGGAAAACAACGTTGGTAGCTTCATCGTCTTTGTCTATGTTTTGCGTTTATTGTTTGTATCAGTGACTTCTGAATGTTTGCCAAGAAAGGCCTTTGGCAGTTTGCCTAATTGGACCATGGTTTGGAATAGGACTGAGGAATTTGTGTTGGGAGGAATTTGCTTTAATTTAGTTGAACTATGCTGGGAATGAAGTAATTCTCAGCTGTTCGAATAAAGTTTGTTTTTTCACTGACTGAGTTTCCTACTACCTACTTGGCCCTGGGTCACAACATCCGCAGCCGCCACTACTGGTTCTCCTGAACTGGATAGAAACAGCTGATTACCACCACTGGCCCCTAAACCCTGGACCATGACCCGGTACTTGGCGATGGTTCATTTGGAACTGGGCCACACAAGCAGACAGGCATGCACACACAGTTGCGTGTACAGCTTCCATTTGGGCGAGCGTCCACCTACTAGAATCCTTGGACAACAGTAATTTCCTATCTTGTGTCTTTTCTTCCTCCACAGATGGTACATTTTCCCCAAACTGCAGCAATCCATTGGGTTGAGAACTACAGATTGCTGGACATTAGAATATTGAACAACAGCCTGGTCAGAGTGTAGGGCAGTGATGGCTAACCTTTTCCAGACCGAGTGCCCAAAGTGCGTGTGCATGCCCAAAGCCCAAAAATGCAAAGTGCATGAGGCCCCCCATGTATACACATGTGGCCCTGCACATGTGCCCCACCCCCACGCATGTGCATGCAGTCCCTATACTCACACTGCCCTTTGTGCACCTCCCACACGCTGTTGTGGTCCGTCAGCAGCCTACGGTGCTGGTGACGAAATCGGACAGTGATGAGGCAGAGGCGAGGCCAGGGCCATCGAGAAATAGGGTGTGGACTCCAGAGCCTCCAGGGCCTGAGAGTAGTGAGAGTGAGGTGTGGACTCCAGAGCCTCCAGAGGCTGAGAGTAGCGAGGAGGAGGAGGAACTGGGAGAGCCTGTCCCTAATGCCCGAATGAGAAGAGCTGCCAAGAGGCAGGAGCAGCTCAAGCGGAGAGGTCACCTCGGAGGTGGGGCCAAGAGATAATTGACCCCTCCCATAAGGTTTAAAAGGAGACCGGCATTGGTGTCTCAGTTTGCTGGAAAACAACATTGGAGCTGCACTCATCCCATTCTCTGCTCTGGATGTTTCTTTGAGAGGACCTTGGCAGCTCTCCATTCTCTGCTCGAGACACTTATCTGCAAAGGACTTTGGTAATTATCTAAATTGGACCAGGTTGGAAATAAGGACAGACTGTTTTGTGTGAGAAGCCTTTGCTTTCTTTTGAGTTTCACGACGCTGGGAATGGGTCAATTCCCAGCTGCTTGAATAAAGTTTATTTTCATTAAGGACTGCGTTGTTGCTACCTGCTCGAGTCTGGGTCACAACACACGCGCCTTACCTCCCCGCATGCATGCACAGACCCCCACATGTGCCTTGCGCTTCCGTGTGCCCCCTGCACTCGCCCCACCCCCAGGGCATGCACGGCAGACACCTGATGACCATCTGGGAGGTGCGCACATATGTGTGGCAGAGCTGAATTGGGGCGATGGCTCATAAGTTCGCCATCATGGGTATAGGGAAATGAATTCCACTGTAATCTAAACATAGCAGCAGGAGTAGAAAATCTAGGGATACAATCATCAGCATGTCCTACTTTGTTTTCAGAGTAGATTGACAACATGAATTTTACTGTGGAGAAAAGCAAATGTTTACATTTAGGCAGGAAAATCTCACAGACTTTAGCCTGTTTGGTTAAACTGCGTTGAGCAGACGGAGAATTTATTCTGCTTCCCTGTCACGGCACCCACCCACCGACATGTTTGGCCTTCCCAGCATTCCCCGCCGAATGTTTGGGTTGGCAGGAAACAGCCCTTGCTTCAACATCCATGCCAACTAACGTTCCATCAGCATCCACGTCAAGTTCACATGAAGTGTTAATACCACTTCATAATGCCTTGGTAAGGCCACACCTGGACTATTGCATTCAGTTTTGGTTGCCACGATGTAAAAAAGATGCTGAGACTCTAGAAAGAGTGCAGAGAAGAGCAACAAAGATGATTAGGGGACTGGAGGCTAAAACATATGAAGAACGGTTGCAGGAACTCGGTATGCCTAGTTTAATGAAAAGAAGGACTAGGGGAGACATGATAGCAGTGTTCCAATATCTCAGGGGTTGCCACAAAGAAGAGGGAGTCAAACTATTCTCCAAAGCACCTGAGGGAAGAACAAGAAGCAATGGGTGGAAACTAATCAAGGAGAGAAGCAACTTAGAACTAAGGAGAAATTTCCTGACAGTTAGAACAATTAATAAGTGGAACGACTTGCCTGCAGAAGTTGTGAATGCTCCAACACTGGAAATTTTTAAGAAAATGTTGGATAACCATCTGACTGAGATGGTGTAGGGTTTCCTGCCTCGGCAGGGGGTTGGACTAGAAGGCCTCCCAGGTCCCTTCCAACTCTGTTGTTATTATATTATATTATATTATATTATATTATATTATATTATATTATATTATATTATATTATATTATATTATATTATATTATATTATATTATATTATATTATATTATATTATATTATATTATATTATATTATATTATGTACAGATTAGGTGAGACTTGATTCAAAAACAGTAACTGTGAGAGGGACTTTGAGAGTTCTAGTGGATGATCACATGAATATGAGCCAGCAGTGTGCAGCCGCTGCCCAAAAAGCTTATTCAATCCAGGGTTGTATAAACAGAGGCATAGAATCAAGATCACATGGAGTATTAGTGCCACTTTGCAAAACCCTAGTAAAACCACACCTGGATTACTGCAACCAATTTTGGTCACCATGCTACAAAAAAAGATGTTGAGACTTTGGGAAAAGTTCAGAGAAGAGCAACTAAGACGTTCGAAGGCCTGGAGACTAAAACATACAAAGAACGGCTGCAGATTTTGGGTCTGGCTAGTCTAAAGAAAATAAGAATTAGGGGTGACACGATAGCAGTATTTCAGTATTTGAGGGGCTGCCACAAAGAAAAGGAGGTGAAATTATTCTCCAAAGCACCAGAGAGCAGGGAAGAAATAATGGATGGAAACTGATCAAAGAGAGAAGCAACTTGGAATTAAGGAGATACTTCCTAACAGTAGGACAATTAACCAGTGGAACAGCTTGCCTTCAGAAATTGTGGGTGCTACATCACTGGAGGTTTTAAAGAAGAGACTGGACAGTCACTTGTCTAAGATTGTATAGATTCTCCTGCTTGAGCTGGGGCTGACTAGAAGACCTCCAAGGTCCCTTCCAGCTTCTATTCTATTCTATTCTATTCTATTCTATTCTATTCTATTCTATTCTATTCTATTCTATTCTATTCTATTCTATTCTATTCTATTCCAGATTTATCATTATTTAACCAAACGTTAGCCATTCATCCAAATTCAGTTATCAGGGAAAGATCTGATAAACCAGGGAGTATCCTTGACTAAGAGTAAGATCAGAGCCCCAACCTACCACAACCCAGATCACTTCTCCCATGAGCAGAGCAGAGGTGGAATTCAGCCGGTTCGGATCAGTTTGCCAGAACCGGTAGCGGAAATCACGGGTAGGCCTGCCCGCCCGAGCTCTATGCCATTCTATTTAGGCACATTTTTGAGGCCGGGCGCATATGCGAAAGGCATGTAAGTGAGCAAAGGGCAAGCATGGGAGGACATGTGCATGCGTGGAAGAGGTGTGTGTGAGTGAAGTGATTGCATGTGCCAGTGGTGGGATTCTACCGATTCTACCCGGTTCGGCTGAACCGGTGGCGATGGAAGGCTCCGCCCGCCCACCCGGACGTCATCATGGATGCTCTGCACATGCACAGAGGTGGCCCTCATGAGTGCGCTCACATTTGCGAACCGGTAGCGAAGGTAAGTGAATATCACTACTAGCACGCACATGCTCACATTCACGAACCGTTAGGGAAAGTAAGTGAATACAACCCCGCAACAGAGCACATGGTACTTACACTCAAGATGGCGTTGAACATTTTGGAGGAGCACCGGTATCCTCACAAGGCTGCCCATTGCTCCCATTTGTCGGACAGTCTGTCCGAGAAATGGAAGCACAGGCATGCTTAGAAGTTTTACCCCTCTACAAGCAAGTCTCCGCGCTCTTAATTACTGCCTCACAAAGTCAAATATTGGTTGCAAGCAGAGGATGGAATGGCAGGGGAGGGAGCAGCGATGGCTGCTCCTGCAGAATAACACGAACAGATGCCCGTTATGCCTTAGGGAAGCACAGTTTTCTTCTGCAAACCAGAGCTTTAAATTACAAGGCTTTTACGGATGCCAACAATTGTGGAAAGCCATTTACGTAATGATTTTTGTCACTGCTGATTAGACAGTAGATGAAAGAAAGAAGTTTGACAATTAGGAATGAATGGCCATTAATCAGAAACTTGGTTAGGAAAAGAGTCTCTTTTATGTTTTATGTTCCAGAGCAGCCCACATTTGCACCTAGCAAGGATAAAACAATCCAGCCTTTTTGTGCTGGGAGAGACACTCCCTAACCTGGTAGGATCTGATCAGAATTTTGCTGCTGAAATGATTTCAGAGCATTAACTACTAGTGTAACAGATAAAACAACCAGGGGTGGGCTTCAGATGCTTTAGCAACAGGTTCGCTCCCCCGTTGTTGGGTGGGTGTGGCCATGGTGGGCGTGGCCTAGTCACAGTGAGGCGGGGCATTTTAGGTTTTGTTTTGGGTTACATTGTTTTTTTGTATTGGGGTAACCAAACGAGGGCTGGTTGCAGTATTCCAAGTATGATCTCACCAGTGCAGTACAAAATAGGACTTAATAACACTCACATTATCTTTTTTCCTTGGTGCTCATGGAGCCTGGATATTTTCTTTCAAATCAGGTAATGAAGAAAACAACTAAGTTCAGACAAACCCTAAGACACCACAGATTGTGAGCTATAAATATTTTTTCCATTGGTATCGTTCAATGTGTATATTACTTTTCCTGCTTAGTATGGTGCCCGGAAATGAATATATTACTCAGAGTCATATTTCTATGAACTTCCTTGTGAACACCATTCTTTTCTTTTCTTTTCTTTTCTTTTCTTCTTTTCTTTCTTTTCCTGTTTCTTTTCTTTTCTTTTTGCTTTGCTTTGCTCTGCTCAGCTCTGGAAACAAACACCTATAGAAATAACTTCTGGCTATTGCAGTTCTGAGTAGCCAAAGAAAACTCATGCATTAGAAAAATAAATCTAGGGGCAGTTAATCCCTATTTTAATTCTGATCCATTTGGGTCTGGAAATACTTCTTTCTCTACCCAATTTCATTTACATCATGAACCAGAACATCAGCTGAAGGTAAGATTTGTGCAAAACAATTAGTGAACGTTTATTATCTCTTAAGATAAACACAGATGACTATCAATCAAGATGGATTATTACTCAGAACTGCCTAGTTAATTTCAGTGATCATTATCCAGTGACTATATTTATGCATAGATATTTAACATTGCCATCTGGGATCCATAGATTTCAATGGCGTTGTTTGGGAGTATGTAGCAAGAGTGACACACTATTTATATGGTTAAACCCACTTCTTGCCATTTGAATCCAATGTCCATAAATACCTTTATGCAAAAATACTATTGGCTGTCATTTAGCTGATCAAGGTTTGCTGAGAAGGCGGTGTATCAGAATATCACAGTTTGCTTATTTTCCACAATTGGCATCCTTGGAACTGCTTTCTGTGCCAGGATTCCCAGTACTGTATTCCTTATAGATTAGAAATTACAGCTTAGGGTAGGATGATGTCATCTGACCCAGCGGTTGGTTTCACATTTGTTACCACTGGTTCGCCACGCACGTTCGCTTCGTCTGGTGCCCGCCTTCCGTGCATGCGCCTCGCCTTCCGCACATGTGTTTTGCTTGCGTGGGCACCTTCTGTGCATGCGCCCGGCCTCAAAAACGTGCCTTAATAGGACGGCATAGAGCCTGGGCAGGTGTGCAGTCCCACCTGCGATTTCCGCTACCGGTTCCCCCGAACCGGCTGAATACCACCTCTGATCTGACTTTATAATAGATGCCAAGGTCTGTAAGTTAGGTTTTCTTTTTTTACTTGCTGACTGCCTTCAGTCCTGGACTGCAAATGTGACGCTGTTAGCCCCAGTTGTGGTGATGAGGAGAATGGCTGACACTGAGGGCACCATCGCTTTGTTCCTCATTGTTGGGGATATTGATTTCACGTCTTTTGGGCTCTAAACAGCAGCGCTTAAAGAATAGGTTGTGAATATTTGGCCTCATTGTTGTGCTGCAGAAGTAATCTTTCTCAGCCTGGCAGTAAGTAGAGGATAAAGACCTTTCCACATGGTGGGTTAGAAAGGATGGCAGCAACAGTTCTGGTGACTTGTCACCTTTCCCCACTGAGCAGATATTGACACAAGCTAAGCACAATAGGCCGGGGTAGGTGGGAGGAAAAGCACTTCTACTGTTACAAAGTTTTCTTGACTGAGAAAAAGGGGGAAAAAAAAATCTAGATAATTCTCAAATCTGAAACATTTCTGATGCCACAAACAGGAAGAAAGTTTCCTGCTGTTGTGTCTCATCCGATCTCACCTCAGCCGGGGTCTTCTTATCTGCTTCCAAACACGGAGGAATGTTCTAGTATGCCTCCCGGCCCCAGCCCTGGCTCCATGCCCAGACAGGCTGAAGAAGAAGAAATACCTCCAGCCCCCAGCTCTGGCTCCATGCCCAGGCAAACGGAGCAACTAGACCCCTCCCCCTCCTCCACAGCATGTGAGCCTGAGGGAGGTCAATTACCAACAGCTGCCGACTGGAGTGACCCTCGCGTCAGAAGACTTGATAGGCGGAGGCAACAGAAGGAAGGGAGGGGCAGGCCTGGATAAGTGCTGAGTCATGGAGCCACACCCCATGGCCTATATAAAGGATCTGCTTTCTGGCATTCTCTGAGTCAGGCAAAGTCTAAACATATCTTGCTGAAGTCACTTTCTGGTCTCCTGCCTGCCCTGAGGACTTTGCTAGGACTTTGGCAGAGCTGCAGAGGCACACCTGATTCAGATTTCCCTGACCCGGCCGTCAGCGGAGGAGTGGGACACGACACCTGCTCCTCTATATTCCTGAGTGCCTTATGCTTTTTATCAGTGGTGGGATTCAAATAATTTAACAACCAGTTCTCTGCCCTAATGACCAGCTGTGTGGGTGTGGCCATGTTGGGCGTGGCCAGGCGGTGTAACAGGCAACAGTCCCCTGGGAGCAAAAACAGGCCACGGGGCCCCCGCGCCGCATCCTCCCATGCCCTGTTTTGGGCCTAGTAGCCTCCCTGTAGCCTCCTGGGATAAAAAAGGGGCTACGGGGGTGCTGCACTGCATGCCCCATGGCCTGTTTTGGGCCTAGTAGCCTCCTTGCACTTACCTGGGAGCCAAAACGGGGCCCATGGGGACTTCTTGAAGGGACGAGGTCAGACAGCAGTTTAACAACCAGTTCATGCGAACTGGCCCGAACTGGCTGAAACCCACCACTGCTTTTTATGCACCAAAGACATTTGTAATCGGTGGATTATAATGAAACTCTTCAGAGGTGAAACAAAGTTCTTGGTATTATTTGTTGTTTTTACTTGGCTGTGCACTGCCCTGAGTCCTTCGGGAGAAGGGCGGTATAAAAATCTAATAAATAAATAAAATAAATACATTTCATTACTGGGGATCTCCTGATGCCTTCCAAGCAACCAGTACCTTCCAAGGAAGAAGGGGATCTCTTTTGCAAGTGGCAGCATTCATCACCCCCTGTATTTAAGCTCTCCTAAAAGAGAATTTACCCGATTCCTTACTCTTTCCTTAATTTAGGGAGCGGGAAAATACTGGATTTTATTCCGGTTTCTGATAATAGAACAAACTGTGGCTTTCTAATAAAAAGTTAGATTCTTCAGATGCTGGAATGCAACTTGTATCAGCCTTCCACACTGGCCATGCTAGGTGGATCTTAACATAGAGACCCACATGTTGCTCACTCTTGCTTTAAATCTTTATTATTTCAGAAATGAACATGGATTTTGAAAGTGCTCCTATAGTGGCCATCTTCATTTCATGAATAAACATTTCTCCTATTTGTTTTATTATTCATTTATACAATACCCTTAATATGCAAAAGCCTTTATTTTTATTGTCTTTGGAATAATCTCATAAAGTAGATAAACATTTCCCCCCCATTTTACAGATGAGAGAGAATGACTTGGGATAAAGTGAGATGTACACCCAATTTTTCTATGCCTTCAAGGCGTTCGCATTAAATTAAATCCACTGGGAATTGAAAATGAAAACCCTGAAGTAACAAGTTCAGATAAGGACTTCTGCACTGCAGGAGTGAGAGAGTAACTAAATGGGGGCCTATTAAACCACTCAGTGAAAAATCAGAAAGAACATTGACTCATAAAGTTCACGGCCTTTGTTGTCTATATACTAATGCTCAGATTATGGAAAATGAATAAGATTATTAGTACCAAAAAAAAAAAGTGAATGCAATTTAAAGATATAATTGAGACCTGGGAAGATGACTTCTATGCCTGGACTACAGCAAATAAAAAGTACAATTTGTTCAAAAGAAATTTCAAATTCTGGGAATTCTGAGTCTTCCAATGCAAAACATAAGCTGGGAGGGCACTATAGCAGGAGGAAGAGGTCATTTGGTTGCAATTAGAGGAAAGGATGGGTCAGAAAGGGAGTGAACAAAGTATGGTGAAAAGAAGAGAATGGGTACTCTTTCAGGAGGGGACCACCAGCAACAAGGAGAAGGAACCATACTGTCTGTATCAGGGGTGGGCTGCTGGGGTTTGCAGGGGTTCGGGAGAATCTCTAGCTGAGATTCTGTGTAGTTTGGAGAACCCCCAAATCCCACTCCTGGCTGGCACCGCCCACCCTTCCCCTCCCAGTAGTCACCAAGCAGCCCGTTTCGGATGCAGGTAAGTGCAGGGCACGTACGGAGGCTCAGGGAGGGTGAAAAACGGGCCTACTGGAAGTTCCAAAGCCTGGGGAGACCGTTTTCACCCTCCCGGAGGCTTGAGGAAAGCCTCTGGAGCCTGGGGAGGGTGAAAATGCCCCCCAGCCATGGTGCAGGAGGCCAACTAGGTGGCAGCGTGTGGAAGCCTTCTGCAGGAGGAGTTTTCTGGAACGCTGACATTAGGCCATGCCCACTATGGCCTCGCCCACCCAATTTTGTTTTTTATAAAAATTATTCTAAAATGTTTATGGGTCGAAATGAAAGACCACAAAAAAGAAAATGAAAAGGAAGACAATGGATGGAAAATGAAATACTAGTGAATAAACACAGAATATATAATGCTCATAAAATGTAAAATTCATTATTTCATTGATTGAATAATCGAATATATAAAGCTAGATATTATCTAAAAATAATCGAAAGCCACTTAAAAGTAAAGGTTCCCCTCGCACATATGTGCTAGTTGTTCCCGACTCTAGGGGGCAGTGCTCATCTCCGTTTCAAAGCCGAAGAGCCCGCGCTGTCCGAAGACGTCTCCATGGTCATGTGGCTGGCATGACTAAACGCCAAAGGCACACGGAACACGGTTACCTTCCCACCAAAAGTGGTCCCTATTTTTCTACTTGCATTTTTTTACGTGCTTTCGAACTGCTAGGTTGGCAGAAGCTGGGTCATGTAACGGGAGCTCATCCCGTTACGCGGCACTCGGGATTCGAACCGCTGAACTGCCGACCTTTCGACCGACAAGGTCAGCATCTTAGCCACTGAGCCACCACATCCCTCCGAAAACCACTATACAATTCTAAACATTAATGTTTAGGTTGATGTCGCCCCTATTAATGATTATTCCTAAAATAAATGCTTGTAATTGAAAAGATCTTGTAAAGAAAATAATAATAATAAAAAAATCCTAACTCTAAATTCCCTCCCATTGCACCTGACTGCTGATAACATCAAAATATATTTAAACATTACAATTGCTTCTGGTTACTATCTTTACATCAGTTTCCCCTTAAAAAACATAGTCTAAGTATGAGCAAAGGAGATGTAGCTAGGCAGAGAGACCAAAGGCTGTCCCCTTGCAAGGTATGATGCTCTCCCCAAGTCTTCTCCACAAATCCTTGAGTCAGCTCCAGAGATGTGGTATTTGTTGCTGCCGTTATTATTTCTGTCTTGTCGCTTTGTTTCAGGCCTTGCAATCACAGGACTTTTCTCCAGCTAATGGGAAGCTAAGTTATTTTTAAGGGGCTTGTGGTGGCTCAGTTGCTAAGACGCTGAGCTTGTCGATCGAAAGGTCGGAAGTTTAGCGGTTTGAATCCCTAGTGCTGCATAATGGGGTGAGCTGTAGGAGATTGTCACGGCTGAAAATGGAGCCTGGGCGGGCCGCGTGTGGTCTCCCTGACAGAGGTGGGTTTCAACAAGTTCTGACCAATTCTGGAGAACCGGTAGTGGACATTTTGAGTAGTTCGGAGAACCGGTAGTAAACATTCTGACTGGCCCCACCCTCATCTATTCTCTGCCTCCCGAGTCCCAGCTGATTGGGGGGAAATGGGGATTTTGCAGTGACATTCCCCTGGATTGGGGAGGGAATGGAGATTTTACAGTATCCTTCCCCTGGAGTTGGGTGGGAATGGAGATTTTGCAATATCCTTCCCATGCCACGCCCACCAAGCCACATCCACAGAACTGGTAGTAGAAAATTTTGAAACCCACCACTGCTCCCTGAGCTCCACTTTTGTTGGCAGAGGGCCACAGGAGGCCATCGCAGCCTGGGCAGGCCACACGGGGCCCTTCACCACTCCATTTTCACTGGCAGAGGAACTGCGGGCTGGGTCTTTGCTGTTTCTATGGGTCAGATTCGGCCCCCAGGCCTTGAGTTTGACACCCTTGCTTTAACTGAACACAAATGAATTTTCCCTGCTATCAGCTAATTTACTTTCTGATATAACAACCCCCAATTTCAGAAAAACATGTAGGCTTACAAAATATGATGCCTTACTTATTGAAAAATGCAGGCAAGTTCTGCATTATAAGAGGGTTTGCTTTTTCAGCGCCAGGGAAGTTGTATCAACGGCAACCATCCCCCTACATCGATGTTTCTCAACCGTGACAAACTTAAGATGCATAAACTCTCAACTCTCAGAATTCTCCAGCCAAAATTCTGGAGAGAATTTTGAAACCCACAGATCTTAAAATTGTCGAGGCTGAGAAATACTGTCCTATAAAACGTGTATTTTTAAAAAATCAGGAAATGTAGCATTCTTCTGTGGGGATTATCCAGGGGGTGAAATATAAAATTTGTTACTACCGGTTCTGTGGGCGTGGCTTGGTGGTGGTGGGTAATGTGACTGGATGGGTGTGGCCACCTTTTCTTTTTCTTTTTAACTTTTAAAAGCAATTTTTCTACAATCTCTTCGGCCGAAGAGGTTCTTAAAAAATGCTTTTAAAAGCCTGATATGATAAGACAACTCAGTTGGGATTGCCAGAGGAAAAAATGCTTTTAAAGGGTTCTGACGATCCCAGCTGAGTTGCCTGATCGCCAGAACCTTTTAAAAGCATTTTTAACAACCTCTTTGGCCTTTTAAAAGGCTCTGGCGATCAGGCAACTCAGCTGGGATCGCCAGAGGATCCTTTTAAAAGCTTTTTTTACAACCTCTTCGGCCGAAGAGGTTGTAGAAAAAATGCTTTGAAAGGGTTCTGACAATCCCGGCTGAGCCACGTGATCATCAGAGGCTTTTTTTAAAAGCATTTTTTTGGCGGAAGAAAAAATGCTTTTAAAACTTAAAAAAAAACACCTCCGATGATTGTGCAGCTCAGCTGGGGCGGGGAGAGGGGCAGGGACTTTTGCTACCGGTTCTCTGAACCACCTGCTGCCATCGCTACTGGATTGGGTGATCCGGTCCGAACTGGGAGCATTTCACCCCTGGGATTATCCCAACGTTACGGTTCTTTCAGTTTGACCCTGATGCATTTCAATGTTTTGTGAGGCAACTATATTTCATATAAAGTTAGCTAAATGTTGTTCTGTAGCCCTAGGATTCGGAAGTTTGAGGAAAAAAACCCATTTCTGGTTTGGTGTAAGACAGCTTCTCTAATTTCTTTTTATTGTCATAAATAAATTTGTTTTGTGATTCTTGTTTCAGAATATTTTATACTAATATGTATTTTCTTGTGCATGTAAGCACATGATCGTGTCACTGGCTGAACTAAAGTAATTTGATTTAATTTGTTTCTGATGGGTGGCACACAATTATTGCCTATTAAATTCTCAGGCATTTAAAAGCCAGGAGGTTGGCAGAAATTTGCAAAATGGCTCCATTCATTTTCATTTCAAAATGTAGCTGTTTTTTGCATCAGTAATCGTGCTTGTCAATTTTTTTTTTTTTACAAAAAATAATGTTAAGCAGAATATAATTCAGAGAAAAGAGCACTGATAAAAAAAATGGAAATGTCTAATCTTCCATGTGACTGGCTGGGAGGATTAATTTTTAGGGGATTTACTCACCAGTCCTTTTCATTAAATTAATTGGCACTGGGTAAACATCTAGTTAATGCTGCTTCCAGAGTGGCATCACACAGTCCATCAGAATGAACAAGAGGATGCAAATGAACCGAATGAAGGATAAAAATAACAAACTGCAAGTTTTATCTAACCTCAACTGCAAGATGCTGTGACTGGAATGACCAATGGAGCACTAGGCTGTATAGATGCAACTTGTTTAATTGAATCCAGTGGCCTCCCTCTCTCTTCTCCATCATCTTGCATTATATAAAGATAAAGGTTCCCCTCACACATATGTGCTAGTCGTTCCTGACTCTAGGGGGCGGTGCTCATCTCTGTTTCAAAGCTGAAGAGCCTGTGCTGTCTGAAGACATCTTTGTGGTCATGTGGCCGGCATGACTAAATGCCAAAGGCACACGGAACGCTGTTACCTTCCCATCAAAGTGGCCCCTATCTTTCTACTTGCATTTTTTACGTGCTTTCGAACTGCTAGGTTGGCAGAAGCTGGGACAAGTAACGGGAGCTCACCCTGTTACGCGGCACTAGGGATTCGAACCGCTGAACTGCCGACCTTTCGATCAACAAGCTCAGTGTCTTAGCCACTAAGCCGCCATGTCCCTTTTGCATTATAGACATAGAGTTTTTCACTTCACTGATGTGGTGGCTGCTGTCTTGTGATTTCAAAAGGAACTTTTGAAGAAGTCCATCTAGAATTAGAACAGGAGTGTCAAACTCAAGGGCCAGGGACCAAATCCAGCCCGCGGGGTGCTTAGATCTGGCCTGCGGGGCTACCCTGGAAACAGTGAAGGACCAGCCTGCAATGCCTTTGCCAGAGCTTAGGAGGGACACACATGGCCCTCCCGAGCTCTGTTTTCACTGGCAGAGGGTTGCAGGAGGCTCTCCCAGCTGAAAACGGAGCTCAGGAGTCCATTTTTGCTGGCAGAGTGTTCGGGCCACCACAAGCGCCCCCTGACACGAGTGATAATAAGCTGGGCATGCCAACCCTGGCCAGGCCCACCCTGGCCCCACAAGGTGAAACACAATCCTGATGTGGCCCTCAATGAAATCAAGTTTGACACCCCTGCTGTAGAAGATAGAATAATAGAGTTGGAAGGGACCTTGGAGGTCTTCTAGTCCAGGGGTCCCCAACTCCAGGTCCGTGGACTGGCACCAATCCGTGGCATGCCAGCAACCAGTCAGTGGAACAAGCAAAAATCCACCTGCGGGATGCAGGCAGCATACAAAACCACACCCCCTCTGGTCCGCGGAAAACTTTTCTTCATGGAACCAGACCCTGGTGCCCAAAAGGTTGGGGTCCACTCAGGGGTGAAATGTAAAATTTGTTACTACTGGTTTTGTGGGCGTTGCTTAGTGGTGGTGGGTAATGTGACTGGGTGGGCATGGCCATTTTTTTTATTTTTAAAAGCATTTTTTCTACAACCTCTTTGGCCAAAGAAGTTGTAGAAAAAATGCTTTTAAAAGGCTCCTCTGACGATCCCAGCTGAGTTGCCTGATCGTCAGAAGCTTTTCTTTTCTTTAAAAACATTTTTTTGCCTTTAAAAGAAAAGAAAAGCCTCTGATGATCAGGCAACTCAGCTGGGATCGCCAGAGACTTTTAAAAGCATTTTTAACAACCTCATCAGAGGATTTTTTTTTTACTTTTAAAAGCATTTTTTTGGCCCAAGAAAAAATGCTTTTAAAAGTAAAAAACAAAACAAAAAACAACCTCTGATAATCATGCAGCTCAGCTGGGCGGGGTGGGGGGGCAGGGATTTTTGCTACCGGTTCTCCGAACCAC
Source organism: Ahaetulla prasina (assembly GCF_028640845.1). Lineage (NCBI taxonomy): Eukaryota > Metazoa > Chordata > Lepidosauria > Squamata > Colubridae > Ahaetulla > Ahaetulla prasina. The sequence continues at coordinate 16,786,192 of NC_080544.1, read as the reverse complement.
CCACCGCCTTCGCTACTGGATCGGGTGATCCGGTCCAAACCGGGAGCATTTCACCCCTGCTGTAGAACCTAGGTGTGAAGAAGTCTTGGGGTCGCATGTGCTCTCTCTAGTGGTGTCAGCTGTAGTGGGATCCCCTTATACCCAATTGTGTCTCTACACAGAACACAGACATATAAACTAGCAAAAAACCCTTGAGAGGAAACTCAGACACCTGGTCAATGATTCAATCCTGTCAATTAACTCCCCAGAACAATTTCTCCAATTCTGATCAAATGCACCAAGATCAACAAGGAAGAAATCACGGTCTCCTTTGATGTCATCACTCTCTTCACCTTCATTGACATCGACCTGGCTAAACAAACCATACACCACCTACTCACTAAACACCATAGTCTATACCTATACAATTGGTTTTTCTTGCCTAAGTATAAAAACTTACTTTTATCTATGTTGAATTTCATTTTGTTAGATAGGTCCCAGTGTTCAAGTCTGACAAGATCTTCTTGTATTTTGAGCTTGTCCTTCAGGATGCTAACTATTCCTGCCAGCTTGGTGTCATCTGCAAGTTTGATGAATTCCCCTTCTATTCTCTTGTGTAGATCGTTTATGAAGATATTGAACAGTACTGGGCCTAAAAAGGAATCTTGGGGTACCCCACTACTTACTTTCCTCTATGTGGATGTTGTTCCATTCAGGACTATATGTTGAGTACAATTTGTTAGCCAGTTGCAAACCCACCTGGTGATGGTGCTGTCTATCCCACATTTTTCTACCTTATCAAGAAGTAGGTTGTGGTCTACTTTATCAAATGCTTTACTAAAAACTAAGTATACTATGTCCACAGCATTTCGCTGATCCACTAATTTAGTCACTTTTTTGAAGAATGAAATAAGATTTATTTGGCATGATCTGTTTTTGACAAACCCACGTTGGTTACTTTGTTTGCTTCCAGGTGTTAGCAGATTTGTTGCTTGATTATCTTTTCCAAGATCTTCCCAGGTATTAATGTCAGGCTGATTGATTTGTAATTTCCTGGATTAATTTTTTAAAACTTTTTGTGAAGATGGAAATTACAACAGCTCTTTTCCAGTCTTCAAGTAGTTACTCCAAGAACTTTGAAAGATGCTTCAATGGTTCTGAAATCATGTCTGCTAGTTCCTTCAGAACTATGGGAGGCAGTTCATCAGGACCCGGTGATTTGAATCCATCTACAGCTGACAGCTGTTCTCTTATCTTGTTTTTGCATATTTTAATTTGTATTCCTAAAGACTGGTTCTGTTTTGGGTAAGTTAAATTGTGTTTTCTTTTTGCGTGAAGACAGATGCAAACTATGAATTAAGTAATTCTTCTTTCTCTCTGTTGCCCATTACTTCTTTGCCGACTTCTTCCATTACGGGACCAATTGTTTCTTTGACTTTTTTCTCAGGTTTTTTATGTGTTGAAACAAACTCTTTAAAATTGTTTTTGACATTTGTTGCAAATCTTACTTTGTTCTGAGCCTTAACTTTCCTAAATTGATATTTGCAGGTTCAGGCTATTTGTTGGTTTTCTGCATTAGTTATGTGTTTATCTTTCCATTTTTTGTACTTATCCTTTTTTCTTCTCAGTTGGTCTGAAAGTTCTTTGAGTAATCATGCTGTTTTCTTCTTGTTTTTCTTTTTTAATGGTATTGAACTGGATTGGGCTTTTATAATCCTATATTTTAAAGTTTCCTAAGTTTCTTGAATTGATTTCTTCTTTAAGATTTTCATCCGTGGGATCCTTCCCAAGCTCTATCCTTCTACTTGCTTCCTCTACTTTTGGACGATGAAGTTATCAGCTAGGTGGGTCAGGAATCTGTTTGATCTCTCCTTTGTTGCAGAATTTGTATCCCAGTTGATGTCAGAGTAGTTAAAGTCCCCCATTACTACTGGTGTGTTTCATATGTATGTTGGTTAATGCATCGGCAAAAAGGTCATTTATTTCTTCTGTTTGCTTGGGTGGCTTGTAGTATACACCTATGACAATGTCACTCTTTTTTCTTTTTATGTTGACACATATACATTCTACAAGGCTTTATTCTTTGTTGTGTGCATCTCTGTAGACAGGAAGTTATCTCTAACATATAACGCAACTCCACTTCCCTTTTGTTAGGTCTGTTTCTTCTGAATAGTTTGTATCCTTCTATCAGCACAATCCAGTCATGAGTTTCATCACCAGGGCTCCTCCAAACCATGGCTGAGCCTTCAGCAACCTGGAGTGAGATATCTATGGACTTTATTTTAGAGCTTCCCGAAAGTGCGGGAAATACAATAATTTGGGTCATGACAGACCTATTCTCAAAACAAGGGCATTTTATTCCATGTCAGAAGATACCCACCATGAAACGATTAGCAAAAATGTTTGTACACCATGTTTATCATCTACATGGAGTACCACAAGGAATAATATCTGATGGGGTGTGTGTCCGTGTCCAATTCACCTCTAAATTCTGGAGAGTCTTTTGGGACTTATTAGGTATTGATCAGGGACTCAGTTCTGCACACTAATGGTGGGACCGAAAGAACTAATTCAGTTCTGGAACAGTACCTTAGATCAGTGGTGAAATCCATTTTTTTTACTACTGGTTCTGTGGGCATGGCTTGGTGGACGTGGTGTGGCTTGGTGGGTATGGCTTGGTGGGTGTGGCAGGGGAAGGATACTGCAAAATCTCCATTCCCACCCCACTCCAGGGGAAGGATACTGCAAAATCCCCATTCCCTCCCCACTCCTGGGGAAAGGATATTGCAAAATCTCCAATCCCACCCCACTCTGGGGCCAGCCAGAGGTGGTATTTGCCAGTTCTCCGAACTACTCAAAATTTCTGCTACCGGTTCTCCAGAACCTGTCAGAACCTGCTGGATTTCACCCCTGCCTTAGATGTTTTATCAATTACCAACAGGGCAATTGGACCGACCTTTTGCAGTTTGCTGAAGTTGCCTACAACAATGCCGTGCACCTCAGCACCAGATTCACTCTTTTCCAAGAGGTGATGGGGCAAGAATTCAAATCTATGCCTGAGCTACCAGTAAACGATCCTGTAATCCAGGGGTGTCACATTCAAGGCCCAGGGCCCAGGGGCCAGATCCAGCCTGTGGGGAACTTAGATATGGCCCATGGGGCTGCCCTGGAAGCAGCAAAGGACCAGCCCACGGTGCTTCTGCCAGCAGAAACGGAGCTCTTCCATTTTCACTAACAGAAGGTTACAGCCGAAAATAGATCTTGGGAGCCTGTTTTCACCGGCAGAACGCTCGGGTCACCACAGGTGCCCCAGTTATGAGTGATATTGAGCTGGCCACACCCACCCTGGCCACGCCCACCCCAGCCCTCTGAGGACAAACACAACCCTGATGCAGCCCTCAATAAAATCGAGTTTGACACCCCTGCTGCAATCGCTTCATTAACAGGGTGGGTGGGTAAACTGCAAAACATCTGGCTGCAGTGGTGGGATTCAGCCAATTTGCACCATTTCGGGAGAACCGGTTGTTAACTTTCTGAGCCGTTTGGCAAACTGGTTGTTGGAAGAAATCATTAGGGCAGAGAACCGGTTGTTAAATTACTTGAATCCCACCCCTGCCTGGCTGGTTGTGTGTAAAGCACTTGCTGAGGCCAGGGAAGCTTATAAAATCCAGGCTGATAAGGAGAGAGTTGAACCTAAAAAAATTCAACTTTGCATGTATGTGTATTTATCCACATGGTTCCTCCACTCTTTAGAACCCTCAAAAAAGTTGGGATCTAAATTTGTGGGACTTTTTCCCATCAAATGTATTATTAACCCCATTACTGTCAAACTGGAATTGCCAAAATCCACCCTGTTTTCCACTGCAGTTTATTAAAACCTGAGGTGATTTTGCCATCAAGACCAACCCCTGTACCTGTACCTGAACCATTTATGGTAGAAAGGCAACAATATTTTGAAATTAAAGAAATCCTTGACTCACACACACACAAAGGGGCAACATCCAATACTTAGTAGCATGGAAAGAATTTTCTGATGCCCAGAACAAATGGGTAGATAAATGACATGTTAAAGCCCCTAGATTGCTTAACTAGGTTGCTGTCGTGTCCCACTCCTCCGCTGATGGCCGGGTCAGGGAAATCCGAATCAGGCTTGCCTCTGCAGCTCTGCCCAAAGTCCTAGCAAAGTCCTCAGAGCAGGCAGGAGACCAGTAAGTGACTTCAGCAAGATAAGTTCGACTTTTGCCTGACTCAGAGACTGCCAGAAAGTAGATCCTTTATATAGGCCATGGGGTGTGGCTCCATGACTCAGCACTCATTAAGGCCTGCCCCTCCCTTCCTTCTGTTGCCTCCGCCTATCCAGCCTTCTGATGCGAGGGTCACACCAATCAGCAGCTGTTGGGAATAAACCCTCCTCAGGCTCACATGCTGTGGAGGAGGGGGAGGGGTCTAGCTGCTCCGTTTGCCTGGGCATGGAGTCAGGGCTAGGGCCGGGAGATGCTCCTTCTTCTGCAGTTTGTGTGGGCATGGAGCCAGGACTTGGGCCGGGAGGCATACATTCCTCAGTGTTCGGGAGCAGGTAAGAAGGCCCCGGCTGCTCTGAGGGCGGGCAAGACACAACAGTTGCGCTCTCACAGAGAGGGACTCCTCAGGGTGCCGTTAGCCAAACAATGTTGGCTGGCGGTCCCCGGGGAAGGGCCTTCTCTGTGGGGGCTCCTACACTCTGGAACGAACTTCCCCCTGGACTTTGACAACTTCCTGACCTTCGGACCTTCCGCCGCGAGCTGAAGACGTACCTATTTTTCTGCGCAGGACTGGCATAGAATTTTTAGATTTTATTATTGGGTTTTTAATCTTAATTGGGTTTTATGGTTTTAAATGTATCTTAATTGGGGCCAAATTTGAATAAGTTTTTTAATTATTGTTTTACTTGTATTGTGTTTATTTATTGTCGTTTACTTGGCTGTTAACCGCCCTGAGTCCTTCAGGAGAAGGGCGGTATACAAATTAAATAATTATTATTATTATTATTATTATTATTATTATTATTATTATTATTATTATTATTATTATTATTATTATTATTATAACTGTTTCCACCACCAATACCCTGATAAAGCCGAAATGACCCTAAACTTTGTTTTCTTATTCCCTGTTTATTGTTTTCTTTTCTTCAGGTGTGGATCACTTTCTTTTAGGAGGGCAGCATGTCAGGTCCCTGCTGGAATACTGTCATTCCAAAGGGGAGGGGAGGTGCTTCCTGGGGTTGAATGCTCTGAATGCTTTTGCTTTTGCTGTAACCATATGGGAATTAGGGAGGAAGACTTGGCTGTCAGGATGGACTCCCTCCCAGCCAGTTCCAGCTTGTTACCCAAGGCTACGGTGCCTTGAGGATGACGTGCTATCACCATCTTGCCTTGGAGTTCTCATAATATCTTTGGGACATTGTATTGGCTACTGGTGGACATGGGGGATTGGGGTGGGGGCTGAACAGAGGAGATTAATTTAACACTTCACGTGGGAATTTTCAGACTCCACCTGCTTTCTCTGCAATCACTTCTTTCAGTAAAAGTTCATTTTGAAATACCATTTGTTTCAAGAGTCATACTTTCCTGAGAAGATAGCTGAGGCAGGTCCTTACTCAAAATAAATAGACTTTTTTTCATTTTTTTCAAGTTTTTTTTTTAAAATTAAAAACGGGTGTATAAGAAATTGAAAAAAAGACATTTCAAAATGGAAAAAAATTAAAATTGAAATTTTTTTAAAAATTGAAAAAGAAATTTAAATTTAAAAAGAAATTTAAATTTGAAAAAGAAATTTTAAAAATTGAATTAAAACTTGAAAGAAGAATTTAAAATTGAAAATTTTTTTTAAGGAATTGGAAAAATATTTTTAATTCTTTAATTTTTCTTTAATTTTACAACACACTTGTGCAAACCTGGGAAAATCTTAATTGAACAATTGGTCTGATTTGGATCTGTTGGTCAATCTGATTCAATGATTTGAAGCTAACTTTTAGGATAGGATAGGATAGGATAGGATAGGATAGGATAGAATAGAATAGAATAGAATAGAATTCTTTATTGGCTAAGTGTGATTGGACACACAAGGAATTTGTCTTGGTGCATACGCTCTCAGTGTACATACAAGAAAAGATACATTTGTCAAGAATTATAAGGTACAACATTTAATGGTAGTCAAAGGGTACAAATAAGCAATCGAACTATACTAGGAAACAGTCAATAAAAATCATAAGGATACCAGCAACAAAGTTACAGTCATAGTGTCATAAGTGGAAGGAGATGGGTGATGGGAACGATGAGAAGATTAATAATAGTACAGACTTAGTAAATAGTTTGACAGTGTTAAGAGAATTGTTTGTTTAGCAGAGTGATGGCGTTCGGAAAAAAACTGTCCTTGTGTCTAGTTGTTCTGGTGCTCTATAGAGTCGTTTTGAGGGTAGAAGTTGAAACAATTGATGTCCAGGATGAGAGAGGTCTGTGAATATTTTCACAGCCCTCTTTTTGACTCATTGGTAGCCATTGTTTTTTTCTGCAGTTCTAATTATCCTTCGTGTCTGTCTTGTTGGGTTGCAGAACCAAACCAGACAGTTACAGAGGTACAGATGACAGACTTTTTTCCAGTTCTACTTAGACAAATTATCAAAATGGATTTAGATTTGTGTGTAATCAAACTGTTTAAATTAATGTGGAGATTTCAGAATTGATGGTTCAGTTTGTTTTTTGCTGATTCAGGAAGTTGTTCTGAGTTCCCATAAATTTCACCTTGCCACAGAAACCCTGTATCCCAATTCAGCTATCACTGTCTAACTTGGTATTGCTGTAAATATACCTGTAAAAACATTTCCTACTCCCAAAATAACAGTTATGATTTTGTGATCAAGAATTGCTTCTTGAGAAAAAAAAAAATCCCAAAGACAATAGACACAAACTTTTTTGTGGCAACGGGAATAGCTAGAGGAATATCCTAACCCTTTTGATTTTGCAGTAATGAAATTTTTCTTTCTGGCCACAAGATGGTGTTTCTGCTCTATAGAATAACAGTTGTGTGCCGCAAAATGGATGGAAAGTTTGCCTTCCTCTTTGATACCATACATTTCATCTGAAATGTCATAGAAATTGTTTATCAAGGAAAAGAACTAGCACACAAATAGACACTATAATTGGGAAATACCTGTACTGGTAGAGATGTTATCATTTTGCAGTGACTTTGGGCCAATCACTCTATCTCAGCGCAACCCACCTCACAGGGTTGTTGTAGGGAAAGTATGACATGGGAGAATTAGAGATGTACAACACTTAACAGGATAAAAAACAGAAGGTAACAAGATTTGAAAATCAAAGTTGAAAAATTATGGCATAAATTGGCTCTGGTGGTTATTGGCACACTGGGTGCCATGCTAAAAGATCTTGGGTGGCACTTAGATATATCAGCTTTCCGAAAAGAAGGTTGAGAAGTTGTGTCCGAACCATCGCAACCCCATGGACAACTTTCCTCCAGGCCTTCCTGTCCTCTACCATCCCCCAGAGACCATTTAAGCTCACGCCGACTGCTTCAGTGACTCCATCCAGCCATCTTGTTCTCTGTTGTCCCCTTCTTCTTTTGCCCTCAATCGTTCCCAGCATTAGGCTCTTCTCCAGGGAGTCCGTCCTTCTCATTAAGTGGCCAGAGTATTTGAGTTTCATCTTCAGGATCTGGTCTTCTAAAGAGCAGTCAGTGTTGATCTCCTCTAGGACTGACCGGTTTGATCATCTTGCAGTCCAAGGGACTCGCAGGAGTCTTCTCCAGCATTATAGTTGAAAGGCCTCAATTTTTTGGTGCTCAGCCTTTCTTATGGTCCAACTTTCACAACCATACATTGCAACTGGGAAAACCAGAGCTTTAACTATACACACTTCTGTTGGCAGGGTGATGTCTCTGCTTTTTAGATTTAGATTTTTAGATGTCTAGATTTGCCATAGCTTTCCACTCCTAGGAGCAAGCATCTTTTAATTTAATTTATTTTTATTTTATTTATTTTATTTGTCATAAGAGCATACATAAGCATAAGCATGAAGCAACAGTAGGACAGGAATGGTAGGCACGTTTGTGCTCTTATGCACACCCCTTATAGACCTCTTCGGAAAGGGGTGAGGTCAATAGTAGACAGTTTTGGTTGAAGCTTTGGGGATTTTGAGAAGAGACCACAGAGTCATGTAGTGTATTCCAAGCATTAACAACTCTGTTACTGAAGTCATATTTTCTGCAATCAAGATTGGAGCGATTAACATTAAGTTTAAATCTATTGTTTGCTCTTGTATTTCTTGGCTGTCGTCCCCATGTGTGGTGATCTTGGAGCCCAGGAAAATAAAATCTGTCATTACCTCCATTTCTTCCCCATCTATTTGCCAGGAATTGAGAGGGCCAGATGCCATGATCTTAGTTTTCTTAATATTGAGTTTCAAGCCAACTTTTGCACTCTCCTCCTTCACCTGCATAATCTTTAATTCCTCTTCCCTTTCTGCCATTAGAGTGATATCTGCATATCTGAGGTTGTTGATATTTCTTCCGGCAATCTTATTTCCAACTTTTGATTCATCTAGCCCCGGCTTTCTCATGATGTGAAGGTAAATGTGAAGTTAAATGTGAAGTAAACAGGTAGGGCAACAGTATACAGCCTTGTCAGGCTCCTTTCCCAATTTTGAACCAATCAGTGGTCCAGTTCTCACTGTTGCTTCTTGACCAGCAATAAATAACCTTTATTGTCATTGTACAACATCTGTACAATGATATTGTACAGTCGGTTGACCGCGCACGGGCACAACGCGAACCAGTAGTAAAGGTAAGTAGAACCCACCCCTGACACAGAGCCATCTCTCCGGGCACACAAGCTGTCACTCATTGCTCTTCTGGGTTCGGGCGCGCTGGCCAGCTGGTCTTCACATGTGCAGGAGCGCCAGAAACCAAAAGAGCAGCCGCCCGGGGCGCATACACGTGCTGGACAGCTGCTTTTCCGGTTTGTAGTGTGCATGGATGCATGAAGACCAGCTGGTCGGTGTACACCTGTGCACCGTAAACCAGAATATCATCTTCCTGGCGCATGCACGTGCACCGTGCGTCTGCTCTTCCGATTTCTGGCCCGCATGCGCGCGTGTGCACGGAAGCACGCTTTCGTTTTGGCACTCGGTGCCAAAAAGGTTTGCCAACACTGGACTAGACAGTCACTTATCTGAACTGGTATAGATTCTCCTCCTTGAGCAGGGGGCTGGACTGGAAGACCTCCAAGGTCCCTTCCTGCTCGATTCTATTCTATACAAAATTAAGTGTATTTATTTTTGTCGATCGAAAGGTCGGCAGCTCAGCGGTTCGAATCCCTAGTGCCGCATAATGGGGTGAGCTCCCATTACTTCTCCCAGCTTCTGCCAACCTAGCAATTCGAAAGCACATAAAAACTGCAAGTAGAAAAAGAAGGACCAACTTTGGTGGGAAGGTAACAGCGTTCCGTGCGCCTTTGGCGCTGAGTCATGCTGGCCACATGACCACGGAGACGTCTTTGGACAGAGCTGGCTCTTTGGTTTTGAAACGGAGATGAGCACCGCCCCCTAGAGTCGGGAACGACTAGCACGTATGTGCGAGGGGAACCTTTACCTTTTATCTTATTTTTCCGGAGTTGAAGATATTGCTCCACTTCTTATGTCAACCAAAAGGGGGCAGCAAACCACCACGATAGGTGGCTTCCTCTTCAGAAAAGGGGATTTTGTTTAGGCAACTCAGAACTCTTGGTGGACAATGAATGGTGCCTGTGGTGAGCATTCAGTCTGTGACAGTTTGTGGTAGTAATTGGATTGCTTTGACTTTCAGATAAGTGAAAGGGAGGTGGGGGAACCTGAAGGAGACTGTTTACCCTTCTCTATATCTACCTTTTACTCTTTACTTGGCAGTGTGCTGTCATTGGATCAAAGCATCCGGTTTGCTGAAGAAAAAATATCCAGTTATGGTTCAGATGTCTAATCTCTAGTTGCCAGAATATAGAATAAGGGAGTTGAAAGGGACCTTGGAGGTCTTCTAGTCCAACCCCTGCTTGAATAGGAGACTCTACACCATTCTGGACACATGGCTATACAATATCTTCTTGAAAACCTAGAGCGATGGAGCATCCACGGCTTCGGGAAGCAAGCTGTTCCAGGGATTAAGAAAAAACCCACCAGAAAATAGAATAACAGAGTTGGAAGGGGACCTTGGAGGTCTTCTAGTCCACCCCCTGCTTATGCAGGAAACCCTACACCACTTCAGACAAATGGTTATCCAACATCTTCTTAAAAACTTCCAGTGTTGGAGCATTCACAACTTCTGCAGGCAAGTCGTTCCACTGATTAATTGTTCTAACTGTCAGGAAATTTCTCCTTAGTTCTAAGTTGCTTGTCTCCTTGATTAGTTGTTCATACTGACAGGAAATTGTGAGCTTCATAGGATCCTAGGGTTGGAAGGTACCTTAGAGGTTATCTTGTCCATCCTAAAGGTAGAGGTTATTTTTATCCAGAATGGGAATTCTCATCCCATTCTGGATAAATGGTTCTCCAGTCTTAAAAAAAAACTTCTAGTGATGGAAAAACCTACAATTTTAGGAGACCTGCTTAACAGACAGGAAAATTCTCCTTGTTTCAAGTTTTACATCTGTAACTTCCACCTATTTCTTCTTGACTGAAAAAGGAAATCTATTCTTTCTTTCTTCTGATATATTAGAGCAGGGGTCTCCAACCTTGGCAACTTTAAGATTTGTGGACTTCAACTCCCAGAGTTCATCAGTCAGCTGGGGAAGTCTTGAAGTCCACAAGTCTTAAAGTTGCCAAGGTCGGAGAGGACTGCTATCTTATCTTCCCATAGGCTCCTCTTCTCTAGGCTAAATGTAATGAGTTCCTTTAATGGTTTTTCATACAATTTAATCTCCATGACCCTCAACCAGGGGTGAAATCCAGCAGGTTCTGACAGGTTCTGGAGAACCGGTAGCAGAAATTTTGAGTAGTTCAGAGAACTGGCAAATACCACCTTCGGCTGGCCCCAGAGTGGGGTGAGAATGGGGATTTTGCAATATCCTTCCCCTGCCATGCCCACCAAGCCATGCCCACCAAACCACCATGCCCACCAAGCCATGCCCACAGAACCGGTAGTAAAAAGATTTGAATTTCACCACTGCCCTCAACCATCCTTATTGCTCGTCTCTGCACTCTTTCCAGGCCATCTTCATCTTTCATGTATTGTGGCAATGAGAACTGGACAGTCTTTCAGATATGGTCAGAGAAATTCAATAAAAAGTCGCCCATCTTTGCATACACACAATCAGCACAGACATTTTGAGTACACACAATGCTTTTGTTGAGTTTTAACAGCAAGAAGAAGGAGGCAGGGTCATGTATATTTTGGGAGTTTACAACCTGAAGTCACTGCTAGAGGTCCTAGCAATACTCAAGAGGCCGAAGTATTTTAAAACTCAAATAATTAAACTAAACTGAAGCAAAACTAGCTCTGCAGAATACAAAGTTCATAGTTCATCATACTTCATCCAGCTCCAAACCTGTCACTCTGAGAAAATGTTCAAATTGGTCCAGTATGGCCCACTCTGTCAAGGACCTAGGAATACTCATCTCAAATGATCTAAGCCCCAGACCCCACTGTAACAGCATTGCCAAAAAGGCATTAAGAGTTGTTAACCTAATTTTGTGAAGCTTCTTCTCCGGTAACATTGTATTGCTAACTAGGGCATACAAAACCTTTGCCAGACCAATTCTCGAATACAGCTCATCTGCCTGGAATCCACACTGTATATCGGATATTAATACGATTGAGTGGGTCCAGAGGTACTTCACAAGAAGAGTACACCACTCCTTTACTCACAATAGAATTCCCTATGTCACCAGACTTGAAATTTTGGGCTGGGACAATCGGGAACTGAGTCATCTGCAGTATGATCTAAGCACAGTACACAAAATTATCTGTTACAATGTCTTACCTGTCAATGACTTCTTCAGCTTCAACCTCAATAATACGCGGGCAAACAATCGGTAGAAACTCAAGGTAAACTGCTCCAAACTCGATTGCAGAAAATATGACTTCAGCAACCGAGTGGTCAACGCCTGGAATGCACTATCTGAGTCCGTTGTTACATCCTATAACTCACACAGCTTCAACCTTAAACTGTCTACTGTGGCCCTCACCCCATTCCTAAGAGGTCCATAAAGGGGGCGTGTATAAATGGACCAGCGTGCCTACCGTCCCCGTCCTACTGTCCCCATTTATGTGTATTCATTTCCTTCGTTCATATCCATATTTATATTTATACCTGCTATCTTGTACATGTTGGACAAACTAATAAATACAAATACAAATATAAGTATCAACCAGACAAATTGAAGATCTTGGCTTTGAACCTACTGATGGAAAGCAGATTGGTTTGTACACGAATAATTGATTTCTGTGGCTGCCTTAAACAAAGTTTCATATCATATAAATGGCATCACAGGCAGTGGTGAAATCCAATTTTTTTTTACTACCGGTTCCATGGGTGTGGCTTGGTGGGTGTGGCAGGGGAAGGATACTGCAAAATCTCCATTCCCACCCCACTCCAGGGGAAAGATACTGCAAAATCCACCATTTCCTCCCCGTTCCTGGGGGAAGGATATTGCAAAAACTCCATTCCCACCTCACTCCAGGGGAAGGATGCTGCAAAATCTCCATTCCCTCCTCACTCCTGGGGGAAGGATATTGCAAAATCTCCATTCCCACCCCACTCTGGGACCAGCCAGAGGTGGTATTAGCTGGTTCTCCGAACTACTCCAAATTTCTGCTACTGGTTCTCCAGAACCTATGCTGGATTTCACCCCTGATGATAGGGCTGAAAGGGATCCACTCCCTGCCCATGGCAGGACAACATATATCATTCTGGACAAATGGCTGTCCAGTCTCTTCTTGAAAACCTCCAGGGATAGAGTGCCCACAACTTCCGGAGGCAAGCCATTCCAATGATTAATTGTCAGGAAATTTCTTCCTAGTTCCAGGATGGATCTCCCTTGGATGAGCTTCCAGTCAGGAGGAGTTTGAGATAGCACCCACTTGCCCCTGTCAGCACCCCCTGGAAATTCCTTCTTCTCTTCTCACCCAAGATAACCTGGTTAGAGAGCAGAGTAATGGCGGCTGATGTGAGCCAGATGGAATTTGGCCAGTTCTAAAGATGGCCTTGTCTTGGAGGCAGGCTTTTTATGATCCCCTGAATGTGAAACTAAGTTGGATGGCTCTTCGGAAGCATTGCTGGCCATCCTTTTTTCCTTACTGCCTAGAAAAACTGTTCTATATGGCATGCAATTGTTTCTCCCCCCCACATCTATCTCTGCCTTCGCCTTTCATTTTATGGTTCCTCGCCAAGCATACAAAAGCTGCCATTGGCTTTCTGTCTACTATTTGTGGCAGGCTCCAGCCTTTGCCAGCTCTTTCCCATTGTTGCTGGTCCTCTGTAATTTTGTCTTGCCTAGCCAAGGAGCTGTTTTTGCTGCAGATGTAGATGACTCCCACACCTAGGAGTAGCTTTGTTGTTGTTGTCTCCTTCCAGGCAAAGTGCCTCTTCCTTCCTTCCTTCCTTCCTTCCTTCCTTCCTTCCTTCCTTCCTTCCTTCCTTCCTTCCTTCCTTCCTCCCTCCCTCCCTCCCTCCCTCCCTCCCTCCCTCCAGAGGTGGGCTTCAAAATTTTTGGCAAGGGGTTCTCTGCCCGGTTGCTGGGTGGGCATGGCCATGGTGGGCGTGGCCTAGTTGAACTCCTGCACCATGCTGGGGAGGGGTGGTGTTTTTGCCCTCCCCAGGCTCCGGAGGCTTTCCTCGAGCCTCTAGGAGGAAAAAATGGCCTCCCCAGGCTCCGGAGGCCTTTTCCAGCCTTCCCGAACTTCCGGGAGGCCCATTTTTTGCCATCCCTGAGCCCTGCACTTATCTGCATCCAAAACAGGCCGCGTGGGGACTCCTGAGGGGGTCGGGGCAGGGCGGGCAGGGCCAGCCAGGAGTGGGATTTGGGGGTTCTCCAACAACAGCACAGAATCTTAGCTATGGATTCTCCCGAACCCCTGAGGACTCCCAGCAGCCCACCCCCGCCTCCATCCCTCCCTTCCCTTCTTCTCTTTTAAATTAGTTTTATTTATGCTAGACATATGGATGCTACTTTGATAAGATGACTATGTTGTGGCCAGGTTGTAGAATGACCGCATTGATGCATTTGAAAAGGTTGTGGATCCTTGGCCTGCAAACGCTGGGAGAAGATTTTGTGAACAGTACCGACGTAAAAATTCCTAACCAGGATCAGGCTCTGGAACTTGGTTGCCAGCACTGGCAACTGTCCAAGGGATTCCTGCAGAGGTGGGTTTTAGCAGGTTCTGACCAGTTCTGAAGAACCGGTAGCGGAAATTTTGAGTAGTTTCAAAATTACTCAATTTTGAGTAATTGAGTAGTTCGGAGAACCGGTAGTATCTTCTTGTGCCACCCCCACCAAGTCACACCCACCAAGCCATGCCACACCCATCAAGCCACACCCACAGAACTGGTAGTAAAATTTTTTGAAACCCACCACTGGATTCCTGGCCCATTTCTGAAGAGCAGAACCAAAGGGTTGGTGCTAATCTTTAAAGTCCCCCCTTTTGGGCTGGGGGAATTTGGTTTTTCTCTGCTGTCCCAGATGTGCGAGTGAGAGTGAATGCTAACCATCTTTTTATTTACTGTTCTTAACTGAGTTGCTATTACGTTGTTAGTCACCATGCACTATTTGTAATGAAAAAGCCAAGAGAGAAATTGAATCAGTCACTCAATTAATTAATTAAGGTGGCAATCCTCTACCTGCTTCCTTGGGAACAAGTCTCCATGACTTCAGAATGACTTATTTCTGAGCAGGTATGAAGACGTCTGCAATCCGCACAAAACCACTTTTCTCTTTATTACATTTTTACAGTTAAACAATTCTTATTTATCGCTTATTGGATGAAGGTACATAGTTGGATACAGGAAGTAACAGGCTTCAAGATAGAATAGACACCAGAATTGTTTCTTCTAGGAATAATGAAAATGAAATATGAATATATATATATATATATCTCAGGGGTGAAATGCTCCCAGTTCGGACTGGATTGTGCGATCCAGTAGCGATGGGATTGGATAGTTCGAAGAACTGGTAGCAAAAATCCCTGCCCACCGCCACCGCCCACGTCTCTCTGTTCCTCTTCTCTGTCCCTGAAGCTCTCGGTGGTGATATAGCTGCAAACGGCCTTAAATGACTGCCGCGGCACTTCAAAGGGCTGCACTACAGCTGATCAGTGCTGTAGGCGGCTTGTAGACCAGTGCCTCTATTTTTAAAGAAGGTAGATTGGTGCCTCTCAAAAAAAAGAGCAATTGGTAGACAGTGCCTCTATTTTTAAAGAAGGTAGACCGGTGCGCTCCCAAGTTTTGTATACTTTATTATTTTTATTGTTTATTATTATTGGCCATGACCATCCAGTCACCTGACCACCAAGCTATGCCCACCAATTAAGCCACGCCCACAGAACCAGTAAGGAAAATTTTTAGATTTCACCCCTGATATATATATATATATATATTATTCTGCATATGATAACTGCAGCAAAGTTGGCTTTCGCACAATGTTAGAGAAGTCAAAAAATACCCTCTGAAGATTTAATAATTAAAAAAGTATTAGACTGTGCCAAAATGGACAAAAGGACTCTTGAATTGAAAGGATTGATGGATTCGGATTTTTATGTAATATGGGAGAAATGGTATAATTGAATCGAAAATAGAAGGAAAAAAAGAGGCTAGAACTCTAAATAGAATGTAAAATTAGTATAAATGTATACAACATAGGTGAATACTAACAGGAGGATATAAAAATGGTCACGAAACCACTTTTTTTGGGGGTTATTCCTATTATGTCACCAGGAGTTTTGATTGAGGCTGTTTGGGAAATGGTTTTTTAATTTTTAAAAAAAAATCAAATCTGGTTTTAACCTCCTTTTATTTGCTTTGTTGTTCTTAGTTATTTAGTATTGTAGCTTGCAGTTTCTGTCTTTCATATTTTTGTTTTAAAATCTTGAAAATGTTTGGAAGGAGATGGCCCAATTATTAGCAATGTTAATAAACAAGAAATTAAAGGACTTCCGGTGGCGCCGCTTTTTTTGCTGGACGCCTGTAAATGCGCCCCATGTTGAGGTATCGTAAAAGCCGGCGAAAGCAGCTAAAATCAGCTGCTTGCCGGCTTGAAGTACCCTCCCTGGGAGAAAGGGAAGGGAAAGAGTAGCGGAAAAGCGGTAGAACGCCCCAGAGGCTTTGCTTTGTGAAAGTGAAGCCTCGGAGGGTCGAGTCCCACATACCTCCACTGAGCTCTGAATCTAGCATGCTCCTGCAGTAGCAGGAAAAGAAGAAAGCGTCCACCTCTGCTCAAGTGATTTTTCTTTGGATCTCTGGATGCAGACGGAACAAACACAAGTGATCGATCATTGGGATTGCAAGTAATGAACCTGTCTTCTACCCTTTAAGAAAAGAAACTTTCTATTGTTTCAATTAAGATTGCTGAAAATGGTGTCTGAGAGAAAATGAAAGTTGGAAGTTGTTTGCGTAATCAAGTGGAGAGTCTATTTGTGGACTGTTAAAGTGGTAGCTCTCCTATATTGAAAGGAAGATAGAAGATAGAAAAAGTTTTTTTTTATTTTACATCCTTGATTCTGACTTTATAACTGAACTTTAATTTTGAATTTGAAATGACTTCTAAACCACCTAAGCCTACAACAAGAAGGGGATCTGAAGTGGGTGTGGAAGATATGTTTAAAGAACAGACAAAAATATTTGAAGAAAGGTTTAAAGAAGTTATGAATCATATTGAACTGACTAGAGAGGAAATGAAAGAAAAAAAAAGAGATGATATTTTGGTGGCTTTTCAAGGTTTGGAAAAGAATTTGGAGGTTTTGGAAGAGAAAGTGGAAGAAATTAATCAATCTAATCAGCATTTGGAAAATAAAGTGGAACAATTGCAAATAAACGTGGACAAAAATGAAGATCAGGTGGCGGTGTTACAATATAGGGCGATGGAAGGGGCTTTGAGAATCAGAGGCTTGCAGGAAGTAAAAGATGAGGACCTTAAGAAAATTTTATCAGAGGCTTTGGCTGAAAGGTTAGGACTTGATCCACAAGAGGTTGCTTTTCAAATTGACAAAGTATATAGGGTTAACTCATGGATTGCTAGACAAAAAAAATTGCCAAGAGACATTGTGGTTTATTTCTTGACAAGAACAATGAGAAATCAAATTCTGCAAGCCACGTATCAGAAAAAGTTGCAAATAGCAGAACAAGAGGTGATGGTTCTGAAAGAGATTCCCCCTAAGATGTTAAAAGACAGGAAAGAGTTTATATTTTTTACAGAGAAGAAGGGGAGGATTATAATTTGTGTTAGGGAAAATTTAGCGAATGATTGTTTTTTCTTTTGAACTATACCTTGTTTCTGTTCTGGGAAGTCGGGTGGGGGAGGAAAGAGGGTGGTTTTGGAGGGAGGGGGGAGGAGATAGAGTGGGGGGGAGGGGGGAAAAAGGGTGTGTGTGTGAAAATTTTTGTAAAAACTTTTTCAATAAAAAAAATAAAAAAATAAACAAGGAATTAAACTCCAAAGCAGGGGTGAAATCCAGCAGGTTCTGACAGGTTCTGGAGAATGGGTAGTGGAAATTTTGAGTAATTCAGAGAACCGGCAAATATCACCTCTGGCTGGGCCCAGAGTGGGGTAGGAATGGTAATTTGCAATATCCTTCCCCAGGAGTGGGGAGGGAATGGTGGATTTTGCAGTATCCTTCCCCTGGAGTGGGGTGGGAATGGAGATTTTGCAGTATCCTTCCCCTGCCATGCCCACCAAGCCACGCCCACCAAGCCACCACACCCACAGAACCGGTAGTAAAAAAAAATGCATTTCACCACTGCTCCAAAGCCAATTTAGCTGGTTTAGGGGAGTAGATTGCTAAATTGCAAAAGGTTGAGTGAATAAAATTGTATGATTCCTTCTTTTATATTTAGAAAAAGAGGCAGCACCCCTCATTAACATTCTGTTGTTCAGTATTAGGCCTGGTTGGTACCATTAAGGCAGTACAGCAGGGGCATCCTTAGGATATGGTAAAAAAAAAAAAAGTCAAAATAGTGCCTGTGATGGGCCAATGGAAGTTCCACTTGGTTTAAAATATGTGTTGCATGTGCTGTGGGAAAATATTGGATTAGTGGAAAAGTAGAATATAGAAATAGAATAACAGAGTTGGAAGGGACCTTGGAGGTCTGCTAGTCCAACCCCCTGCTTAGGCAGGAAGCCCAACACCACTTCAGACGAATAGTTATCCAGCATCTTCTTAAAAACTTCCAGTGTTGGAGTATTCACAACTTCTGGAGGCAAGTTGTTCCACTGATTAATTGGAAATTTCTCCTTAGTTCTAAGTTGCTTCTCTCCTTGATTAGTTTCCACCCATTGTTTCTTGTCGTGCCCTCAGGTGCTTTGGAGAATAGCTTGATTCCCTCTTCTTTGTGGCAGCCCCTGAGATATTGGAACACTGATATCATGTCTCCCCTAGTCCTTCTTTTCATTAAACTAGACATACCCAGTTCCTACAATTGTTCTTATATGTTTTAGCCTCCAGTCCCCTAGTCATCTTTGTTGCTTTTCTCTGCACTCTTTCTAGAGTCTCCACATCTTTTTTACATCGTGGCAACCCAAACTGAATGCAGTATTCCAAGTGTGGCCTTACCAAGACATTATAAAATGGTATTAATACTTCACGTGATCTTGATTCTATCCCTCTGTTTATGCAGCCTAGAACTGTGTTGGCTTTTTTGGCTGCTGCTGCACACTGCTGGCTCACATTTCAATGGTTGGCCATATAAAACTAGATATTGCAAATAATGGAATAAATCAAATAGCATGACAGGACAGATGTACCGTGTCCCTGAACTCAAGTGAGCCTCAGTTCTGAGGCATTGACTAGGCTACTGGCAAGAAAGGATACTGTATGTTTTAGAACCTTGGGTAAATTTTGTGTAGATGACTCTATGGGAATAATTTTATTTGTCTGTTTATTTGGGTTTATTTTTATATTACTTAATTTATACCACCTCTCTTTTTTGTTTCTGCCATAAAAATATGGCGTCTAAGACACACAAAATCGAATCAATGTAATTCAGATCAAAACCAACCTTGAAATAAAGCAAGGTTCAAACTATTAATAATGAAAAGCCGAGCGAAAGAGTTGTGTTTTTGTGATCCACCAACATCCTGTGAGAACAAGGAACAAATACATTTGCAAGTTCCAGTCTGGGTCAGTCACTGGGACGAGGGGTTTACTCTGAAAAAAGTGGATCTTGCAACTGTCAGGGTTCCAAGTAACACCCCCAACAAAAGAAGACTCTGAGGCTTGAAGTTCCTCAAAGTTTCATTTTATTAGAGATGTCATATTGGCACATCTGGGAAAACCCAAATCTGAAAGCTTCAAGGTTTTCCCCACCCAAATGAAAGTCTAAGTCCCTGCCCAACACCCACATGTCCGTCACATGGTCCAATCAATCCACCATCCCATCTGGCTATGCCTCCAGCCTCCAGCTGAAGAGCAAGACGTCCTTGACTCTCTGAGAAAGGAATGTTATTATGACTATATATCACCCCTGCTCCATACAATCCCCCCTACCAGTTTCCCACAGTAGTAAACGTGGCAGGCCCGAAGGCCCAATGCAAAAGATGGTTTCCAGGCCTAACAGCAACATTGCCCTGGGACACATAGATTTGCCTTCATTTGTGAAATACATTTGGATTCTACACTTTGAAAGCTGCCTAGGCATATCTAAAAACCACGTTCCAGGCCACAAGATCATCTTTGGAAGAATCTCTTATTCTGATCAGACAATTCCACTGTGGAAGAGGAAATTTCCGGATAGCCACGTTCTATTTGATAGCCATTTGAAGACAGGATGTTAAATTTAATACCTTAAATCAGGGGTGTCCAAACTTGGCAACTTTAAGACTTGTGGACTTCAACTCCCAGAATTCCTCAACCAGCAAAGCTGGCTGATGAATTCTGGGAGTTGGTCCACAAGTCTTAAAGTTGCCAAGCTTGGACACCCCTGCCTTAAATTTAACATTTTGTCCTCCCAATGATAGTCAGCGCAGAGCCTTTGTATGATCCTTTATTATTGTACCCGTCAGCAGCCTGGATGCCACATTTTGTACCTTTTGCAATTTCTGGGCATGTTTTGAAGGAAGCCATGCATAAAGTACCTTACAACATCCTGTGCATTGTAACTAAGGCATGAGGCATACACATTCCAAGACTTAACAGATTGGGAAGACTTGTAGTGGCAATTGGCACAATGTGCTCCTTTTCTGAAAATCACGGTATTCACAAACTGTGATCTGGCTCTTTCTGGCAACCCTGTAACCCTGGCCAGAGTTCAAACCAACATTCATTTCAATTCCGAATCTAGGTTTCTCCATACCAACAGCACCTTCGTTTTGGTTGTTCTCTTGTATCCAACCCATTCAGAGCAGTTAGTTCAGGGGTATCAAACTCGATTTCATTGAGGGCCGCATCAGGGTTGTGTTTGACCTTGGGGTGGTGGGGGTGGTGGGCGTAGTCAGGGTGGGCATGCCCAGCTTGATGTCACTCGTGTCAGGGGTGCTCTGCCAGCAAAAACAGGCTCCTGAGATCCGTTTCAGCTGCGACGGCCTCCGGCAACCCTCTGTCAATGAAAATGTAGCTCGGGAGGGCGGTGTGCAACCTTCCTGAGCTCCATTTTTGCTGGCAGAGGCACCGTGAGCCGGTCCTTCATTGTTTCCAAGTTGACCCCACAGGCCAGATCTAAGCACTCTGTGGGCAGGATCCTCCCCCCTGGGCCTTGAGTTTGACACCCCTGAGTTAGATGGAAGAGGAGTGGAAAAGAAGGTAGGGAGAAGGTAGGGCCAGAGGAGCCCCTTTCTACAGCTTTGATTGATCTCTAAAGCAATTTCATGTAAATGCTAAACAGCACAGGTGACGAAGAGAATCTATGGAACATCACATACAGTATCAACAGCCTTAGGGTTTTGTTTTGTTTTTTGTTTTTGTTTACATTTATACCCCGCCCTTCTCCGAAGACTCAGGGCGGCTTACAGTGTATAAGGCAATAGTCTCATTCTATTTGTATATTTTTACAAAGTCAACTTATTGCCCCCCCAACAATCTGGGTCCTCATTTTACCTACCTTATAAAGGATGGAAGGCTGAGTCAACCTTGGGCCGGGCTTGAACCTGCAGTAATTGCAGGCTTTGTGTTCTTAATAACAGGCTGTACCAGCCTGAGCTATCCGGCCCCGGGTGGAGCAATAATTTTAGGCATGGACTGGCACCACTGGAAAACAAAACCCCTGACAGCTCAGAAGAATGCCATGGTCAATGGTATCAAATAGTATCATTACCTATTGAAACAAAACATAGCAGTCTTGGCAGGGGTGAAATGTAAAATTTGTTACTACCGGTTCTATGGGCGTGGCTTGGTGGGGGAGTATAGTGTGATTGGGTGGGCATGGCCAACTTTTTTTTAATTTTTAAAAGCATTTTTTCTACAACCTCTTGAAGAGGTTGTAGAAAAAATGCTTTTAAAAGGCTCCTCTGATGATCCCAGCTGAGTTGCCTGATCGTCAAAGGCTTTTGTTTTCTTTTAAAAGCATTTTAAAGCCTCTGACAATCAGGGAACTCAGCTGGGATTGCTAAAGCCTTTTAAAAGCATTCTTTTTACAGCCTCTTCGGCCGAAGAGGTTGTAGAAAAAATGCTTTTAAAAGGCTCTGATGATCCCAGCTGAGCTGCGCGATCCTCAGAGGCTTTGTTTTTTTTACTTTTAAAAGCATTTTTTCGGCCGAAGAAAAAATGCTTTTAAAAGTTAAAAAAAAACCCTCTGATGATCGCGTGGCTCAGCTGGGCATGCGGGGGGCAGGGAGTTTTGCTACTGGTTCTCCAAACCACCTGCCGCCATTGCTACCGGATCGGGCGATCCGGTCCAAACCGGGAGCATTTCACCCCTGAGTCTTGGTATCTTGGATGAAAGACTCATTGGGACTAGTCCAGAAAACCCAGTTTTATCAAAATGCATTCTTTCCTAAAACAAAGGTTGACCAGGATAATATAAACCAAGGAAGAAAACTTTCTTGAATGCATTTCGGTTAACATAAAAGGAAAAAGGAATTTATTTATTTATTTATTTATTTGTCATAACATCATACATAAGCATAAGCATGAAGCAACGGTAGGACAAGAACGGTAGGCACGTTTGTGCTCTTATGCACGCCCCTTATAGACCTCTTAGGAAAGGGATGAGGTCAATAGTAGACAGTTTTTGGTTGAAACTTTGGGGACTTTGAGAAGAGACCACAGAGTCAGGTAGTGTATTCCAAGCATTAACAACTCTCTTACTGAAGTCATATTTTCTGCAATCAAGATTGGAGCGGTTAACATTAAGTTTAAATCTACTGTTTGCTCTTGTATTGTTGTGATTGAAGCTGAAGTAGTCTTCAACAGGAAGGACATTGCAATAGATGATCTATGAGTTAAACGCAGGTCCTGTCAGAGGCAGCGGAGTTCTAAGTTTTCTAAATCCAGGATTTCAAGTCTGGTGGCATAAGGTATTTTGTTGTATTCAGAGGAGGGGAGAACTCTTCTTGTAAAATATTTCTAGAATGACATTGCCATAGGCACGCACTACAGACCACCCAATAAAGCAAAGGGAATAGATGAACTTTTTGCCAATCAGTTAGCAAAGGGGTGCAGGAAGCATGCTACAGTATAATGGGGGTTGGGGTGGGGAGAATACCTTACCCCACCAGACTTGAAATCCTAGGCTTAGAAAGCTTGGAACTCCGTCGCCTCCAACAAGACCTAAGTTTAACTCACAGAATCATCTATTGTAATGTCCTTCCTGTTAAAGACTACTTCAGCTTTAATTGCAATAATACCAGAGCAACTAATAGATTTAAACTAAATGTCAACCGCTTTAATCTAGATTGCAGAAAATATGACTTCTGTAACAGAATCATCAGTGCTTGGAATACTTTACCTGACTCTGTGGTCTCTTCTCATAATCCTAAAAGTTTTAACCAAAAACTTTCTACTATTGACCTCACCCCATTCCTAAGAGGACCATAAGGGGCATGCATAAGCGCACAAACGTGCCTACCGTTCCTGTCCTATTGTTTTTCTTTTCTTCTTCCTATATATATATATGCTTATACCTCCTAATATTTACTCATATATGTGTTTATATGCTATATAATCTTTTTGTATGATACCTACATATATTGTTGTGACAAAATAAATAAATAAATAAAATAAATAAATATGACTTTAACTATCCTGACATCAACTGGGAGACAAACTCTGCAACAAACGGGAGATCGAGCAAGTTCCTGATGAACCTAGCAGATGTAGAGGATAGAACTAGAGGGTCAGCTATATTGGCCTTAATTCTTACTAACAGAGATGAAACAATAGAAGCGGTTGAAGTTGTAAGAACTTGGAGGAAGACTAACCATCTCATACTGGAAATCAACATAATGCTGGCACAAGTAATAAAAGTCAAACTAGTTTCTTTGTTGACTTCAACAAACTTAGAGAGAACTTGGGGAAGGATTCTAGGGATGGGAATCTTACGCTTTTAAGTTGAGGACTACCTATAATTTCTGGATCCTTTTTCTGAATCATTTCTAGTTTGTCTCAATCCCTCTTAGGGTGTAGTAATCAGAACTGGACACAGTTTTCAGTATGAGTTTTGAGCAAACCTGAAGTATTACTGTTTATGAGTTGGAAACTGTATTTCTCTTAATGTAGCTTGAAATTGCAATTCCATTTTTATGGCCGCAACGCAAACTACTTATACTCATTTGCAGTCCACTACAATTCCAATATGTTTTCCATATATTATTATAAAATCAGATATCTCCATTCTGCATTTGTAGACTTGATTTTTATTTCCTAAGTATGCCCGTCTTTGTTAAATGTTATTCTGTGACTTTAGCTCATTTCTCTAAAACTATCAAAATCATTTGAAGTTTATTTGTGTTTTCTAAAGCAGCGGTCACCAACTGGTGGTCCGTGGACCACTGGTGGTCCGCCAGAAAATTTTGGTGGTCCGCAGAAAAATTATTTGCATTTTTTATATTGCACTAAATTAGGGCCCTCAAACTACGGCCCCTGGGATGGATACGTGCAATGAACATTTGTGTTGCTGCAGAGTCTCCCCCTTTGGGATCTTTTTGTGTGGGTTGGAGGGGGGCAGAGAGATGGGGTCTGCTTTGGCCTCCTGTTGCGGAGCTTTGGGCGAAGGCTGGAGGGAAGCACCACTGGTGGCGAAGAGCCGGAGGGTCTTGTTCCAGTGGAACTGCATCATGGCCTGGAACTGGCTGACCATCTCAGCCCACTGAGCTTCCAGGTGCTGGTACCTGGCCTTGCACTCCCGCAGGTCTTCCCTCTGCTTGGAAAGCCTATGCTCATAGTCCTCAGTGAGGTTCTTCTGCTGAGCCTACTTTTCGGTCAGATCCAATTTGAACTGAGCTATTTTGCCAACTCTAAACAACTTCATGGTGGCTGCTTAGTTCCAACAACTGCTTCCTGTTGGGGCCCTAAGGAACCTGGGCGGGCAGGCGAGAAGTGTCTGGGAGGGGAGGGGCAAGTAGAGGCCGGTGAGGCACTCTTTGACGTGAGTGACATTGAGTTAGCCACGGCCACCCAGTCACATGACCACCTGGATATGGCCACCCAGCTGGTCATTAGGCAGATCATATTAATGGTCTGTAGGATTTTAAAATATGAATTTAGTGATCCCTGAGGTCTGAAAGATTGGGGACCCCTGTTCTAAAGTGTTAGTAATTTTACTCAGTTTCCCGTCATCTGGAGATTTCATATATATATGTATACCCTCCACCTCCACCTCTAATAAATAATAGATTATTAATAAATAATAAATAGGTAAATTTAAAAGAGGATAATAACAAGGATTGAAACTTGGACATCCTATTGGATATTACACTTTCAGTTTGATGAGGAATCAGTGAACCAATTTGAATGACTAATTATCATTCCTTCCAACCCACAGTTATTAGTTTGCTGATAGCAGATTATTTTATCAAATGCAATGCTTTGCTGAAATCAAAATACTGTATTTTTGGCTCCATAAGACGCACCTGACCATAAAACACACCGACCACTGGTCAGCTGAGTGACGGCTGGATCCCGGCCTCCTGTAGCCCTACCAATCAGCTGGCTGGCCAACCAGAAATGCTGCCATTTCTGCCTCCTCCATGTCTGCTGCCTCCACTGGGGAATGCTGGAGCCTTCACTGCTGAGCAGCTGATCGGCGGTTGGATCAGCCTCCTGGAATACTGCCGATCAGCTGTTCCAGGCAGCGCTGATGCAATATTTGCACCATAAGATGCACCACCCACTTTTTTGGGGGAAAAAGTGTGTCTTATGGAATGAAAAATACAGTATATTATCTCTACAGGTTTTCCATCGTCTACTAAAAAGACCCATTCAAATTTTTTTAAAAAAGATTTGACGAGATTAACAGACCAGTGCTGACTGTTGGTAATTAATGCATTGATTTTAAGCACATTTATAAAATCCAGCTCCTCATTGTTACAAAGAGTGCACACTCCATGCAAGTTTGACTTCTAAAGGAGGGCCCATTTGCAAAGTGGGAGTCATGGTAGAGGCATTTGAGAGTGAGGATATATTTGGCAGAATGGAATGCTGTCTATGATTAGTTTATCTGTGTCAGTGGTGGTATTCAGCTGGTTCTACCCGGTTTGGGCGAACTGGTAGAGGTGGCTGTGGGTGGCTCCGCCCACCCGCCAGGACTTCATCACGTCCTATTTGTCCACGTTTTTGATGCTCTGTGCATGCGCGGAAGGCCCTGTACATGCAAGCTCACATTTGTGAACCAGTAGCGAAGGTAACCTTCAAAAAGACCTTGACTATGTGTCAGATTGAACTAACAAGTGGCAACTTCAAATCTCAACCAACAAATGCTCTGTCTTGCACATTGGCAAAAAAAAATAAATCAAAACATAAAATAAAAATTAGATGGACATGACCTTATAGATGACCCTCACTCTCTCAAGGACCTTGGACTACTCATTTCGAAAGATCTAAGTGCCAGAGCCCACTGTAACAACATTGCCAAAAAGGCACTAAGAGTTGTTAACCTAGTCTTGCGTAGCTTCTTCTCTGGTACTATTGTACTACTAACTAGAGCATACAAAACATTTGCTAGACCAATCCTTGAATACAGCTCATCTGTCTGGAATCTGCACTGCATATCAGACACAAATACAATTGGGAGAGTCCAGAGATATTTCACAAAAAGAGTCCTCCACTCCTCTGATTGCAATAAAATACCTTATGCCACCAGACTTGAAATCCTGGGTTTAGAAAATTTATAACTACGCCGCCTTCAACATGATCTGAATTTAACTCATAGAATCATCTATTACAAGGTCCTTCCTGTTGAAGACTACTTCAGCTTCAATTGCAACAATACACTAGCACACAACAGATTTAAGCTTAATGTTAACCGCTCCAATCTTGATTGCAGAAAATATGACTTCAGTAACAGAGTTGTTAATGCCTGGAATAAACTACCTGACTCTATGGTCTCTTCCCAAAATCCCAAAAGCTTCAACCAAGAACTGTCTACTATTGACCTCACCCCATTTCTAAGAGGTCTGTAAGGGGCGTGCATAAGAGCACAAGCTCTTATCTTCTTCTTCTTCTTCTTCTTCTTCTTCTTCTTCTTCTTCTTCTTCTTCTTCTTCTTCTTCTTCTTCTTCTTCTTCTTCTTCTTCTTCTTCTTCTTCTTCTTCTTCTTCTTCTTCTTCTTCTTCTTATTATTATTATTATTATTATTATTATTATTATTATTATTATTATTATTATTTATTAGATTTTTATACTGCCCTTCTCCCGAAGGACTCAGGGCAGTTTACAGCCAATATAAAACAACAACAGTGTACAATTAAAACAGAGAATTAAAAATCTTATTATATAATTGGCCAAAATTTAAAACGTTTAAACCTAAAAACCCTTAAAATTCATATAAATTAATTCAACCCCAGTTAAAATTGATATTTAAAATTTAAAAATTTAAAAATTTAAGCCAGTCCCGCTCGAATAAATAAATGCACTACCACAATGTCCTACCTGTAAATGACTACTTCAGCTTCAACCACAACAATACACAAGCAAATTGGGGCCTCTGGTGGCTCAGCAGATTAAGTCTGTCTGCTATTAACACAGCTGCTTACAATTACTGCAAGTTCAAGTCCCACCAGGCCCAAGGTTGACTTAGCCTTCCATCCTTTATAAGGTAGGTAAAATGAGGACCCAGATTGTTGGGGGCAATGAAGTTGACTTTGTATATAATATACAAATGGATGAAGACTATTGCTTAACACAGTGTAAGCCGCCCTGAGTCTTCGGAGAAGGGCAGGATATAAATTCAAATTAAAAAAAAATCAATACAAACTCAAGGTAAACCGCTCCAAATTTGCCGGCAGAAAATATGACTTCAGTAACAGAGTGGTCAATGCCTGGAATGCACTACCTGACTCTGCAGTTTCTTCCCCAACCCCCAAAACTTTAACCTTAAACTGTCTACTGTTGACCTCACCCCATTCCTAAGAGGTCTGTAAGGGGCGTGCATAAGTGTACCCACGTGCCTACTGTCCCTGTCCTAATTTTCCTTTTTACTTACTCTTTCATTTATCCAAATTATGTTTATACTTTTACCTGTTATCTTATATATGATTGACAAATAAATAAATAAATAAAAATAAAAATAAATAAATCTGTAGGGCTTCTCATCTCCTGTGTTCCACAGCTCTGTTTTGTGTGACAATTTGTTGAGCAGGAGCTGTTACTCCTTCCCAACAATGGCTGATGAAAGGCCAGCATTTGTCCATAGTCCAATGGGTAACCTCCTTCTCCTTCAGAAACAGCTTGTTGGCAGAGTACGTTATCAATACCAATTAATGAAGGAACCAGTGTGTCCACAGAATTACTTGTTTAATGACAAAATGTTTCTTTTGGCTGTTAACTCTTGCTCTTTTCCCAAGCCTTCAAGAGAATCACTGAATCAATTCTCCAGCTCCTCAGGGAAAGCAAGCACGATGTGTTTTCTATGCCGGGAAACTTTCCGTTCTCCAATATTTACTCTCTCCTTCTTCCTTTCCAACTGTTGGCTGTCTCCTGGCTTCTGTAGCTGGGGAAAAAAAAATTGTAGTTGGAACTGAGGAATTATTGCTGTTGGGTGGAGAAGCAGAAGAGTGATAAAGGAGGTGAAGGTTCAGGCAGTGTTCCCTGATGACCTCACCCATTAAACCCATTCAGGGTCATTGCATAAGGTGACATAAACATTGTTGAAACAGATTTCTTTCTTAGGGTTCCCTGTCATCTGAATGGAGGTTCAGTTTGTCTAATACGCAAAGCCCTGCCCTCACAAACTCTACTAGATGTATCCTGAGAATATTTTGAGGGCTGTCTGGGTCTAACCCATTTGGTATGATGTTGCCCATGATTTACTTGCAGCGTGTCAGATCCCTTACCAACCTCTCATTAGCGCCACCTCATTTCCAGAGTTTCCATTTGGTGGGTTCTCCCCCCCCCTTCTTCACAAGGATCTTTATGGCATCAGAGGATGAACTTCAAAAGCTTATTCTCGTCCCCCCCCCACTTCCTGGCTGTTCAAACAAAAGAGACTTTCTGGGCTAGAAATGGGCAGAACAACTAGATACAAGGACAGTTTTTTCCCGAACCCCATCACTCTGCTAAACAAATAATTCCCTCAACACTGTCAAACTATTTACTAAATCTACACTACTATTAATCTTCTCATCGTTCCCATCTCCTTCCACTTATGACTGTATGACTTTGTTGCTTGTGTCCTTACAATTTATATTGATATTGATTGTTTCCTGATTGCTTATTTGTACCCTATGACTATCATTAAGTGTTGTAAGTGTTGTCCCTTGATGAAGGCATCTTTTCTTTTATGTACACTGAGAGCATATGCACCAAGACAAATTCCTTGTGTGTCCAATCACACTTGGCCAATAAAAATGCTATTCTATTCTATTCTATTCTATTCTATTCTATTCTATTCTATTCTATTCTATTCTATTCTCCTCATACAGTTCTGAATTTTTTCTTCTTCTTGTTATTGCATTTATAATTTGCACCTGGGCAAAAGGCTACACTTGCTGGTTAAGAACATTTTTTTAAATGTTTTGAATGACTGAAGAATTAATGAAAGAAGCAGAATTTTCAGACAGTACTCTATTTCACAATACTGTGAAATGGGAAAAAAGCAAAAAGCAAAGCAGCGTTCAGATTTGTACACAGTGAAATAAACTTGATTATACACTAAAACCAGGGGTGAAATCCGGCAGGTTCTGACAGGTTCGGGAGAACTGGTAGCGGAAATTTTGAGTAGTTTGGAGAACCGGCAAACACCACCTCTGGTTGGCCCCAGAGCGGGGTGGGAATGGAGATTTTGCAATATCCTTCCCCTGCCATGCCTACCAAAACACTCCGACCAAGCCACACCATGCCCACCAAGCCACCCCCACAGAACCGGTAGTAAAAAAAAATTGGATTTCACCACTGATTGAAACTACAATAAACACTGTGAATAAATAAATACTCAGACTAGCAGTTTTAGAAGAAGCAACCTTGGCTGCTGTTGGAGAAGGAGTTAGACAACAGAGAGCTAGTTTCGGGCCTTGTAGTTATAAGGTGCAGCCTTACTTCAGACATGTGCAAGTAGCTTCTGAGTAGACAAAAACAATGAAATTATTTGATCTTAAAAGGGAAGGGACAAGCTATATTCCAAGGAAAAGGACCAAGAAGGTAATTTAGGACAGGAAGGTTATGCAACGGATGTATTACAAGGCATGGTTGTGTTTTATTGTTTCTTTCTCTGTTTCCCAAGCTTGAGCAAGTCAAGATGGAGGGCTAACAGGAATTTTCAGTGGAGCTCAACGGAAGGGAGACAAGAAAGAAAGGGGACTGACCAGAAAACCCGTGAATTTAGCTATAAGGGCAACAACATTTCTTGAAGCACTGCCGATTGGAAAGGGGTGACCTGAGACTTGCTGAATGACCTCTGCAGGTGCATGAATGGCTGCTTCCTGCTGAGAAAGCTGAAGCTGCAAGAATATCAGGCAGCCAGTTTCTAGGAATTGTACTCAGTGAATGAGTGAACAGGGAGTTTGAACTGGAATTTGCTGGGGGAGTATGAGGGGAAGCTTGGTAACAATTTTTTTTTCTGTTAAGTGAACAGTTTACTGAGCTTTTCTGAGAAGGAAGAAAGAAGGAAAAACAAACATTTCAACTGAAAGTGATTTAAGAAACAAAAATGAAGATTCATTCATTCATTCATTCATTCATTCATTCATTCATTCATTCATTCATTCATTCATTCATTCATTCATTCATTCATTCCAGGGGTGCTATTCACTTACTTTCCCTACCAGTTCACAAATGTGAATGTGTGTGTGTGTGTGTGTGTGTGTGTGGTCGCTTCGCTTGCATGCGCCCGGCCTTCTGTGAATGCGCTTTGCTGGTGCACGAGCCTTCCGCGCATGCGCCCGGCCTCAAAAATGTGCCTAAATAGGATGGCATAGAGCTGGAGCGGGTGGTTAGCCCACCTGCATTTTCCTCTACCAGTTCGGGCGAACCGGTCCGAACTGGCTGAATACCACCTCTGATTCATTCATTCATTCATTCATTCATTCATTCATTCATTCATTCATTCATTCACTCTTGCCTGGGAACAACTGATATATGTTTACAGCAACCACAGTCTTTGAACTGTGCTTGAAGAAAAACTGCATCAGAGCAGTAAGTGGCCAAGCTCCTGTTCTTAAGAAAGGATGAAGAATTATTAGATCAAACAACAGAAATACAGCAGCAGGAACAGAGAGATAAATAGAATCAAATTAAAAGACAACTCTAGTCTATGAGAATGACCAGAGGTAGGTTTCAGCAGGTCCTGGCCAGTTCTGGAGAACCGGTAGCAGGAATTTTGAGTAGATTGGAGAATCACTAGTAAAATTTCTTACTGGCCCCACCCCCATCTATTCTCTGCCTCCCAATTCCCAGCTGATCGGGAGGAAATGGGGATTTTGCAGTATCCTTCCCCTGCCATGCCCACCAAGCCATGCCACACCCATCAAGCTACACTCACAGAATCAGTAGTTAAAATTTTTTTGAAACCCACCACTGAGAATGAGCATCAGAAAAAAGAGATGCAGAAACCATTGGAACCTAGAAATACATTTTAGCTCTTTGGAAAAGAAGTTCTGATCAAAACGGAATATTGTAAAGCAAAAAATAATAATGAAAAATTGAAGGCAAAAAGAACCTCTGTGAGAAAAATTATGAGAAGAATGTGAAAGGAAGAGAAAACAGACATACCGTAAGCGAGTAGGAGGCAGAGGGTGAATCAGTTGTCAGCTTTGCTCATAAACCTCAACTTAGGCCACATGGCAAGAAACCTAAGGAGAGGAATTTCGAATCTTGCAAAGACTGTTACGATTTGCCTTAATTAACTCATTAAAATTTATGGTGGGAAATTCCAAGATTCTGGAATTTTTTGTTTTTTTTTGTTTACATTTATATCCCGCCCTTCTCCGAAGACTCAGGGCGGCTTACAGTGTATAAGGCAATAGTCTCATTCTATTTGTATATTTTTACAAAGTCAACTTATTGCCCCCCCAACAATCTGGGTCCTAGGACTAAAAGACCCCGAGGTCCCTTGCAGCACTTCTATGATCATCTAACAACAAATCTGATTTGTTTGTATTCCCAGTGCATCATGATTGATGGTTGTTAAATTCTCTGTGACAAATGAAAGAAAAATAATTGAAGGAAGGGGGTGAATGGAATATCGTTCAGGAAGAGGAAGAGTGAAGATCAGGTTGATTAGTTCCTGAAGAGTTGTGAACTCTACACTGTTGTTCCTGATCCTGCTTCTTACATGGGTTGAGTGTCAGAGCCACTATCTTTGGCTTGGCACCTTACTGGCGTTCTGCCATCAGTTTGGGAAAGGAGTGGAGAACAAATGGGCAATAAGGCTGTATTTCTTTCTGATGGGAAATTGGGAGGGGGAATTGACAGTTGAGGAAGAACAGAGCAGTTTGAAATCGGTTTGTGCTTGCACCTTCAAGGCCGTTTGTCTTTGAGAGTGGAATTTCACCAGCCCAAACACCTCAGCATTTCCCAAAACATCTCAGAAGTGCTGGATTGGCTACCCATGGATGGACTATGGGGGGAAGGCAGGGAAAACCAAGCGATTAGTTCCAAGGGTGGGATTCAGCCAGTTTAGACCAGTTCGGGCGAACCGGATGCTAATTTTACATCTGGTTCGCCGAACTGGTAGGACTGGCTGGCCCCTCCCACCCCACCCTGCCCCTCCCAGGAGTCTCCACATGGCCCGTTTTAAATACCAGGTAAGTGCAGGGCTCGTGTGGAGGCTCGGGGAGGGCAAAAAATGGGCCTCCCAGAAGTTCTGGAAGTCTGGAAACAGGCCTGTTTCTGGCCTCTGGAGGGCCTCCAGAACCTGGGGGAGGTCGTTTTTGCCCTCCTGAGCGCCCGAGGAAAGCCTCTGGAGCCTGGGGAGGGTGAAAAGGCCCCCCCCACTGTGGTGCAGGAGGCCAAGTGGGCCACACCCACCATGGCCACACCCACCCAGCAACCGGGCAGAGAACCGGTTGCTAAAATTTTTGAATCCCACCCCTGGTTAGTTCTGTATTGATGCAGAGGAATTTTAGTTTTCGCTTGACTTTACAGCAATTAGCATCTCTTAGTAAAAGTGCCTTTTCACTTGAACCAAATGGAGCTGAGGCTTTTATTTTCCTAGGAGGTCAGACTGAGGCATGTTGGTTTTTCATCTTTGAGAGAGAGGGAGAGACATATAGAATAAAAACGACAACACCTAATATTTAGGGTTGTTTTTTTTTAAACAAATGCATTAGGTGTGCTATTTTTATATATGGGTCTAATAGTCTTTTAGAAAAGCATTAAATGCATGCAGGAAATTAGTCTGATAGCAATTCACAGGTAACAAATGGCATAGTGCAGTGGGAATTATACCCCTTACCGCACTACAGAACACAGCTATATGCTATCAAGTGCACAAGTGGACTACTTTTAGATATCTGGAATGAGTTTTGACAAATAGCCTACCTTTTTATATATAACTCAGAGCAGTGACCATACTGAAGGTCTAGAGGTCACAGTCTCCTAGTTTATAGGCCAGCACCTGAAGCATGACACTACACTATCTCTCAAGTTACTAGTCACTACTGTCAACAGTTGTAACGGTGAGAAGGATCTAGATGTCTTAGTGGACCACAATTGCAAAATCGGGCCTGTTCATTGTGACTTTTTAGAGTGCCAGCTGTGGAAAAGTTTCTATTTCTTCTTGCTCTCAGTCTTTCAACTCAAAACTCAGTCTGAGTTCTTCTCAGTCTTTCTCAGAGGTTGGCTGCTGCCGGTTCGGACCGGTTTGCCTGTACTGGTAGTATTGACCACCGGCTGGGCCTGCCCCCCCTGCACTGGTACTATCCTGTCCTGGTGCTATCCCGTCCTATATACTTTCTCTTAAATTGCTCTGGCAAAGTCTTGCTATGGAACACAGAATAACATGGTTGGAAGAGATCTTTGAGGTCTTCTAGTCCAGGGGTCACCAATCTTTTGGACCTCAGGGACCAACTAAATTCATAATTTTAAATATTGTGGACCACTAATATGATCTGCCTAATGACTGCCTGGGTGGGGGTGGCTAGGTGGTCATATGACTGGGTGGGCGTGGCTAACTCAATGTCACTCATGTCAAGGGATGCCTAACTGCCTCTATTTCTCCTCCCCTCCCAGTCACTGGCTCAGTTCAAATTGGATCTGACCGAAAAGGAGGCTCAGCAGAAGCACCTCACCTCAGGACTACAAGCATAGGCTTTCCAAGCAGATGGAAGACCTGCAGGAGTGCAAGACCAGGTAGCAGCACCTGGAGGCTCAGCAGGCTAACATGGTCAGCCAGTTCCAGGCCATAATGCAGTCCCACTGGACATGGCTCTCCGGCTCTTCGCCACCAGCTGTACTTCTCTCTGTCTTTGCTCAAAGCCCTGCCCCAAGTCAGAATTTCTGCCCCCCTCCGACCCTCACAAAATTACCCCAAAGGGGGAGACTCTCTGCAGCAACAAAAATGTTCATTGCACATATCCTGTCCAGAGGCCTTAGTTTGAGGACCCCTGATTTAGTGCAATATAAAAAATGCAAATAATTTTTCTGCGGACCACCAAAATTTTCTCGTGGACCACCAGTAGTCCATGGACCACCAGTTGTTGACTGCTGTTCTAGTCCAATCTTTTCCTACTTGCTTGACCTTTGGATTCTGAATACTTTGCTGATAGATCCTCTATTGTACCTCTAGAACAGGGGTGAAATGCTCTGGTTCGGACCGGATTGCGTGATCCAGTAGCGATGGGGGCGGGTAGTTCAGAGAAACGGTAGCAAAAATCCCTACCCCACCACCACCCATGCCTCGCAGTTCCTCTTCTCTGTCCCTGAAGCTGTCGGTGGTGATATAACTGCAGAAGGCCTTAAATGACTGCCACAGTGCTTCAAAGGGCCGCACTATAGCTGATCAGTGCTATAGGCGGCTAGTAGACCAGTGCCTCTATTTTTAAAGAAGGTAGACTGGTGCCTCCCCAAAAAAAAGGCAATTAGTAGACTGGTGCCTCTATTTTTAAAGAAGGTAGACCAGTGCCTACCCAAAAAAAAGGCAATTGGTAGACCGGTGCCTCTATTTTTAAAGAAGGTAGACTGGTGCGCTTCCAAGTTTTGTATACTTTATTATTTTTATTATTTATTATTATTGGCCATGCCCATTCAATCACCTGACCACCAAGCCACACCCACCAATTAAGCCACGCCCACAGAACAGGTAGGGAAAATTTTTTAGATTTCACCCCTGCTCTAGAATAGAAGTTAACCTTGACAACATGCTGGCAGGGGAATTCTGGGAGTTAAAAGTCTTAAAGTTGCCAGGGCTGAGAAATACCGCTTTAGAAATTCATTCATCTTCTCACCAAAGGGACTGTTTCATTGAGAAATAGCTAGGACAAGTTTTCTGTCGCAGATCCTCCTGGGAGCAAATACTGTATATGTGGATCAGTGGCAGGTCAAATCTGGCAGTGACAAAAGTCTTGAGCTTTCTCTTGTAGGGAAAACAAATCAGGAAGGTAGGAGCATTTTCCTTTATAAAGTGAGAGAAATGTCGAAGAGTCACATCGATCTTTGCTTAATTTTTGAAAGCTTAACTTGCTAGCAGCATCCTTGGGCTCTTTGAATAGTCAAATATTTTTTTGGATTGATCACCTGTAATATCGAAAGCTTGGAGAGGGTCACTAAAATGTATGGTGAAATAATAAATAAATGTTCTGCGTTTTTGTTTTTTTAAAAAAGTGCCTGCAGTGAATTATCCAGACGTGTAAGATCCTGCAAAGCCGAGTAAAGCTAATGCACAGACACCATCCCCACAGCATTGTGGCAGATGGCTTCATCTGAAAATATTCAAATACAGATGTGCAGGGGAATCTGCATATATTCTTTCCTCTCTGGAATCTGTTATAAAAATTTAGTGGTTTGTGCGGTAAAGCAAACAGAGTTTTAAGGTTTTTTTTAAATACTTTTAGGAAACAGCAGCGATATCAACTGATGAAGCAAGTGATACTGAAAACAAACCAAACCAAAACAACAAAAGGCATCTGGTAGAATCTTCTCCAATGTTTTGGAAAGCCAAGAAGGTTTTAAGTTGATGACTTTTAATACAATTTATAAATAGAATTTTTTTTATTGGCCAAGTGTGATTGGACACACAAGGAATTTGTCTTGGTGCATATGCTCTCAGGGTACATAAAAGAAAATATATCTTCATCAAGGTACAACACTTTCATAGTGTTGTATTCATAGAGAGAATTCTTTATTGGCCAAATATGATTGGACACACAAGGAATTTGTCTTTGGTGCATATGCTCGCAGTGTACATAAAAGAAAAAATACGTTCATCAAGAATCGTAAGGTACAATTCTAAGAGAGAGAGAGAGAAAGAAGAGAAGAGAAAGAAGAGAAGAGAAGCGTAGAGAAGAGAAGAGAATTTTTTATTGGCCAAGTGTGATTGGACACACAAGGAATTTGACTTTGGTGCATATGCTCTCAGTGTACATAAAAGAAAAAATACAGCCATCAAGAATCGTAAGGTACAACACTTAATGATAGTCATAGGGTACAAATAAGCAATCAGGAAATAGGAAAGATGCTGTCAGGCTCCTCCTGATGGTTTGCTACTGTGGACTAAGATGGTTCCTGTCAGGAAATTGTTATTTGCCTAACTAGTTGGCCAGGCAATATATAAACTAACTATGTATGTTTGTAGAAAAGCATGATATTGCTTTAAGGCTGTGCTGCATCATGCAAGCATCCTGATTGGTTGAGCTCTGTAGCCAATGTATTAAAGGACTACTAAATTATGGCTTGTGGGGAATCTACAGGGACGCTACAGCATTGTAACCTGAGGACATGCTGCAACTGTATATTTGAGCTTTATGATCATTGCTTGATCATGGCTAGTTACTGATTCCTCAAGATACTGACTGTTGTGTATTGAACTGTGTTTTGCTGAACTGAAAGAAGATCTTGTTTGTTTTGCAAGTCTACGTTGGTAAGAAGACTTGATATTTGTAACATCCCGGACTGACTCAACCAGTCTCAGTCGTTTTCATGCGTAGGGTGCTCTGCTCAACAGTCCACAACCTTGGTTGTGAACCCAGATTACCCTTAACAGTTCCCCTACTTTTCCCCACAGAAGGTCCACTGCAGAGGTGGGTTTCAGCAGGTTCTGACCAGTTCTGGAGAACCGGTAGCAGAAATTTTGAGTAGTTCAGAAAACTGGTAGTAAAAATTCTGACTGGCCCCGCCCCCATCTATTCTCTGCCTCCTGAGTTCCAGCTGATTGGGAGGAAATGGGGATTCTGCAGTAACCTTCCCTTGGATTGGGAGGAAATGGGGATTCTGCAGTAACCTTCCCTTGGATTGGGAAGGGAATGGAGATTTTAAAGTATCCTTCCCCTGCCATGCCCTCCAAGCCATGCCATGCCCATCAAGCCACACCCACAGAACCGGTAGTAAACAAATTTGAAACCCCCCACTGGTCCACTGTATACATCGGTTACCACTGTATACCTGGGTTCCTACCTACACTATTCACCTGGGTTGCTACACCTAAGTTGCCACCTCCAACTGCATCCTTTTGATGCAGCTGCCAGCAACCTCCACCCCCTCTCAGGTTAAGAACCAAACTATAGAACTTGATTTTATTGAGGGCCGCATTAGGGTTGTGTTTGACATCGGAGGGTGGGGGTGGGGTGTCCAAGATGGCCGTGGCCAGGGTGGCCAGCTTGACATCATTCATGTTGGGGGACACTTTTTGTGGCCCGAGCACTCTGCCAGCAAAAACAGGCTCTTCAGCTCCATTCCTGGCAGCAATAGCCTCCTGCAGCCCTCTGCCAGGGAAAATGGAACCCTGGACGGCTGCGTCAGGAGTGAAATCCAGCAGGTTCTGACAGGTTCTGGAGAACCAATAGTGGAAATTTTGAGTAGTTCAGTAAACTGGCAAATACCACCTCTGTGTTCTGTCCCCCTTGCCTCCGTCCAAGCGATGACTTAATTAGCAGGCACTATCAGCTCTGGCAGCAAACTAGCGAGCGTCTGCCAAGTGTCTCTGTTATCTTCCTTGATGCCGATGAGTCAACAAACAAGTACTTCAGCTCTAGTTAAGGAGTTGATTTGCCTGCTAGGAAGAGGCATAGCAGCCCTTGCTGCTTTTATATCCTGTGGGGTGTGGCTCCATGACTCAGCACTTTCTAGGCCTGCCCCACCCCTGCTTCCTGTTGTTCTGCCTCCTGAGTTCCAGCTGATTGGGAGGAAATGGGGATTCTGCAGTAACCTTCCCTTGGATTGGGAAGGGAATGGAGATTTTAAAGTATCCTTCCCCTGCCATGCCCTCCAAGCCATGCCACGCCCACCAAGCCACGTCCACAGAACCGGTAGTAAAAAAAAATGGATTTCACTACTGGGCTGCATGCGGCCCTCCCGAGCTCTGTTTTTGCTGGCAGAGGGCACCACGGGCCGGTCCTTCACTCTTTTGAGTTTGACACCCCTGCCGTAGAAGGTTAGACGCCAGTCAGAATATAACAAGCTGCTTTTTCACATTCAACTCTGTGGTAAATCTTCCGTGACTTGAGAAATACCTGAAGACACCCATAAAGAACAGGTGAGGTACTGATCCCATGGTTGTGGCTTCCATCTCGACTTTCTGGAACCCCTCTCCATCACCTGCTTGTACGATCCCCACGGGGATTTGCCAGCAGAACTTTCTTGTAGACCCATCACGCTGCAGATCTGCTGATGGGCTTACAGTGATGATGCTCATGGGGCTCTACCGCTGGTATTTGTGACTTACTTTGCTGTGGGGCTGCCTCTCTCCCACCCAACTTTCCTGTCCTTAAGAGGCTCTTCAGATGCTTCATTCCATGATTGTTTTATAACATAACATAACATCAGAGTTGGAAGGGACCTTGGAGGCCTTCTAGTCCAACCCCCTGCCCAGGCAGGAAACCCTACACCATCTCAGTCAGATGGTTATCCAACATTTTCTTAAAAATTTCCAGTGTTGGAGCATTCACAACTTCTGAAGGCAAGTCGTTCCACTTATTAATTGTTCTAACTGTCAGGAAATTTCTCCTTTGTTCTAAGTTGCTTCTTTCTTTGATCAGTTTCCACCCATTGCTTCTTGTTCTACCCTCAGGTGCTTTGGTGAACAGTCTGACTCCCTCTTCTTTGTGGCAGCCCCTAAGATATTGGAACACAGCTATCATGTCTCCCCTAGTCCTTCTTTTTGTTAAACTAGACATACCCAGTTCCTGCAACCGTTCTTCATATGTTTTATCCTCCAGTCCCCTAATCATCTTTGTTGCTCTTCTCTGCACTCTTTCTAGAGTCTCAACATCTTTTTTACATTGTGGCGACCAAAACTGGATGCAATATTCCAAGTGTGGCCTTACCAAGGCATTATAAAGTGGCACTAACACTTCACGTGATCTTGATTCTATCCCTCTGTTTATGCAGCCCAGAACTGTGTTGGCTTTTTTAACAGCTGCTGTACACTGCTGGCTCATATCTAAATGGTTATCCACTAGGACTCCAAGATCCAAGATGTTTTGTGGTTGTTGGTTTTTTTTGGAAAAAGTTTTTCATTTTTAAAACATAAAAGCATCTTCCATTCAAATACAATGTGTCGGTGAGTGGATTGCAATTCTTTCGTGCAAACAACAATTACATATCATTAATTTATTTAATCGTACATTTTATCATTCAATATATAATCAGATATTTTGTTCTCTAATTTAATAGTCATTCTGGAACAATATTTTATCTTGATATCCTGTTTATTCCATCATTTTAAAACCATTATATCGTTCAATAATTCTTGCCTCGTTAAAAACTCCAATCTTCTTTATATTTTCCCTTCTAACCATTGATAAAATAAGTCCCTTATCTTATAATATTGCTTATCTTCCTGTTCTCTAATTTCAAACGTCAGTTTACTCATTTCTGCACATTCCATTATTTTCTTAATAATTTCATCTTGCAATGGCAATTTCTCATTTTTCCAATTCTTTGCAAATACATTTTCTATTATAGGTTTCAGGTATAATCCCCAATAGAAAAACTTCTGGTTTAAAGTCTATATGCTTTTTTTATCATTTTCTCCAACCATGTATGGATTTTATTTTTGTGGTTGTTTTGATGCCACTTTTTTCTACCACATTTGTTGTCCTCCATATCTGCATACAGATTTTGAATAAAGATGACCAGGATGTTGTAACAAGTTTTCCTTTTGTGTTTCAACCCAAGGATTACAAATAACTAATTATCAGTAGGGGAGCTTTTATTTTGCTATCACAGTTAATATTTTGCTAACTGTATCTCCAGAGAGGTAGCATTTTATTCTCTAGAATTACTAAATCTTAATTTCCTGCTTAGAAAATAAAATAAAATAAAATAATAAAATATAAATAAGTAAGTAAGTAAGTAAGTAAGTGAGTAAGTAAAACATGGGTAAGCCTCACTTACTGATTGCCTCGTTTAGTAACCTTTTGAAGTTAGAGTAAAAAAAAAAAAAGCATTGCGACCAACCCTTGCATTTATGAAAATTGCAGCATCTCACAGTCACACACATTTGTGTAATTTGCACTCAATCTTTGACGAGCAGGATTAATAAAAATGGCAGAAGTAACAATGAATTGAAAAAAAAGAAAGAAATTGAATCAAGGTCATGAGATTTTTTCACTTGCCAGTTTAAATTGTGGTTACTTAGCAAGAGCTTCCTGTAATAAAAAAATATACTTGGGCTGGTCTCTCTTTCTCTCCCCCTCCCTCTCTCCCTCCTTCCCTCCCTCCCTCCCTCCTTCCCTTCCCTCCCTCCCTATCTCTCCTCTCCCTCCTTTCCTCCCTCCCTCCTTCCTCCCTCCCCTCCGTGCCTCCCTCCTCTCTCCTTTTCTCTCTCCCTCTCCTCTCCCTCCTTCCTCCTTCCTTCCTCCTCCTCCTCCTCCCTCCCTCCCCTCTCTCTTTCTCTCTCTGGATTTTTGCAGCACGAAAGGGTAGCCCCAAAGCAAGCTACCTGTAATAAAAAAAATACTGGGCTGGTCTCTCTCTCTCTCTCTCTCTCCTCCTCCCTTTCTCTCTCCTTCCCTCCCTCCCTCCATCCTTCCTTCCCCTCCCTCCCTCTCTCTCCCCTCCCTCCGTTCCTCCCTCCTTCCCTCCCTCTCCCTCCCTCTCTTTCCTCTCTCTCTTTCTCTTTCTCTCTCTCTGGATTTTTGCAGCACAAAAGGGTAGCCCCAAATATGGATTTCAAACTTACACAATTATATTTGCAATGAACATTGTTGCTCGTGTTAGTAAAAGTATCCTTAGAAAGTTCCTCTTCGCTGTTTTTGTTTTTCATGTCTGTTTCGGGATGTAGCACCCAGCTCAGTAGCATTAAGTTGGGTTCCAGAGATGACACAACCTAACTATATATATATATAGTACTAAAAACGCTTGTGCCTGTTTTTGTAATCTTGAATTGGGCAAAACAGTGCATCGTAGGGCAAACTATTTTTGAATCAACGTACTTCAAAGAGGCTAATTTACAGAATGAGTCCAAAATCTGGGATCATGGCAAATTTGTGACTATTTCAATAATGCCTTACCATCATGCTGCCACAGTCAGCAGCAGTTATGTGATCACCATTTCCATTGCTGCCTGCCAACTTCCCACACATCAGTGGGGAAGCCGGCAGGAAGTATAAACTTGATCATGATTGTCCATGCTCCCTACCGGCTTCCTATGAGCAAAATCTTTGTGCATCTTTTGTGCACTCTTCTCAATCTTCACTGCACTCCCATGAAGTCACCACACTCTAAAAAAGATGTTGAGACTCTAGAAAAAGTGCAGAGGAGAGCAACCAGGATGATTAGGGTACTGGAGGCTAAAACATATGATGAACAGTTGCAGGAACTGGGCATGACTAGTCTAGTGAAGAGAAGGACCAGGGCAGTGATGAAATCCAATTTTTTTTACTACCGGTTCTGTGGGCCTGGCTTGGTAGGAGTGGTGTGGCTTGGTGGAAATGGCCTGGGCATGGCAGGGGCAGGATACTGCAAAATCCCCATTCCCACCCGACTCTGGGGCCTGCCAGAGGTGGTATTTGCCGGTGTTGTTTTTTTTTTGTCACATTATATACAAGCACATATAATGAAAGAAAACAATAGGACAGGAACGGTAGGCACTTTTGTGTTCTTATGCACGCCCCTTATAGTCCTCTTAGGAATGGGGTGAGGTCAATGGTAGACAGTTTTTGGTTAAAGCTTTTGGGAGTTTGAGAAGAGACCACAGAGTCAGGTAGTGTGTTCCAAGCGTTAACAACTCTGTTACAGAAGTCATATTTTCTGCAATGAAGATTGAAGCGGTTAACATTAAGTTTGAATCTATTGTTTGCTCTTGTATTGTTGTGATTGAAGCTGAAGTAGTCTTCAACAGGAAGGACATTGCAATAGATGAGTTAAACACAGGTCCTGTCAAAGGCGGCAAAGTTCTAAGTTTTCTAAACCCAAGATTTCAAGTCTGGTGGCATAAGGTATTTTGTTGTATTCACAGGAGTGGAGAACTCTTCTTATAAAATATTTCTGGACACGTTCAATTTTATTGATGTCTGAAATGTGGTATGGGTTCCAGACAGGCGAGCTGTATTCAAGAACTGGTCTAGCAAACGTTTTATAAGCTCTGGTTAGTAATGTAGTGTTTCTGGAGAAGAAGCTACGTAAGATTAGGTTTACAACTCTTAAAGCCTTTTTTGCTACTTGTAATGGGCTTACAAGTAGTTACAAGTAATAATAATAATAATAATAGTTACAAGTAATAATAATAATAATAATAGTGTAATATAATATTATATAATATTATAATATAATATAAAATAAATAAATAAATAATAATAATAATAATAATAATAATAATAATAATAGTTACAAGTAATAATAATAATAAGTAGTTAGAACTTACAAGTAGTTCTCCGAATTACTCAAAACTTCCACTACCGGTTCTCCAGAACCTGTCAGAACCTGGACCAGGGGAGACATGATAGCAGTGTTCCAATATTTGAGGGAGGGGAGGAAGGGGGTCAAGCTATTTTCCAAGGCACCTAATAATAATAATAATAATAATATTTTAATTTGTATACCGCCCTTCTCCCGAAGGACTCAGGGCGGTGAACAGGCAGATAAAATATAAATACACACAATAATTTAAAAACAACCCTTAAAAAACTAATTTAAATGCCCAAAACGTTAAAAAACATACTCCCCTGTAAAATAACATACTTTTAAAAACCCATCCAATAAAAATAAAAATCAGGCTAGTCCAGCCATATGAAGCCGGACAAGGAATAATGGATGGAGACTGAACAAGGACAGATTCAACCTGGAAATAAGGAGAAATTTTCTGACAGCGAGAACAATCAACCCATGGAACAGAAGTTCCCTTCGGAAGTTGTGGGAGCTTCATCACTGGAAGCTTTCAAGAAAATTTACTTGAATATTTGGAACGAAACAACCAAGTATCAGCGGCATTCCTTTTTTTGGATGCTGAAAAAGCTTTTGATAGATTGGATTGGCAGTTTTTGTTTAAAGTAATAGAAAAAATGCAATTTGGGGATTATTTTATTCGTGCAATTAAAGCAATATATCAGAAGCAAACAGCACAAATAATAGTAAATGGTGGGTTAACAGAAACTTTTAAAATTGAGAAAGGGACGAGACAGGGATGTCCCTTGTCCCCATTACTTTTTAT
Source organism: Ahaetulla prasina (assembly GCF_028640845.1). NCBI lineage: Eukaryota > Metazoa > Chordata > Lepidosauria > Squamata > Colubridae > Ahaetulla > Ahaetulla prasina. The sequence continues at coordinate 16,742,655 of NC_080544.1, read as the reverse complement.
TTTAACTCTAGAAATTCTTCTGAATAACATACGTGGTTCCGATCGAATAAAGGGAATTAGAGTTAAACATCAAGATTATAGATTAAGAGCTTTTGCAGATGACCTGGTTGTTACTGTATCTCAACCAATATACTCAGTAACTGGTTTAAAAGATATAATTGGTCAGTATGGTAAAGTATCTGGATTTAAGGTGAATCAGCAAAAGACAAAGATGATAACTAAAAATATGAATATACAACAAAAGAAGAGTTAGAAAGAACTTCAGGTTTTGAAATCGTTAAAAGGTTAAATATTTAGGAATATATATTACAGCTTCAAATGTTAAATTATACAAAAATAATTATGAGGTATTGTGGCAGAAGGTATGGAAAGAAATGGAGAGTTGGAAGAAGTTACAACTATCTTTGCTGGGAAGAATAGCGGCTATAAAATGAATGTTTTGCCCAGGTTTTGTTTTGTTTCAAATGATACGGTGTTTAAGAATGATATTAAATTACAGGAATGGCAAAAGGGATTAGTAAATTTGTATGGATGGGCAAAAACCAAGAATAAAATTAAAAAGTAATGCAGGATATAAGGAAAGGGGGTCTTAAAATGCCTAATTTAAAATTGTATTATGAAGCAGTTGTTTTATCATTAATTACTGATTGGATTAATTTAACTGAGGAAAGAGTTCTGAATATAGAAGGTTATGGTTTGTTATATGGGTGGCATGCCTATTTATTATATGATAAGAAAGTTGATAAAATATTTAAAAATAATATAATTAGAAATGCATTATTGAGGGTTTGGAGGAAATATCAATACAAATTAGATGGAAAGATTCCAATATGGGCAAACCGAGACACATGATAGAAAATATAAATATATATCAAAAGATGGAGGTAGTTACTTATAAAGAACTTCTTTGTATGGAAAAGGGGGAGTTACAATTAAAATCTAGAGAAAAGATGGGGGAAGAAGGGAAAAATTATACATGGTTCCAATATGGACAACTACAAGCTAGATGGAAATTAGAACAAAAATAGGTGTTAAGCAAATTGAGGATAATTTGTTAAAACAAATGAGAGATCAAGGTCAACAGCATATTAAGAGGTTGTATAATGTATTAGTAGAAATAGATTCAGAGACTGATTTGGTTAAGGATTGTATGATTAAGTGGGCACAAAATTTTCAGCAACCAATAATGTTGGAAACTTGGGAAAGAATTTGGGTGAGGAATGTTAAATTTACACAAGCGCAAAATATGAGAGAAAATTTTTATAAGATGTTTTATAGATGGCATTTAGACCCCAAAAATTGTCATGTATGTATCCTAATGTACAGGCTAAATGCTGGAGATGTGATTGTGAAGATGCCACTTATTACCATATATGGTGGACTTGCAAAAAGTTAAAGCATTTTGGATTAAAGTATGGTGGATCATGCAGAATATTTTGAAAAGAAGATTAAGTTTACTCCGCAGTTCTTTTACTAGGAATAATTATGGATTGTACAGCTATAGAGACTAAATTGATTTTGAACTTAATAACAGCCATAGACTTTTGATTGCTCAATATTGGAAGAAAGAAGAATTACCTACAATTGAAGAATGGACACTAAAGTATCAAATCTGGCAGAAATGGCAAAAATCTCTGCTTACTTGAAAGACTATACACAAGAAAAATATATTTTAGAATGGAAAATGTGGATTGATTATATTCAAAATAAGTATCAGATAAAAAAATATCAAATAGCATATGAGTAAATTTAGGAATAATTTTGTATTAGATATATTTTTGAAGGAGAGAATTGAGAGTGTGAATAAGTGGAGACTAGAGATTATAATTTAGGAATTATTTTGGATTATGATTGTTAGTTTTGATACCTGCATTTTGTTCTGGGAAGTCGGGTGGGGGTGGGGGTAAGGGAGGGAACTGGGGGTTGAGGTTAGAGATGGAGTGATGGTTAATGTACAGGGATTATTGAAGATGTATAAATATAATTAATGTAGGGTCGGGTCTGACCAGTTGCCATTTAGAGCGGTGGGGAGGAGAAAAAGAGAGTAGGAGGTAGGAAGAGGAGAAGAGGAAGGAAGAGGGTAGAGAGAGGAGAAGAAGGTGTAGGGTGGAGGGAGGAGGAGGTAGATAAGAGAAGGAGAGGAAGGTTTGGAAAGTAAAGAAGGTAGAAGAGGAAGAAGTGTTAAAAGGGTGTGGTGACTGGGCAGGCCCGACTAATTGTATATAACTGTACATTGGATGAATTATTTGATATGATTGTAAAATAAAACTTTTTAAAAAAAAAAAAAGATATTTGTGCCATTTGTCAGAAATGTTAGCATTTTGGACAATGACCTAAAGACCAACTCTGTTAATCTGTTACCAGTCTTGACTTTTGAAGTCTAAATAATAATAATAATAAACACACTGGAACCTTTTATGCATACCCACTCCAAATTGCACAGCACCTAAACTTTTTTATTAAGTCAATGTGGAAGCTAGTAGGAAGTCTGAACTTAATGTGGTAGTCGAAAGGAGAGAGGGAGGGAGGGAGGGAGGGAGGAATGAAGGAAGTAAATCGTTGGAAGTTATTCCCCCTCCCACTGCTTTTTGTCTCCTACCGTGATCATTCTACTTTTCTGTTTTAGGGATGGGAATATCTCTGAAATGATAACTCAACAAGTGATGGGCTGTCTCTACTAGGGTATACATTAACACTAGAAGCTTGTGGACTTCAACTCCCAAATAAGCGGCTGAACAATCTAGGAATACAAGTCAATCCTTGATGAGGTTGGAGACCCCTGGTCTAGTAGTGAATAAAGTTAAAATGGTAACCATGATGATGCAGTCGACGTGCCACCTGTTTTTATACATAACTTCAATTGCATGAACATGGTCACCATTTTTTTTCATCATGCTGTGCAGACACTCCTGCCTGTTTAGTTGTGTTGTGTCAAATAACTCCGCTATCAGGAAATCCGAATCATGTGCGCAGCTCTGCAAAGTCTATAAAGTCCTCAGGGCAGGCAGGAGACCAGAAAGTGACTTAGCAAAGGTATGTTTAGACTTTGCCTGATAATTGGAAAAAAAGCAGATCCTTTATATTAGGCCATGGGGTGTGGCTCCATGACTCAGCACTTATCAGGCCTGCTATTCTTCTGTTGCCTCCGTTATCAAGTCTTCTGGGAAAAAATCCTTTGCATTGAATTGACCTTCCTCAGGCTCATATGCTGTGGAGGAGGGAGGGTCAAGTTGCTCCGTTTGCCTGGGCATGGAGCCAGAGCGTAGCACTGGAGGTATTTCTTCCTCTTCAGCCTGTCTGGGCATGGAGCCAGGGCTGGGAGGCATATAGAACATTATATTAAGCAGATAGAAGACCCGGCTGATTTACAGATTGGAGGCATGCACAACAAGTTGGAAGACAACCAGAGAATCCATGAGATATGTTTAAGAAGTCAAATAAAGAGATCTCAGAAAACTACGGCATTGCCCAGAAAAATGACATGCATAGGTTCATGTACTGACCAATTTTTCATACTTACAAAAGGCTATTAATTCAAAGAGAGATTACGATTTCCAATGTTTTGCTACAGTAAATTAGTGAGAAAAACAACAAAAAGGTTAATTATTTGTGCTATGCATTTTCTATGTTCGGACAAAACATTATTTATTTATTAATCAAATTTGTATGATTAATGACTTTCCATTTCATGGAAAGCGATTCTGGGTGCCGCACAACAATCTGTTATACTGTTATCCAAACAAAACAAATTCCAAAAGAAACAAATCCGAACAAAAAATGGCAATAAAACTATTTTTTTTGCAACTTATAAACTGTCAAAGGATATTAGATATCCCCCTCGCAGTTTCTTCAAATCCTCTGAATCAAAATGAGTGACTAAGTTACATCCCCAGTAGAGAGGGTAAAATATACCAGTTAAGATGTTTTTCTACATAGTGCAAAAGAAAAACAGTTTTAACCTATTGTTAGGCTACCTAGGAATAATTGTTATTATTTGTTCTTGATGATTTATTTAAAAAAATGATTTGAAAAGAATTTTACATCATAAAGTGCTCCCTATCCTGAGTCTTTGTCCAATACTTTAAAAAGACTATCGAGAGAATCTTGCATATGATGTTTTTTCTGCAATATTGAAAATATTCCTTTGACTTGAAATGATGCGGATACACCTAATTTTTCAAACACTGTTAATGTATTTCATTGGATTTTCCTCTGATTTTAAGAAAAAAAAATTGCTACACTTGTCTCATTTAGAACCATGTTAGAACTAGCAATCAATTATTTTGCAGGGTATATTAAACTGAAATAGATTTCTCATCAATAATCACATTTCCAATCCTATAAAACTCTTGTCATCCTAGGCACTGTACTGATCACATTTATTGACATATTTAAAACTTGGGTGGGCAAGAAATAGAAGAAGAAGAGGAAGAACAAGAAGAAGAAGAAGAAGAGGAGGAGGAGGAGGAGGAGGAGGAGGAGGTGGTGGTGGAGGAGAAAGAGGAGGAGGAGGAGGAGGAGGAAAAGATCAGAACAAGAAATTATTTTCCATCTTTTTCAAACTTCTAAGTAAGTTTTAAAGATGGATTCTTGCTAGCAGATATTGGTTTTTTATTATCAGGTTAATAGCTTTCTTCCATAACAGACTGGGACTTCTATAGAACATAGAATCATAAGGAGTCCATGGCTTTATACCATCCCAGTCAAATGGCAAATCATTTCTATCACTTCAATTGTAGAATATCACACTCTATCATAGACACAGTTACAGGTATGAAAAATGTATAGATAGCCCTTGACTTATGACCACAACTGAACCCAAAATTTCTATTGCTAAGCAAGATAGCACTACATCCTACAACATCTTGAATCTCCAAAGACCTATGCAACGGTCCTCTTTGTAGACTTTAGGTCAGCATTCAATACCATCATTCCAGACACTCTTCTAACTAAGCTAAACCAGCTACAGGTACCTGAACAGACTTGTAAGTGGATCATAAGCTGGCGGTGGATTCGGAGGCCATGTTCTGAGGCTCGGAGGTGGGGCGATGAGTCGGCGTTTTCTAGCCGGCCGTTTTTCGGCCGATTCGTTTCGCTGGCGGGCCTCTAGCCTTGGACTCGTCTTGCGGCCCTCTTCTGACCATCGACTTTGGGGTTTCAGCCTCTGCAACTTGGATGAGGCGGAGTATTACATCTGCCCTTACTACTGCCATCTGCCTCTTGTGCCACGGTTTGTTGGCTTTCTCCCTGCTGCGGATTGTGGACTTGGCAGCCTTCATATCCTCAGCCTCTCGGAGAAGTTCAGCCTTTATATGGGCCTGGCCTCTTGGGGATAAGGCTGAGAGACCTGGCCTCTGGGGTGGTTAGGATTTATTCCTGGCCATGTCTGGAGGTTGTTGGAGGTTTGCGGGAGATGATGGAGGCATTCGGGCGGTTCCCCTGTAACCAGTCTGTGGTTGTGACTGTGATAACATCATCCATGCCCCCTCGGCCTTTTGGGACTTCTATGGCCGTTTTGGTCCTATTAGGACTTTTGGGGAGACAATGGGACTTATTTGGGGACAGAGGAAGGCGGAGGAGGATGTGGCCAAGGACTGGAGTGCCATCTCCTCACCCCGGTTCCAGGATGTTTGGACTATACACTCGACAGAATACCACCTAGACTGTCATTTGGTGCCTATCGCTGTTCCATTCTCGTCCGTCCTCATTCTGGACTAGTACCATCTGCTACCTGCCATTCGGAGATGGAGCTTTTGTTTTGCCGATTCTTAGTCTCAGCTGCTCGCACTATACTCATGAGGAACTCTTGCGCCTGCAGTGCCCCGCCTCCTCAGGAATGGCCCTCCTCACTACCGAGGCCGGCCTCCATGTGGTCTTGGGACCCACAGAGGTGGCATGAAAAAGAAGAGCTTGTGGGGTTTTTAGAGGAACTTTTAAGGGGTGGGAGGGTAAGGCGGGCAATGGGGTAACCCGTCGGGTGGCCAGTCTCTGCACATGCTCATGGCGGTCTTTCTTTATCAGGTTCGGAGGTTATGGGGTGGAGGTGTTCCTATTGATGAGGTGGTTCTATTGACACGGTAAGTGGGAGGCAGATATGGCGGGCGAGGTCATACCAAGTTTCGGGAGGCGTGCTCGATGTCTGAAAGCGATCACGCTCCGACCCTGGACTTCTCCGTTCCCGGATGGTCAGGATCCTCAGAGCCGGGCCTTGGTTGATGTTGTGCAATGCTCGGTCCGTGGTGAACAAAGCCCCTTGTTTGTGATCTTATTCAGGGGGTTCCAGCGGACCTTATAGGCATTACGGAGACCTGGTTGGGCACGGAAGGGGTGTGCCCTCGTGGAGATGTGCCGCGGGTTTCCGTGCATTCCATCAACCGAGGCCCAGGGTAGGGGTGGTGGGGTGGCGGTTGTGATTAGAGAGAGTCTAGAGCCGAGGAGACCACTGTGCCTCAGATTGCGGGTGCGAATCCCTCTTTGTGAGATGGGGTCATAGGTGTCAGATGGGTTTGCTGATCGCGTACCTGGCTCCTTGCTACGTGACAGCTGCCCTGCCCGAGCTCCTGGAGGTGCTGGCGGGGTGGCAGTTGAGACCCCAGACTTTTAGTCATGGGGACTTTAACTGCCATCTTCCGGCCCGTCATCGACGGCAGCTCGGGAGTTCACGGCTTCCATGACGGCCTTGGACCTGACCCAGGTAATTGATGGCCCTACTCACATTGGGGTGGCACTCTGACCTGATTTTTCTCTGGTCAGTGGTTGAGAGATCTGGACTTAAAGGAAATAGTCACTGAACCTTTGTCATGGTCAGATCACTCTCTTCGCCTGGACTTTCTGACCGCCATTCACCACCGCAGGAGACGGAGCCGACGTTGGTTCCGTCCCAGGCGCCTGATGGACCCGGATGGGTTCCGGACGGAGCTTGGGCCATTTCCTGAGGGTCTGGCTCACGGAGGAACTTGTTGCGGCCTGGGAACGGGCCGCGGCGGGGCCTTAGACCGTGTCGTGCCTTTGCGGCCTCTGACCCGCGAGGGTCCCAACCGGCCCTTGGTTCTCCGAGGAGCTGAGGGGATGAAGCCGGAGAAGACGCCTAGAGAGTTCCTGGAGGTCTAGCCGTTCGAAGCTGATCGGACACTAGTGAAGTCCTATACTAGGACTTACCTAGTGGCATTGAGGAAGCGAGCTCGCCGCCTCCCTCATTGCATCGGCAGATAACCGCCCAGCCGCCCTGTTTCGGGTGACCCGCTCCTTCATCAGGGGAGCGGGATGACCCGCTGCAGGGACGTGCTGAGGAGTTTAACGGTTATCTATACGATAAAATCGCTCAGCTTCGGGATGGTCTGGACCAAGATTGCGTGATGCGGGTGAGACGCCGAGGTGGTCTTGGCGACATTATTTGGGATGAGTTTGACCCTGTGGCTCCGAGGACATGGACAGGTTGCTGGGTAGGTTGAATGCCACCACGTGTTTACTGGACCCGTGCCCCTCCTGGCTGGTGCTGGCCACCAGGAGGTGACACGAGGCTGGCTCAGGCGATTACGATCGCTTCTTTGGTGGAGGTGTCTTCCGGCCGCCTTGAAAGAGGCGGTGGTGAGGCCCTCCTCAAGAAGCCTTCCTGACCCGCTGTTTTAGGTAATTATCGTCTGTCTCCAACCTTCGGGCGCTAAGGTTGTAGAGAGTATGGTGGCATATCAGCTTCCCTTGCACCTGGATGAAACTGTCTATCTAGACCTGCTCCAGTCCGGCCACCCGTTACAGCACGGAGACGGCTTTGGTAGGTAGATGATCTCTGGAGGCCAGGGATAGGGGTTGTTCCTCTGCCCTGGTCCTATTAGACCTCTCAGCGGCCGATACCATCGACCATGGTATCCTGCTGCGCCGGGTTGGGGATTGGGAGTGGAGGCACCGCTTATCGGTGGTTCTCCTCCCATCTCTCCGACCGTCGCAGTCGGTGTTGACAGGGGCAGAGGTCGCCCCGAGGCGCCTCACTTGTGGGGTGCCGCAGGGTCGATTCTTCGCCTTCTGTTTAACATCTACATGAAACCGCTGGGTGAGATCATCAGTGGTTTCGTGAAGTATCAGCTGTATGCGGATGATACTCAGCTGTATTTTCTACACCGAACCACCCCAACGGTTATCAAGTGCTGTCCCGGTGTCTGGAGGCCGACGGGTCTGGATGGGGAGAAACAGGCTCAAGCTCAATCCCGCCAAGACAGAGTGGCTGTGGATGCCGCATCCCGCACAGTCAGCTAAATCCGCTGCTGAACATCGGTGGCGAGTCATTGGCCCGATGGAGAGGGTCCGCAACTTAGCGCCTCCTGGATGAACGGCTGTCTCTAGAAGAGCATTTGACGGCCGCCTCCAGGAGAGCGTTTCACCAGGTTCGCCTGGTACGCCAGTTGCGCCTTTCTGGACCGGGATGCCCTATCCACGGTTACTCACGCACTCGTGACGCCTCGCCTGGATTACTGCAATGCTCTCACATGGGGCTCCTTGAGGGCATCCGAGGCTACAGTTAGTCCAGAATGCAGCTGCTGGTGATAGATGGAGCCCTCGTGGCTCCCATATGACACCTATCCTGCGAGACTGCACTGGCTTCCTGTGGCCTTCCGGTGCGCTTCAAGGTTTTGGTGACCACCTTTAAAGCGCCCATGGCATTGGGCCGGGTTATTTACGGGACCGCCTACTGCGACCGAATACCTCCCACCGTCCCGCTGCGCCTCACAGAGAGGGTCTCCTCAGGTGCCGCCAGCGAGGCAATGTCCTGGCGACGCCCAGGAAGGGCCTTCTGTGGGGGCTCCACCTCTGGAACGATCTACCCCCCAGACTTCGTCTGCTTTCGGACCTTCGGACCTTCCGCCGCGGGCTTAAAACATACTTATTTAATTGTGCAGGACTGAGCTAGATTTTAAATTTTGGGTTTTAAATTGGGTTTTATTTCTATTTTTAATTGGACGGGCTTTAGAATAAGTTTTTAAAATGTTTTATATTGTATTTATATTGTATTTATCTGTTTTTAGTGCCTGTAAACCGCCCTGAGTCCCTTGGGAGATAGGGCGGTATATAAATATGATTAAATAAATAAATAAATAAATAAGCTTCCTAACAAACAGGAAGCAGCAGGTGAAGCTAAGCAGAATCACATCAGATACCTGTAAAATTAGCACAGGGGTCCCCCAAGGCTGTGTGCTCTCCCCACTTCTTTTCTCTCTGTATACAATGACTGCATCTCTAACGATCCATCTGTTAAACTACTGAAGTTTGCAGATGACACCACAGTGAATGGTCTCATTTGAGACAATGATGAATCTGCATACAGACGGGAGGTCGAACGACTAGCCTCGTGGTGCGACTGAAACAATCTGAAACTGAACACATTCAAAACTGTAGAAATGGTGGTAGACTTCAGGAGAAACCCTTCCATACTTACTTCCACCTCTTACAAGACTAGACAACACAGTATCAATAGTAGAGACCTTCAAATTTCTTGGTTCTACCATATCGCAAGATCTAAAATGGACAGCTAACATCAAAAACATCATCAAAAAAGCACAATAAAGAATGTTCTTTCTGTGCCAACTTAGAAATCTCAAACTGCCCAAGAAGCTGCTGATACAGGAAGATAGAGGAATTATTGAGTCTGTCATTTGCATCTCTATAACTGTCTGGTTTGGTTCTGCAACCCAACAAGACAGACACACACTTCAGAGGATAATTAGAACTGAAGACAAAACAATTGCTACCAACCTGCCTTCCACTGAGGACCTGTATACTGCACGAGTCAAAAAAAGGGCTGTGAAAATATTTACAGAACCCTCACATTCTGGACATAAACTGTTTTAACTCCTACCCGCAAAACGACACTATAGAGCACTGCACACCAGAACAACTAGACACAAGAACAGTTTCTTCCCGAATGCCATCACTCTGCTAAACAAATAATTCCCTCAATATTGTCACACTATTTATTAAATCTGCACTACTATTAGTCTTCTCATCGTTCCCATCACCCATCTCTTTCCACTTATGACTGTATGACTTTAACTTTGTTGCTTGTATCTTTACGATTTATATTTATTGATTGTTTCCTGATTGCTTATTTGTACCCTATGACAATCATTAAGTGTTGTACCTTAGGATTCTTGATGAATGTATCTTTTCTTTTATGTACACTGAAAGCATATGCACCAAGACAAATTCCTTGGGTGTCCAGTCACACTTGGCCAATAATAATAAAAAAAGGATAGCTGTTAAGTGAGTTGCACCCCATTCACAACTTTCTTTTTTTGGCCACCTTTTTTAAGCAAATCTCTGCAATTGTTAGGTGAATCTGGATTCCCACATTGACTTTGCTTGTCGGAAGCCAGGTGGGAAGGCTACAATTAGTGCATTGCAACTGTCATAAGTACATGCCAGTTGCCAAGCATTGGAATTCTGATCATGTGACTGTGGGGATGCTACAATGGTCTAAGTGTGAAAAACCACTCATAAATTACTGTATTTTTTGCTCCATAAAACGCACTCCCCCACCAAAAAAAACCTGTGTGTCTTCTGGAGCAAATATTGCATCCGGGCTGCAGCGGGAATGCAGGAATCAATAGGCAGTCTTTAAATGACCGTCTTTAAAGCGCTCCATGGCTCAGGACCGGGATATTTACGGGACCGCCTGCTGCCACCGGTGGCCTCCCATCGACCAGTGCGCTCCCATAGAGAGGGTCTCCTCAGGGTGCCGTCGGCCAGACAATGTCGGCTGGCGACCCCCAGGGGGAGGGCCTTCTCTGTGGGGGCCCCAGCCCTCTGGAACGAACTACCTCCAACGTTGCGCCAACTCTCTGACCTCCGAACCTTCCGGCGTGAGCTGAAGACTCTTTTTATTTCATCGAGCAGGACTAGCCTAATAGTTTCTTAATAGTTTATAATCAGTTTTTAATGGGATTTAGCAAATTTTTACAATTTCGGCCAATTTAAAATTAGTTTTTTAAAACTGTTCTTAACTTTTGTATTATTGTTTTTTACTTGGCTGTAAACCGCCCTGAGTCCTTCGGGAGAAGGGCGGTATAAAAGTTGAAATAATAAATAATAATAATAATAAACTGGAACTTGAGAGGACACCTATTTGTGCCTACTGCTTCAGTGACTCCATCCAGCCATATCATTCTCTGCCGTCCCCTTCTTCTTTTGTCCTCAATCTTTCCCAGCATTAGGCTCTTCTCCAGGGAGTCCTTCCTTCTCATTAGGTGGCCAAGTATTTTTTATTTATTTATTTATTTACTTACTTATTTATTTATTTTTGTCACACAGTATATATAGGCATAAGTATGAAATAATTATACAATATATAAGCATATATATAAGTATGAGTATGTAATAACTATATTAACTGGATATAACGAAAGAAGAAAATAGGACAGGAACGGTAGGCACGCTTGTGCTCTTATGCGTGTCCCTTACAGACCTCTTAGAAATGGGGTGAGGTCAATAGTAGACAGTTCTTGGTTGAAGCTTTTGGGATTTTGGGAAGAGACCACAGAGTCAGGTAGTTTATTCCAGGCATTAACAACTCTGTTACTGAAGTCATATTTTCTGCAATCAAGATTGGAGCGGTTAACATTAAGCTTAAATCTGTTGTGTGCTCGTGTATTGTTGCAATTGAAGCTGAAGTATTCTTCAACAGGAAGGACCTTGTAATAGATGGTTCTCTCAGGCTCCGCCTCCTGCCCTCACTACACTGCTGCTCCATATTCCACAGTGAGATGGTGCTCCAGATTCATATTTTTTCCCCCCTTGTTTTCCTTCTCTAAATGTAGGTGAGTTTTATGGTCTGGTGCATCTTATGGAGCGAAAAATACGGTACTTGTTGCAGCAGGACAGGCAACCGCCTGTCCTGCTGCCAATCCTCTGCAATCGGGGCTAAGATGAATTTGTCTTAAATATAAGCCGTGGGCAGCATGGAATACAAGTGTGCAGTGTGGAATCCAGAGTTATGGATCAAATAAAAAAGTAAAGTAAAGTAAAGTAAAAAGCAAACACTCTTTTCCAACAATCCAAGAGACGACTACACATGGACATCACCAGACGGTCAAAACAGAAATCAGATGGACTATGTGCTGTGCAGCCAAAGATGGAGAAGCTCTATACAGTCAGTAAAAACAAGACCAGGAGCTGACTGTGGCTCAGATCATGAGCTTCTCGTTGCAAAATTTAGGCTTAAATTGAAGAAAGTAGGGAAAAGCACCAGGCCGCTCAGGTATGAACTAAATCATATCCCTGATGAATTTACAGTAGAGGTGACAAATAGATTTAAGGAATTAGATCTGATAGACAGAGGGCCTGAAGAATTATGGATGGAGGTTTGCAACATTGTACAAAAGATAGCAACTAAAACCATCCCAAAGAAAAAGAAATGCAAGAAAGCAAAACGGCTGTCTGAGGAAGCTTTGCAAATAACTGAGGAAAGAAGGGAAATGAAAGGCAAGGGAAAAAGATACACCCAATTGAATGCAGAATTCCAGAGAATAGCTAGAAGAAATAAGAGTGCCTTCTTAAATGAACAGTGCAAAGAAATAGAAGAAAACAATGGAATAGGGAGGACCAGAGATCTCTTCAAGAAAATTGGAGATATGAAGGGAATGTTTCATGCAAAGATGGGCATGATAAAGGACCAAAATGGCAGGGACCTAACAGAGACAGAAGAGATTAAGAAGAGGTGGCAAAATTACACAGAAGAACTATACAAGAATGAGCTTAATGTCCCTGATAACCATGATGGAGTGGTCACTGACCTCGAGCCAGACATCCTAGAATGTGAAGTCAAATGGGCCTTCGGAAATCTGAGCAACAACAAAGCTAGTGGATGTGACAGTATTCCAGCTGAGCTATTCGAAATCTTAAAAGGTGATACAGTAAAAGTGCTAAACACAATTTGCCAGCAAATTTGGAAAACTCAACAGTGGCCACAGGATTGGAAAAGGTCAGTTTACATTCCAGTTCCAAAGAAAGGCAATGCCAAAGAATGTTCAAACTATCACATCATTGCACTCATTTCTCATGCTAGTAAGGTTATGCTTAAAATCCTACAAACTAGGCTCCAGCAATATGTAGATCGAGAACTATCAGAAGTACAAGCAGAATTTTGAAGAGGCAGAGGAACTAGAGATCAAATTGCCAATATATGCTGGATCATGGAGAAAGCTAGAGAGTTCCAGAAAAACATCTACTTCTGTGTCATTGACTATGCCAAAGCCTTTGATTGTGTGGATCACAACAAATTGTGGCAAGTTCTTAAAGAGATGGGAGTACCAGACCATCTTATTTGTCTCTTGAGAAACCTATATGTGGATCAAGAAGCAACAGTGAGAACTGGACACCGAACCACTGATTGGTTCAAAATTGGGAAAGGAGTCTGGCTAGGCTGTATACTGTCACCCTGCCTATTTAACTTATATGCAAAGCACATCATGAGAAAGCCGGGGCTAGATGAATCAAAAGTTGGAATTAAGATTGCCGGGAGAAATATCAACAACCTCAGATACACAGATGGCAGAAAGCGAAGAGGAATTAAAGAGCCTCTTTATGCAGGTGAAGGAGGAAAGTGCAAAAGTTGGCTTGAAGCTCAATATTAAGAAAACTAAGAACATGACTCCCGGCCCTCTCAATTCCTGGCAAATAGATGGGGAAGAAATGGAGGTAGTGACAGATTTTATTTTCCTGAGCTCCAAGATCATTGCAGATGGGGACTGCAGCCAAGAAATTAAAAAATGCTTGCTCCTAGGGAGGAAAGCTATGGCAAATCTAGACATCATTCTAAAAAGCAGAGACATCACCCTGCCAACAAAAGTGGGTATAGTCAAGGCTATGATTTTCCCAGTTGCAATGTATGGCTGTAAAAGTTGGACCATAAGGAAGGCTGAATGCCAAAGAATTGAGGCCTTTGAACTCTGGTGCTGGAGAAGACTCCTGTGAGTCCCTTGGACTGCAAGGCGATCAAACTGGTCAGTCCTAGAGGAGATCAACCCTGACTGCTCTTTAGAAGGCCAGGTCCTAAAGATGAAACTTATCTTGATGAAATTTATCATGTAAATTTCATTAAAGATGAAATTTTATCATGTAACTTACAACTTCTTCACTGCAAAAACATATGGACTACAAATCTTGATCAGGGCAAGGCAATAGATGCAATCTACATAGACTTCTGTAAAGCTTTTAACTCAGTAGTACATGATAAACTTCTCCTAAAACTAAAATCCTACGGCATTTCAGGACCCCTCCACAATTGGATAACAGCTTTCCTGTCAAACAGACAACAAGTGGTCAAAATTAGCAATGCTCTATCCTGACAGTTAGAACAATTAATAAGTGGAACGACTTGCCTGCAGAAGTTGTAAATGCTCCAACACTGGAAATTTTTAAGAAAATGTTGGATAACCATCTGTCTGAGATGGTGTAGGGTTTCCTGCTTGGGCAGGGGGTTGGACTAGAAGGCCTCCAAGGTCCCTTCCAACTCTGTTGTTATTATTATTATTAAATCCTGTTCCTGTCAAAAGTGGTGTTCCCCAAGGCAGCGTTCTTAGACCAGCACTCTTCATATTATACATTAATGATCTCTGTGACGATATCACAAGTAATTGTGTTCTCTTTGCTGATGATGTCAAACTATTTAACACCACCAACAATACAATTACCCTTCAAAAAGACCTTGACTTTGTATCTGAATGATCTAAAACTTGGCAACTCCAAATCTCAACCAGCAAATGCTCAGTCTTACATATTGAAAAAAAACCCTAAACACTAAGTACAAGCTTAATGGACATTACCTTACAGATGACCCCCACTCTGTTAAAGACCTTGGAGTTTTCATATCAAATGATCTAAGTGCCAAAGCCCATTGCAACTACAAAGCAAAAAAGGCTCTAAGAGTTGTAAACCTAATCTTGCGTAGCTTCTTCTCCAAAAACTACACTACTAACCAGAGCATATAAAACATTTGCTAGACCAATTCTTGAATACAGCTTGACTGTCTGGAACCCATACCACATTTCTGACATCAATACAATTGAGCGTGTCCAGAAATATTTTACAAGAAGAGTTCTCCACTCCTCTGAATAAACAAAATACCTTATGCCACCAGACTTGAAATCCTGGGTTTAGAAAATTTAGAACTACGTCGCCTTCGACATGACCTGAATTTAACTCATAGAATCATCTATTACAAGGTCCTTCCTGTTGAAGACTACTTTAGCTTCAATTGCAACAATACACGAGCACATAACAGATTTAAGCTTAATGTTAACCGCTCCAATCTTGATTGCAGAAAATATGACTTCAGTAACAGAGTTGTTAATGCCTGGAATAAACTACCTGACTCTGTGGTCTCTTCCCAAAATCCCAAAAGCTTCAACCAAGAACTGTCTACTATTGACCTCACCCCATTTCTAAGAGGTCTGTAAGGGATGTGCATAAGAGCACAAGCGTGCCTACCGTTCCTGTCCTATTGTTTTCTTTCGTTATATCCAGTTAATATAGTTATTACATACTCATACTTATATATATGCTTATATATTGTATAATTATTTCATACTTATGCCTATATATACTGTGTGACAAAAATAAATAAATAAATAAATAAATAAATAAAAAATACTTGGCCACCTAATGAGAAGGAAGGAGTCACTGGAGAAGAGCCTAATGCTGGGAAAGATTGAGGACAAAAGAAGAAGGGGACGGCAGAGAATGATATGGCTGGATGGAGTCACTGAAGCAGTAGGCGTGAGCTTAAATGGACTCCAGAGGAGAGGAGAGGACAGGAAGGCCTGGAGGAATGTTGTCCATGGGGTTGCCATGGGTCGGACACAACTTTGCAACTAACAACAACTACTTTTTAAAAAAAATCTGATTTTCATGCTTCTTAAAGAGTCTGGTTTTTCTACTGTTTGTTTTGTTTAAGAGAATTACTGAGATTTCAAAAACCATGCTGGGCTTCTCTGGAAATATCACCTATACCATCTTAGGTCTTTGGGAATGAGTTGACAGTCAGACAAATGTGCCAAATCTAGTCTCAATACTTGGGCAACTGTGTAAAAACAACAATAACTCCTCCTCCTCCTCCTCCTCCTCCCTTAAATCATGCCCCACTTATCAGAGATTATTATCATGAGTTCAGGTTAACGGCTATTTCCCAGAGAGCTATATTTACATGTATAAAAGTGGGAGATAGATAAACTGGAGCCGCTACGAATCCCTGCTGTGCTCTCCAGGCGTTCTAAATTGCCAGGAATGGCTCCCATTTTTGAAACTCCCCCCCCCCCCGTTCAATTAAGCAAGATAATTAATATAGGGAGAACAGATCACATGCCTGTGCCCTTCTGCCTTGATGTTGGTCGAAGCAGTTCAAAGCGATGGTAGGAATGAAGGCTGCTGCGTTTCAAGCCAGGAGTGGCCAGGCAAGGGAGCATTTTTGCTGATGGGGGGGGGGGGAGGAGGAGGAACACCAGCGGTGACCCTATTTAATAAAGGACTGAGAAAGAAATGGCTTTGATGGGAAAGGGAAGGCTGAGGAGACAGCATTGACCCCTGGGCCAACAGGAGGCTACTGCCAGATGAAAGTGCCCTCCTCTCCTTTAGCTGTCAGCACTTTTTAATGTCAACTCAGTGAAGGATTGTGAGTCAGTCTGGTGGGGAGCAAGCTCAGTTTTCCCAGCCTTTAACTTAGGAAACTTAATAACTGTATATATTGTTATATATGATCCTGGGAGTGAAGAGAAAGGGAACTTACAAAATTTGCAGATGATACTAAGCTGGCAGGAAGAGCTCACGCCCTAGAAGACAAGCTCCAGATCCAGATGGATCTTGAGAGACTTGGAACCCTGGGCCCTATCTAACAATATGAAATTCAGCGTAGAGAAAGGTAAAGTCCTACACTTAGGTAAGAAAAACCAAAAGTACACATAGACTGGGTGAAACCAGGCTTAATAGCAGTGACTGTGAGAGGGATCTTGGAGTCTTAGTGGACAACCAGCTAAATATGAGCCAGCAGTGTGCAGCGGCAGCCAAAATAGCCAATGCAATCCTAAACTGCATTAACAGGAGGATACAATCAAGATCAAGTGAGGCACTAATGTCACTCTGTAAAGCCTTAGTAAGACCACACTTAGAGTACTGCATCCAGTTTTGGTCACTACACTACAAAAAAGATGTTGAGATTCTAGAAGAAGTGCAGAGGAGACCAACCAGGATGATGAGAGGACTGGAGACTAAAATATATGAAGAACGGTTACAGGAAATAGGCATGGCTAGTCTAGGGAAGAGAAGGACCAGGGGAGACATGATAGCAGTGTTCCAATATCTCAGGGGTTGCCACAAAGAAATGGGAAGCAGGCTGTTTTCCAAAGCACCTGAGGGTAGAACAAGAAGCAATGGGTGGAAACTAATCATGGAAAGAAGCAACTTAGAACTAAGGAGAAATTTCCTGACAGTTAGAACAATTAGTAAGTGGAACAACTTGCCTGCAGAAATCGTAAATGCTCCAACACTGGAAATTTTTAAGAAAATGTTGGATAACCATCTGTCTGAGATGGTGTAGGGTTTCCTGCCTGGGCAGGGGGTTGGACTAGAAGGCTTCCAAGGTCCCTTCCAACTCTGTTGTTGTTGTTCCAACATTTGAAGGGCTGCCAGAGAGAGGAGGGGTTCAAGCTGTTTTCCAAAGCACCGGAAGTCCAGACAAGGAATAATGGATGGAAACTGACCAAGGAGAAATTCAACCTAGAAATGAAGAGGAACTTTCTGACAGTGAGAACAATCAACCAATGGAACAGAAGTTGCCTTCAGAAGTTGTGGGAGCTTCATCACTTAAGACTTTCAAGAAAAGATTGGACTGCCATTTGTCAGAAATGGTATAGGGTCTCCTGCTTGAGTGGGCGGTTGGACCAGATGACCTATAAGGTCTCTTCTAACTCTGTTAATCTGTTAATATCTTCTCAAGCTTTTTGTACACAAAAAGAGTTTGAGTAGAAGAACAACTATGTATGTAGAAGGATTTCCAGCGAACAACAGGCAAGTGAACCTTAAGCATTCTCGTTTTCTATGTGATCCATCCACCTTGTACCTCAGTCCTGTTGCCTGCTTCTGCCCACAAGGGCTGCACCGGTTTGAGGAGTGACCACCAGATTCCTGTGCTCCAGAATGATCTTGGGTCTTTGGGAGGCCTTTGAGAAAGACGCTACTGCATTTCTTTTGAAGTTGTGGGATGGATAGCTTCCCTTCATTTTTCCCTGCCCCTTTGCTGTGGCACCTTCCACCACTCTTATGAAGGCAACTAGAACATAGAAACATAGGGCTGAAAGATACCTCAGAGGTCTTCTAGTCCAACCCCTGCTGAAGGCAGGAGACCTTATACCAGGGTCAGCAACCTGCGGCTCTGGAGCCGCATGTGGCTCTTTCACCCCTCTGCTACAGCTCCCTGTCACTCAAAATATGTGTCACAACCACCAACATGC
Organism: Ahaetulla prasina; assembly: GCF_028640845.1. NCBI lineage: Eukaryota > Metazoa > Chordata > Lepidosauria > Squamata > Colubridae > Ahaetulla > Ahaetulla prasina. Next base: position 16,724,167 of record NC_080544.1, on the reverse strand, counting down.
GACACCCACCAGCATGTGATTTATTGAGTTTTTCAACCCCTGGTAGGCCAACCATGGATCAATCCAAGAAAAGAAAAGTCTCAGAAGGAAACAGAACATTTAATTCAACAACATATGCTAGCTCAAGAAATAGTCAGGCACAGGAAGGGTTTTGTGGCTCCCGGTGTTTTTTTTTTCTGTGGGAAATGGGTCTAAATGGCTCTTTGAGTGTTTCAGACTCCTGCTGTTGTGACTCCAGCCCTCGAACCTGGCCCCATGCCCGAAAGTGACTCAGTAAGTGAGGGGGAAGAGCTGGTAAGGCTTACCTCAGGAGCACCGATTCCTTTGGCTCAGCTCCAGGAGCCAGAACCAGACCAGTCGGAGGACGTAATGAGGCTGTCATCCCCTGATTCCTCCCTTCCCCAGGCTACGCCTTCAGACTCAGCTGATAATAATAATCAAGCTTGGCTTGACCCCTGCTTCAGAAGATTAGAGAGGCAGCGTCATCAACCCATCCACCCCACAGGATATATAAGGAACTTTGGGACTGCTCTCACTCCACGGGAAGCAAAAGTTTAGCTGAACCATTTCAAAAAGAGCTGAAAGTCTTGTTACATGAGTCATTTGTTTGAACTTTGGCAGGCAGCTGCGATTTCTCTGCCAGGACTGATAAGAGCTGTGAATCCACTGGCTGAAGGCCAGCTCGTGGGTCTGAAGTGGGGAAGGAGACAGAACACCTGCCTTATACCATCCCCGTCTCCTGCTTGAGCAGTGGGTTGGACTAGAAGACCTCCAAGGTCCCTTCCAACTCTGTTATTCTATTCTATTGAGGTACTCCACTGCATACTTCCTTCCATGTAAATATAGTTCCATTGGGAACTATATGCTGGTAGCATTTGGTCAGTGAATTGTGAATCCATCTGCTGGTGATGCTGTCTATTACACATTGTTCGATCTTATCAAGAAGTAGGCTGTGGTCTACTTTGTCAAATGCCTTGTATGTCCAAGTATGCTATGCGGGACAGAGGATTCTAGCAAAGCAAGTGACTCTGGAGAGAAGGGAGGACATAATAACAAAAGAAGGGTTTGGGAGGGCTCCAGTGACGTCAGAGGGCTCCAGTGACATCACCGCTCCTGCTGGGTGCTCTAACAGAGCACTCCGTGTTAGAAGATTGTAAAAGTCAGTGAAACAGAAAAAATCACTGTTCACTGAGCTTAGCATACCCTCTGGGTGAAAGAGGTTATCAGAGTTGTGGAAGAGTGGCAGGTCTGACAGGGGTTTGCTCTTAAGGCGAATTTTCCTGGATTTATGATCACCGAATTCCACTCCTCCAACTTCAAACGCTCCTGTTTTTATCAGGAAAAGGAGTGGAAGTCGCTTCTGCTCAAAAGGACTTATTAAATTGATTGATTTTCTAAGCAGACGGGAATTTCACAAGCGTTCGATCTTTGATGTAGAATCAGCACGGCAAGTACCGACTCCCTTTTTGAAACTTGAAACCTTTCTTTGTCTTTGATTAATTGACTTTTAAAATGGCGTCTGAAAGTGAAAGTAAAATTTTTTAATACGATAAAGTAGCGTTATTTGTGGATTGTTACAAACGGAGTTTTTTTTTATACTGAAAGGAGGGAAGGAAAGTTATTAAGTTTGAATTCCTGATCCTTTTGAAGACAGAATGGCAGCTAAACCTTTAAAGCCTTCTGGAAGAAGGGGATCTGAACCAAGTCTTGAGGAAATATTGAAAGAACAATTAAAACTTTCTGAAGATAGGCAAAAAGAGATGATGGAGAATTTTAATGCAAACATAAGAAGATATTCTTATGGCAGTTCAAGGACTGAGTAAAAATTGAGGATTGGAAGAGGAAATGCAACAGATCTCTCAGTCAAATAAGCATTTAGAAGACAAAATGAAAGGTGTTCAGAAAAAAGTGGATCAAAATGAAGATCAGGTTGTGATATTACAATATAAACTTATGGAAGGAGCTCTTAGAATCCATGGTATGCAAGAAGAGCAAGGAGAAGACTTAAGAAAAATTATATCAGAAGCATTGCCTGAATTTATTGAAGTGGAACCCCAAGAGGTAGCTTACCAAATTGATAAAATATATAGAGTTAACTCCTGGATTGCAAGACAGAGAAAGCTTCCTCGGGACATTGTGGTTTATTTTGTGAAAAGGACTATGAGAAATCAGATTCTGCAAGTTTCATATCAGACAACTTTAAAAATTGGAGAACAGGAGTTGAAGGTGCTGAAAGAGATTCCTTCAAAGATGTTAAGAGATAGGAAGGAATTTGGTTTTTTTACACAAGAACTTAAAAAACATCAGATTCAATTCAGATGGGAGGTGCCAGTTGGACTGACAGTATTCTATCAAGGAAGGAGATATAGAAATGACACTGTTTTAAAGGCAAAGGATTTTCTTTCTACAGTTTTGAAAGTCGAAATAGAAGTGATAGAAAAACTTCAACAGATTCAAGAAGGCGTGGTGATCCAAGAGCCTTCATTGCTGCCAGTATTAGAGGAACCACAAGAGCAAAGGGTGACAAGAGGAGCTCTTAAGCGTAAAGAAGAGCAACAGTCTCAAAGTAAAAGTCAGGATTCCAGTATGGAAGCTGTGGGAGGAGCTAGACAGAAGATACCGGAGGAGGAGCTTCTGTTGTCTGCTTCAAAGCTTCAGGAGGCCAGTAATGGCAAATAGAATTTTGTCATGGAATGTTAATGGCTTGAATTCAGCTCAGAAAAGAAGGAAAATATTTCACTACTTGAAACAATTTAAAAATGATGTGATTTGTTTGCAAGAGACACATATAAAATTATCAGACCAAAAATATTTAATTAACTCAAAATTGGGTAAACATTTTGTTGCATCAGCTTTGGAAAAGAAGCATGGAATTGTTGTATATATCAGGAAGGATATACCAGCTAAGTTAATTGAGGCAGATATTCAAGGAAGATTTAAAAATCCACAAGATCACAAACTTAAAGAGGCTATAAAAATATTACAGAGTCAATTTAATATGTTAATGGCAGACCAGGTGGCAACGAATATACAATATGCTAAACATAATACCTTTTGTAATGCAAATAAACCTGGGAGATGGTTGACATATAACTTAAGGAAAAAACAGAAAGCACGTGTCATACAAAAAATAGAATATAAAGGTAAAGAGATATATCAACAGGATAAAATTAAAAAGGCATTCTCAGAATTTTACACTGCACTATATGCAAAAGACAAAATATTGAATAGAGACATTTATGATTATTTGAAAGATTATAAGGTTAATATTCTAACATTAGAACAGAGGGAGGAGTTGAATCGGCCGATAGCTACTGGAGAAATAGTGGAGGCAATTAAACAATTAAAAATGGGGAAAACCCCTGGTACAGATGGTCTTACAGCAACTTATTATAAAAAAACACAGGATGAAATATTAGGCCCACTTAAAGAATTATTTAATCAGATACAATTAGGAGTGGGAATACCCCCGTCATGGAAAACATCTTTTATTTCACTGATACCAAGAGGAGCATGATTGCTCTAAACCTGGTAACTACAGGCCGATTTCACTTTTAAATAATGATTATAAGATTTTTGTAAAAATAATAGCAAATAGATTAATGTTAGTTTTACAACAAAGAATTCATACTGATCAATCTGGTTTTATAACAGGGAGGCAGATGAGGAATAATGTTAGACAGATTATTAATATATTGGAATATTTGGAAAAGAAGAATACTTCAGCAGCACTTATTTTTTTGGATGCAGAGAAAGCCTTTGATCGATTGCATTGGGATTTTTTATTTAAATTAATAGAGAAAATGCAATTTGGAGATTGTTTTGTTAGAATAATCAAAGCGATTTATGGAGAGCAAACAGCACAGATTATAATAAATGGTAGCTTGACAGAAGTTATTAAGATTGCGAAAGGAACGAGACAGGGATGTCCCTTATCACCATTATTGTTTGTTTTGACTCTGGAACCATTATTAGATAAAATACGAGAATTAACGAAAATAGAGGGAATTAAGATTAGACAATATGAGTATAAAGTTAGAGCTTTTGCAGATGATGTAGTGGTTACGTTAACAAATCCTATAAATTCAAGTAGATTTTTGTTGGAAGTAATTGATAAATATGGAAAGGTATCAGGATTTAAAATAAATCAGAATAAAACAAAAATGATAATTAAAAATATGTCTATACAACAGAAACAAAAACTAGAGGAAATGACAGGATTTGAGGTAGTAAAAAAGGTTAAATACTTAGGGGTTTATATTAGCTCATCGAACAAGAAACTTTATAAGAATAATTATGACTTGCTATGGCAAAAAGTTCAGAATGATATGAGTGTCTGGAAGAAATTGCAGTTATCCCTATTGGGAAGGATTGCGGCTATTAAAATGAATGTGTTACCTAGATTTTTGTTTCTGTTCCAGATGATACCAATAATTAAAAAGGATAAAAATTTGGAAGATTGGCAGATTGGGATTAACAAATTTATATGGCAGGGTAAAAGGCGAGGTTAAAATGAAAATAATACAGGACTCACGGGAAAGAGGTGGTTTAAGAATGCCTAACTTTAAACTATATTATGAAGCAGTAGCCCTTTCAGTAATAAGTGACTGGTTTAACTTAACAGAGGAAAGAATTTTGAATATAGAAGGTTATGACTTGTTATATGGATGGCATGCATATTTATTTTATGAAAAAAAAGTGGATAGGGCTTTTAAGAATCATGTGTTGAGAAGTGCTCTTTTGCGGGTCTGGAAAAAATATTCCTATAAATTAGATTACAAGATTCCTATATGGGCGAGCCCTAGACATGCAATAGAGAATATAAATATAGAACATAAACAGGAATACTTATACTTATAAAGTAAGTATTCTTTACTTATAAAGAACTTTTGTATGCTGAAGGAGGTAGATTGCAATTAAAATCATTACAGGTATTAAATGAAGAAGGGAGGAATTATACTTGGTTTCAATATGGGCAAATAAGTGCTAGATGGAAAGAAGATCAAAAAATTGGTATAATGCAAAGGGAGGAAAATTTAATAAAGCAAATTAGAAATCAGACCCAGGAGCATATAAAGAGATTGTATAATGTGTTGCTTGAAATAGATTCGGAAAAGGATTTGGTAAAGGATTGTATGATAAAATGGGCACAGAATATTCAGGAACCAATAATGTTGGAAACATGGGAGAAAATTTGGGTTAGAAATGTTAAGTTTACACAAGCACAGAATTTAAGGGAAAATTTTTATAAGATGTTTTATAGATGGCATTTAGATCCCAAAAAATTATCATGTATGTATCCTAATATCCAAACGAAATGTTGGAGGTGTGATTGTGATGACGCTACATATTTTCATATTTGGTGGACTTGCAAGAAAATTAAGGTCTTTTGGATAAGAATTTGGTGGATTATTCAAAATGTACTGAAGAAGAAGATAAAGTTCCTGCCACAATTTTTCCTTTTGGGAATTATAACGGATTGTACAGGGATTGAGACTAAATTGATTCTGAATTTACTAACAGCAGCAAGACTGTTGATTGGACAATACTGGAAGAAGAAGAGATACCTACAATAGAAGAATGGATACTGAAAGTTATTAATTTGGCTGAGATGGCTAAAATCTCAGCGTTTTAAAAGACAATACGCAGGAAAGATATTTAATTGAATGGAAAAATGGATTGATTATCTACAAAACAGATATCAGATTAAGAAATATCAGATTGCCTTTGAATAATTAGAAAGTTATTTTATGTAATGGGAGGGGTTGGGAGATGAAAAGCTTTGGATGTGGTTATTTGGATTGGAAGGAAAATTTTATTCTATGTTTGGTTTATGTATAACAATACCTTGTGATTGACCCGGGAAACCGGGGGTGGGGAGGAGGGGAAGGGGTTTTTTTGGGAGGGAGGGGGGAAAAAGGGGGAAAAATGTTTTTGTTTTTTAAAACTCTTTCAAAAAAAAAAAAAAAAAGAAGGGTTTGTTGTTTCCTGTCAATTTGGATCAAATATTTATTATTTATTATTATTATCAAATAATAATCTTATTATTTCAATTCATAACTTTGATTTGATTTGCACTGTCCTGTTATCTTCTACTTTCAAGTTTGCAGGGAACTTTTTTAGAAATACGTGTAGAGTTGTTTGGGGAGTGAGCAATCTTAGAAGTGGAATGAATGAAAGAATGAGAATGCTTTCAATGTGTAGAATTTGGATGAAGTCAACATAGGTCCAATTCTGATTAATATTTTTTTCTGGAATGCTGACTACCATTTAGTCATTTCATAAAGAGAGTTCTTGTTGGTGCGGTGCAGTGGCCTAGAGGTGGAGCTCTCACCTCACAATCAGGTTATGTGTTCGATCCTAGGTAGTGTTGTGGTCCGCCAGCACCCTGTGGAGCTGGCAATGGAGTCAGACAGCGATGAGGCTGAGGAAGAACATGGGCCAGCCCTGGAGGCTAAGGAAGGCCCAGATGAGGGCTCTGTGTTGGAGGCAGAGATGGGGCCAGAGACATTGGGGAGTGATGTGTAGACTCCAGAGCCTCCAGAGGCTGACAGTAGTGAGGCAGAGGAACAGGAGGTACCTGTTCCTAATGCATGCATGAGAAGAGCTGCCAGAAGGCAAGAGCAGCTAAAACAAAGAGGATGATTCTGGAGTAGGGCCAAGAGATGATTGGCCTGTTCCATAAAGCTTAAAAGACCAGCAACAGCGTTTGGGCTCTTTGCCAGAAAGCAACATTGATAGCCTTGCTCCTTGCCTTGCTGCATTTATTTCTTGTCGGCGTCTTCTGCTTTTGAACTTTTGCCAAGAAAAGCCTTTGGCAGTTTGCCTAATTAGACCAAGGTTGGTGATAAGACTGAATAATTGTGTTATGAAGAATTTGCTTTGATTTAGTTTGGACTACTCTGAGAATGAGTTAATTCTCAGCTGTTCTAATAAAGTCTGTTTGTTTTTGAACTGATTGTGTCTACTACTACCTACTTGGGCCTGGGTCACAACAGATAGAGGCAGATATTTCTCTCTCTGGCACAATGAGAATATATCTGCTGGATAAAACTCTGCATTGTCAGGAAGGGCATCCGGCCAGCAAACACTCAGCTCCATTTAGTTGCCCAGACTCCACCTCACAAGGGATTATGGGGGTCATTAAAAGAGGATGATAGAGTTCTTTTCAATGTATATTTTGGTTCTGTTTCTGGGAACTGAGAAGGGAAAAGTTTAATACTCCATTCAGAAGTGAAGATTTCCACAGGTATCTCGCTCAGGATTCACTTTAATACAGCTGTGTTGTATGTCTTGATATACTATGAATTTAGCTTTCAAATGTGCTTTAGCTTTCAAATGTGCTTTGCTGTAATATATACATGGAATGTATTTATTTATTTATTTATTTATTTATTTATTTGTCAAACACAACAGTATATATAAGTATAAGCATGAAATAACCATACGAATTGGATACAGTCAAAGGGAACATTAGGACAGGAACGGTAGGCACACTGGTGCTCTTATGCACGCCCCTTACAGATCTCTTAGGAATGGGGTGAGGTCAATAGTAGATAATCTTTGGTTTAAAGCTTTGGGGATTTTGGAAAGAGATCACAGAGTCCGGTAGTGCATTCCAGGCATTAACAACTCTGTTACTGAAGTCATATTTTCTACAATCAAGATTGGAGCGGTTCACATTAAGTTTAAATCTATTATGTGCTTGTGTATTGTTGCGATTGAAGCTGAAGTCGTCTTCAACAGGAAGGACATTGTAGCAGATGATTTTATGAGTTAAGCTCAAGTCATGCCGAAGGTGGCGGAGTTCTAAATTTTCTAAACCCAGGATTTCAAGTCTGGTGGCCTAAGGTATTGTTGTGTCCCACCCTCCACTCCGGCGAACGAGTCAAGGAAGTCTGTGACAAACTTGGCAACAAAGCCTCTGCAGCTTGCCAAGTTCCTTCGAGGTTTATCAGGGCAGGCAGGAGTCCAGGTTGTGACTTCAGCGATAGGGTCTGGTATCAGCAAACTCGAGAAGACTTTGCTTGACTCAAGGTTGGAATGCCAAAAGCAGGTCCTTTATATAGGCTGTGGGGTGTGGCTCCATGACTCAGCATTTATCCAGGCCTGCCCCTCCCTTCCTTCTGCTGGCGTCGCCTCTCAGATCTCCGGAAGCAAGGATCCTCCCACTTTGAATTGTCTTCAGCTGGATCTGCTGTCTGGGAAAGGGAGGGGTCAGAAGGAGTAGGCTTGAGCAATTCCAATACCTGGCTCGCTTCCTGCTCTGACGGCTGAGCCAAAGGAACACACGCTGTATGAGTGAGGTTTATCGGGCTTGTTCTCCCACTCCTGGAATTCTCTCCGGGCATGGGGCCAGGGCCGGGGGCTGGAGGCATGACAGGCCGTTCATCTTCATTATCAGACTCGGAGTCTGATAACAGGCCCGGTTGGAGACGGGAGGGGCCCAGATGAGAAGAGGAGGGAGGACGAGTCACAACAGGTATTTTGTTGTCATCAGAGGAGTGGAGAACCCTTCTTGTGAAATATTTCTGGACACGCTCAATTGTATTAATGTATAGGGTTTCCTTATATCTGACACATTATAGAATTCCTTGTAGAACAATGGCACTGAAGTTACATCAAATGCCTGCTTGATTTTTTGTATAATATATTCTGAGCATCAACTGTTATGCCATCTAGCTGTGATGCTCTTTTGTGAATAGGTAGGTATGGCTTTGGTGCCCGTGCTTTAAATCCAAGTAGCATCTTGCACATTTTTCTTCTATTTGTGTGCATTCAATTTAAGAATGTCTGTCTCTCTTTTTCTGGTATATAGAACTGCATCTCTGTGTATGCATGTTTGTGTTTGTGTATGTGTTTGTGTGTTTGCGAAAAAGAGGAGGAAGAGGAAGGGATCTTGCACCACCTCTCTACTGTATTAATTTTCCTTCCCAAAGGTGTTCTATCTATCTGATTGTGATGTTTTCATAGGACTCAGCATTTCTTTCCCATCCCAACTGTAGCTTGGAGAGAGCTAGTTAATGGTCCATTAAAGATATTCAGAAAGTACCTCGGTGGTTATCTTGGAAAAAAAAAAGAAAAGAAAATATCAACAATGGGGAAACTTTTAAACAAAAGCTTTCAGTAAGCTTTTGGGGGACAGAAAAAGGACAGATAAGATAAGATAAGATAAGATAAGATAAGATAAGATAAGAAAAAGGACTATAAGGGGCGTTAAGAGGACTATAAGGGGTGTGCATAAGAGCACAATAGTGCCTACCATTCCTGTCCTATTGTTCCCTTCATTATATCAAATTAATATAATTGATGCATATTTTTTACTTATATATTTTCTTCAAGACATGTTGTTTTATCTATGACAATTGTTTGTATATACTGTTGTGGCAAAGAAATAATAATAAAAAAAAGAAAATTATCTTGTTTTGTTCTTGCTTCTGTGAAAATGCGTCATGCTTTCCATGAATGGAAAAAGGGCCAGAATGAAATGCTAAAATGCTAAATAGTTTCATAGATTTCCTATGTAACTTTTGATCAGTTGCTATGATTTTTGAAAATAATTCGGTTTTACAGTATAAGCATAAATGCTCAACATGACTATTTTTCTGTCCTTAACTTATACTGGCTGGAGGTGGATGTGTATCACAGTGCAAGCCTAACAAAGAGGGGAATATACTTGCTCTCCATGTATAGTTACAACGGGAGGTTGTGTTCTGTCCCCCTCGCCTCAGTCCGAGCGATGGCTTAATTAGCCGGCACTATCAGCTCTGGCAACAAACTAGCGAGAGTCTGCCAAGTGTCTCTGTTATCTCCCTTGATGCCAATGAGTCAACAAACAGTACTTCAGCTCTAGTCAAACAGTTGATTTGCCTGCTACGAAGAGGCATAGCAGCCCTTGCTGCTTTTATATCCTGTGGGGTGTGGCTCCATGACTCAGCACTTCCTAGGCTTGTCCCACCCCTGCTTCTGTTGTTCCTGCCTCTCCTGCCTACGAAACCTAGGGTCCAGCCAGGCCTGATTGCCATCATCTGGGTCTGGAGGCGTGGTCTGGGGGGGAAGAGTCAGGGGACGGAGGCTTGGTTATCTCCTCCACCTGGCGTGCCTCTGGCTCCTGGAGCTGAGCCAGGGAAGCCGGTGCTCCCAAGGTAAGTCCTGATGGTCCTTCCCCCTCACTTTCCAAGTCACTTTCTGGCAGGGGGCCCGGCTTGGGGGGTGCAGACACAACAGGTTGGTGGTGGTAGTGGTAAGAGGTTTCTCTTTTCCTAAAGTGCTGATGACCCCAATATCCTGTCTACCAATTATGAATATGGGGATCTTTGGCCATTGGTCTAAATTGTGTGCTAGTAAATGAGGTCAGTGTTATAGATGTCATATACCCGTGATGGTGAACCTAAGGCATGCATGCCACAGGTGACACGCAGCATCCTCTCTGTGGCCACGCGAGCCGTTGCCCCAGTTCAGGTCCACTATGCGCAGGGGTGAAATGTTGCTGGTTTGGACCGGATCGCGCAATCCGGTAGCGATGGAGGTGGGTAGTTCAGAGAACCGGTAGCAAAAATCCCTGTCCCACCACCACCCACGCCTCGCTGTTCCTCTTCTCTGTCCCTGAAGCTCTCAGTGGTGATATAGTTGCAAACGGCCTTAAATGACTTCAAAGGGCCACACTACAGCTGATCAGCGCTGTAGGCGGCTAGTAGACCGGTGCCTCTATTTTTAAAGAAGGTAGACCGGTGCGCTCCCAAATTTTGTATATTTTATTATTTTTATTATTTATTATTATTGGCCATGCCCATTCAGTCACCTGACCACCAAGCCACGCCCACCATTTAAGCCATGTCCAGGGAAAATTTTTAGATTTCACCCCTGACCACGCGTATGTACATGCCTCCTGCCAGCCAGCTGGTCATCGGGTCTCTGCCGTGCATGCGTGGGGGGGGACAGGGTGCATGCGTGGGGGGGGGTCATGCATGCATCAGGGGTGGTATTCACTTGCCTTCATTACCGGTTTGCAAATGTGAGTGCTCGCGGGTGCCTCCTTTACACATGTGCATGCACAGAGGGTCAAAAAGGGGACGTGATGATGTCCAGGTGGGTGGGCAGAGCGTTCTGCTGCCGGCACTACCAGATTGCCTGATCTGAATAGAGCCGGCTGAATTTCACCACTGGCGTGCATGCACGAGGGGCAGGGCATGTGCGGGGGCCCCACGTGCACATGCATGGGGTAGGGTGCATGCAAGGGCCCTCCATGCACAGGGCGCATGCGCGTGGGCCACACATGCATTGCATTTTGGGGGTTCACGCGTACATGCGCTCGCTTTGGGCACTCAGTCCGGAAAAGGTTAGCCATCTCTGCCATATACTATACCTCCAATGTTTTTTCATCCAGTGGAAGCTGAATGACTTCATATATTTAATTCATTAAATAATTAAAACATGTATCCAGGAAATGATAGGTCAGTCAGCTTGACATCAATACCTGGGAAAATCCCAGAAAAGATCATCAAGCAGAGGATTAGCGAGCAGCTAGAAATGAACAAGGTGATTACTAGAAGCCAACATGTTAAAAATAGATCATGCAAGTGAAACCTTATATCTTCCTTTGATAAAGTGACTAAATTAGCAGACAAGTGAAATTCTTCGGACATATTATACCTGGACTTCAAAAAGGCATTTGACAAAGTACAGTAGACCTGATGTGGGGTAGTCTAATTCACATTAAACTCTACAGAATATGATTGGATTATGACAAAGGGACCAAAATGAATCCTCACTTTTTGAAGTCATGTTTTCCTGCTTAGTAGTCTAAATATCACCAAAAGTCTGTACTGTCATTTATGGTGGGTTGAATTATTATGCCCTGGCATGCAATTCCATTTATCCTCAGGGCTATCATCTTGCTGTACTAGGTTTAGGAAAAGAGACTGCTGGGCAATTCAGTTCATCTGTATATGAACAAAATCATAATTTTACTTGACCAATTTAGACTAGCACATAATCAAGTCTAGATGTCTAAAGAACTACATACAATAGCACTTAGCACTTAGAATTATATACCGCTTCATAGTGCTTTACAGCCCTCTCTAAGCGGTTAACAGAGTCAGCATATTGCCCCCAACAATCTGGGTCCTTATTTTACCGACCTCGGAAGGATGGAAGGATGGAAGGCTGAGTCAACTTTGAGCCTGGTGAGATTCAATCTGCCAGACTGCTGGCAGCTGGTGATCAGCAGAAGTAGTCTGTTGACATACAATTCCTATAGTTTATGTATTAGTTTTCCTAACTCTGAGACAGTCTTACATCAGGTGGGTACAAAACTTCTCATTCTTAGTATAGATCAGTGGTGGTAGTCAACCTGGTCCCTACCGCCCACTAGTGGGCGTTCCAGCTTTCACGGTGGGGTTTTGTCCGATACTGAAGCACTTTCCTTTTTTAAAAATTTAATTGACTTTTTTAAAAAAAATTCATAGCATTATTTAAAAACATTTTCATTAGGTTTTCATAAAATTCCCCGTGACAATTTAAATTTCTGAAAATATACTATTTGTATCACCCACGCATAAGTTTAGTTCACGTTACATAAGTGAAACTAAATGGCGCTATAGTGTGACCGCAAACAAAAGAGCCTCATCCCAGAATAGCTCGCGCATCTCCCCCCACACCACCCAGCTGTAACAGACAAGCAGAGCTGGTAGCCGGCGCCCCCCTGAAACCCAATCCATGACGCGCGAGAGGCATGTGTAGATGACGATACATGGCACATTACTGTGGAACCGGTGAGCAGTTAGAAAATTTTACTATAACAGAGATACAAAAGTGGGCAGTAGGTATGACTACCCCTGGTATAGATAATATATATCAGATTATCTTTCTTATCCATGATCAAATCATAGTTGATAAAATCTTATTATGAGCGGACCTGGCATTGATTAACAGCCCCAGCAGACCCGAGGACATAGTGGGAGAAAGCCAATTGCCATCTGGTTGAAAAAGAAACCAGATGTTAGAATGGGCACTACTTGCCTAATTCCAAATCTTCTTAATTGGTTTGAAAACTCCCAGGTGATATCTCCTCCTATTTTCTCCACTTGCTTAACTTCCTATCCAGAGAAACAAGGGAGTAACAATATGATACCAAGAAAAGATGCATTTTTGACATGGAGGCTTTCCCAGCCTAATGAAATAGAGATTTCTCATAATTCGAAATAAATTAGCTATGGAGTAAGGCCACCAACATTTGCAATTGTGGGGTGCGATTTCGATACCAACATCAGAGCTTTTTTCTCTCTCAATGGTTCCTTTTATGTTCCCTTTCCCAATGAAGAACTCACTTGCTACTACTGTACTGCTCTTGAGTACTGTACTACTCTTCTTTTCAGCATGTGCAATGGGACCATTGTTGGAAGAAATGTGCATCTGGGTTCAGTTCCAAGTGGGGAGAAAGACACTGGAAGCATCGAGAGTGCTTGGAAAGCTGGAACAGGACCACATGGGGTTTTTTTTGGGTCCTCGGCAAATGAGCACATGGAAGAGAGAGAGAGGGAGGGAGGGAGGGAGGGAGAGAGAGAGAGAGAGAGAGAGAGAGTGAGAGAGTGAGTGTCTCAGTGTCTTAGCCACTGAGCCACCATGTCCCTTTTTAAATTAAAAAATGACTTCAGAAATGGGGTGTTTTTTTTAAATAAAAAAACTGGACATAACATCATGCGTCCTCTAACTGAAGGGTAGGTGGGGGTATTATCTCAGCTTTAAAAAATTGGTAAAACATTGATGCCAGAAAGTAAGAATCTTTTCAATAACATTCATTTAGAAATGCAGGATGCTGTATCAGATCAATGACCTGCATTTGGTCATAAACTCAGAATTCTGAAGCAAGCAGGATTTAACTAAGTGAGGTCTCCTAAGAGTTAAGATTGATTCCTGGTGATTACACAGACGGATTCATGTTGTTTTCTTGGCACAAAATGGAAATGAGTTTCCATTACCTTCTTCCTTGTTTTCCTAACTTCCCAATCTAATTTACAGCTCTGGTATTCCCCTGAGATATCATATCTGAGTACTAATTAAGCCTGTCTTTAGGTTAGCTGAAATGATTTTACTGATCTATTTGAAATTCTTTCTGCTTTTCTTGTGTCCCTCCTATTATCCCCTTTTTTCCAGATAAATTCCTTTCAAAAACTCTTTCAAAAATTCTGTTTACAATCTTTAAAAATACTGCTTAGTGTAAAACTGTATAATTCATTACATTCTTGAGGTCTTCATGATGATTGTCAAAGTATTTCTGGGCTTTGGATAACAGAATATATTTTATATTTTATAAAATATATTCTATATATTTTACTAGAAGAGTTCTTCGCTCCTCCGAAAACAACAAAATACCTTATACCATCAGGCTTGAAATCCTGGGATTAGAAAACTTAGAACTCCGCCGACTTCGACATGACCTGTGTTTAACACACAAAATCATCTATTGCAATATCCTTCCTGTAAAAGACTACTTCAGCTTCAATCGCAATAATACAAGAGCAAACAATAGATTCAAACTTAATGTTAATCGCTTCAAACTTGATTGCAGAAAATATGACTTTTGTAACAGAATTGTTTATTTATTTATTTATTAATTAAATTTTTATACCGCCCTTCTCCCGAAGGACTCAGGGCGGTGTACAGCCAGAAATAAAATACAAAATATGTACAGTTAAAAACAAATTAAAACATAGCAAAATTACGAAAACGGCTGATAATTAAAATTTAAATTTAAAATATTTAAAATATTAATAAAACCCCAATTTAAAATCAAACTATTATGCCAGTCCCGCTTGAATAAATAAGTATGTTTTTAGCTCACGACGGAAGGTCCGAAGATCAGGCACTTGACGTAGGCCAGGGGGGAGTTCATTCCAGAGCGTCGATGCTCCCACAGAGAAGGCCCTACTCCTGGGGGCTGCCAGCCGATACTGTTTGGCGGAAGGCACTCTGAGGAGACCCTCTCTATGAGGGCGTACGGGTCGGTGGGAGGCATAAGGTAACAGCAGGCGGTCTCGTAAGTACCCGGGTCCTAAGCCATGGAGCACTTTAAAGGTGGTAACCAAAATCTTGAAGCGCACCCGAAAGACCACAGGAAGCCAGTGCAGACTACGGAGCAGTGGTGTTACGTGGGAGCCACGAGCTGCTCCCATTACTACTCGCGCAGCCGCATTCTGGACTAACTGCAGCCTCCGGGTGCACCTCAAGGGCAGCCCCATGTAGAGAGCATTGCAGTAATCCAACCGAGACGTAACCAGAGCGTGAGTGACTGTGCATAAGGCATCCCGGTCAAGGAAGGGACGCAACTGGCGGACCAAGCGAACTTGGTAAAAGGCCCTCCTGGAGATGGCCGCCAGATGTTCATCAAAGGACAGCCGTCCATCCAGGAGGACGCCCAAGTTGCGAACCACCTCCTTTGGGGCCACTAACTCACCCCCAACAGTCAGCTGCGAATGCAGCTGGCTGTACCAGGATGCCGGCATCCACAGCCATTCCGTCTTGGAGGGATTGAGCTTGAGTCTGTTTCTCCCCATCCAGACCCATACAGCTTCCAGGCACCGGGACAGCACTTCGACCGCTTCGTTGGGGTGGTCCGGGGTGGAAAAGTACAGCTGAGTATCATCAGCGTACAATAATAATAATAATAATAATAATAATAATAATAATAATAATAATAATAATAATAATAATAATAATAATAATAATAATATTTATTTATATACCGCCTTCTCCCGAAGGACTCAGGGCGGTGAACAGGCAGATAAAATATAAATACACACAATAATTTAAAACAACCCTTAAAAACTAATTTAAATGCCCAAACGTTAAAAACATACCCCTGTAAAATAACACAATTTTAAAACCCATCCAATAAAAATAAAAATCAGGCTAGTCCAGCCATATGAAATAAATAAGTTTTAAGTTCATGCTAAAGGTCCTAAGGTCAGGTAATTGTCAAGTCCGAGGGGAAGTTCGCTCCATTAGGTTGAGCTCACAGAGAAGGCCCTCCTGGGGCCGCCAGTCGACACTGTTTGGCTGACGGCACCCTGAGGAGTCCCTCTGTGGGAGCGCATCGACGATGGGAGATAGAAGCCGGCAGTAGGCGGTCCCATAGATAGCCCGGTCCTAAGCCATGGAGCGCTTTAAAGGTGGTAACCAATACCTTGAAGCGCACCCGAAAACAACAGGTAGCCAGTGCAGTCTGCGCAGGATAGGTGTTATGTGGGAGCCCGAGACGCCCTCAATAACCCGCGCAGAGCCGCTGCTCTGAACTAGCTGAAGTCTCCGGTGCTCTTCAAGGGAGCCCCATGTAGAGAGCATTGCAGTAGTCCAGGCGAGAGGTAACAAGGGCATGAGTGACTGTGCATAAGGCATCCCGGTCCAGGAAGGGACGAACTGGCAGACCAAGCGAACTTGGTAAAAGGCCCTCCTGGAGACGGCCGCCAGATGTTCATCAAAGGACAGCCGTCCATCCAGGAGGACGCCCAAGTTGCGAACCACCTCCTTTGGGGCCACTAACTCGCCCCCAACAGTCAGCTGCGGATGCAGCTGGCTGTACCGGGATGCCGGCATCCACAGCCACTCCGTCTTGGAGGGATTGAGCTTGAGTCTGTTTCTCCCCATCCAGACCCATACAGCTTCCAGGCACCGGGACAGCACTTCGACCGCTTCGTTGGGGTGGTCCGGGGTGGAAAAGTACAGCTGAGTATCATCAGCGTACAATAATAATAATAATAATAATAATAATAATAATAATAATAATAATAATAATAATAATAATAATAATAATAATAATAATATTTATTTATATACCGCCTTCTCCCGAAGGACTCAGGGCGGTGAACAGGCAGATAAAATATAAATACACACAATAATTTAAAACAACCCTTAAAAACTAATTTAAATGCCCAAACGTTAAAAACATACCCCTGTAAAATAACACAATTTTAAAACCCATCCAATAAAAATAAAAATCAGGCTAGTCCAGCCATATGAAATAAATAAGTTTTAAGTTCATGCTAAAGGTCCTAAGGTCAGGTAATTGTCAAGTCCGAGGGGAAGTTCGCTCCATTAGGTTGAGCTCACAGAGAAGGCCCTCCTGGGGCCGCCAGTCGACACTGTTTGGCTGACGGCACCCTGAGGAGTCCCTCTGTGGGAGCGCATCGACGATGGGAGATAGAAGCCGGCAGTAGGCGGTCCCATAGATAGCCCGGTCCTAAGCCATGGAGCGCTTTAAAGGTGGTAACCAATACCTTGAAGCGCACCCGAAAACAACAGGTAGCCAGTGCAGTCTGCGCAGGATAGGTGTTATGTGGGAGCCCGAGACGCCCTCAATAACCCGCGCAGAGCCGCTGCTCTGAACTAGCTGAAGTCTCCGGTGCTCTTCAAGGGAGCCCCATGTAGAGAGCATTGCAGTAGTCCAGGCGAGAGGTAACAAGGGCATGAGTGACTGTGCATAAGGCATCCCGGTCCAGGAAGGGACGCAACTGGCGGATCAGGCGAACCTGATAAAATGCTCTCCTGGAGACGGTCGCCAAATGGTCTTCAAAGGACAACCGCCATCCAGGAGCACGCCCAAGTTGCGTACCTTCTCCATCGGGCCAATGATTCACCCCGACAGACAGCCGCATCTGCAGCTGACTGTACCGAGGTGCCGCATCCACAGCCACTCCGCCTTGGAGGGATTAAGTTTGAGCCTGTTCCTCCCCATCCAGACCCGTACAGCTTCCAGGCACCGGGACAGCACTTGACCGCTTCGTTGGGGTGGTCCGGGGTGGAAAAGTACAGCTGGGTGTCATCAGCGTACAGTTGGTATCTCACCCCAAAGCCACTGATGATCTCACCCAGCGGCTTCATATAGATGTTGAACAGGAGGGGTGAGAGAATCGACCCCTGCGGCACCCCACACATGAGGCACCTTGGAGTCGATCTCTGCCCCCCTGTCAACACCGTCTGCGTCCGATCAGAGAGGTAGGAGGAGAACCACCGATAAACGGTGCCTCCCACTCCCAACCCCTCCAACCGGCGCAGCAGGATACCATGGTACAGATGATAACTCACCCCGAAACCACTGATGACCTCACCCAGCGGCTTCATATAGATGTTGAACAGGGTAGGCGAGAGAATCGACCCCTGTGGCACCCCACAAGTGAGGCGCCTCGCGGATGACCTCTGCCCCCCTGTCAACACTGTCTGCGACCGGTCGGAGAGATAGGAGGAGAACCACCGATAAACGGTGCCTCCCACTCCCAATCGCTCCAACCGGCGCAGCAGGATACCATGGTCGATGGTATCAAAAGCTGCTGAGAGATCTAATAGGACCAAGGCAGAGGAACAACCCCTGTCCCTGTCCCTCCAGAGGTCATCCACCAACGCGACCAAAGCCGTCTCCGTGCTGTAACCGGGTCGGAAGCCGGACTGGAACGGGTCTAGATAGACAGCTTCCTCCAGGTGCCGGGGGAGCTGCCACGCAACCATGTTTGGAACTCATTACCTGACTCCATAGTCTCTACTCATAATCCTAAAATCTTCAACCAAAAACTGTCTACTATTGACCTCACCCCATTCCTAAGAGGACTATAAGGGGCGTGCATAAGAGCACAAAAGTGCCTACCATTCCTGTCCTATTGTTCCCTTCATTATATCAAATTAACATAGCTGTTGCATACTTTTACTTATATATATATATATTTCTTTTATAATGTGTTGTTTTTTTATGTTGATGTTTGTGTATACTGTTGTGACAAAATGAAATAAAAAAAAAAAGAATCCAATGCATTTGTCCATCCCTCCATCCCTCCCTCCTTTCCAAAGCAGATGGAAGTAAAGGAACCTTGACTGAACAGGAATCCTAAAAAAATAAAAATCAAAATCAAATGGATTCATAGCAATCTGCTATGATTTTCACCAGGGACCCCTCCGAAGGGGTCTGTTACAAGAGAAAAGAATAAATAAAAATCCATATGTCCATAACTGGGTAACATAATTCTGCACAGCGAGCAAGATCGTCTAAAGCTCGATTTAATAGTAGAGGACAGTGTTTATAGCCTTAGCCAGTTCTAATTAATGGTTTTCTTTAAAATACTCTATAATGTCCCTGCAAGATTAAGGGTAATTTTGCTCAGTTGGTTTGAGATACAACTGATAAGGATTTGTCAGTGATCCTACCAACACAATGCAAGAAAAATCTGGCAGAAGTAACGGTGAGTATTCCAATTTGGCTGTATACAGATTAAAAAGAAAGCATGAATCCAAAGTGGATGGGGGCAATTTGGTGATTTTTAAAAAATCCACTGAGTCAGGATTCATAGGTTCACTGAATGATTCTAAGGAGTCATTTGGACCATTAGGTCTAACCCAGGTGTGAATTGCTGATCCGGTAGCGATAGTGGTGGGTGGTTCGGAGAACCGGTAGCAAAAATCGCTGCGCCCCTGCCCATGCCCGCCCAATTGCCCGGTCGCCCGTTTGCCTACTTGCCTGCTTGCTGCTTCTTTTTAAAAATACTTTTAAAAGGTAAAAAAAGAAGCTCTGGCGATCATAGCTGAGCTGCCTGATCATCAGAGTCTTTTCTTTTTTACCTTCTAAAAGCATTTTTTTTACAACCTATTCGGCCGAATAGGTTGTAAAAAAATGCTTTTACAAGTAAAAAAAAAAAGATCACATGCCACAGATGATCACCCTCCCCTGCACTGTTCTACTTACCCCATGTGTCCTTTTGGCGTGCACTGCATGCGTTCGCGCACCTCGCATTTGGTGCGTGGTGCACACCGTGCATGTGTGCGCACAGCTCACATGCACAGCCAGCGAACCGGTAGTAAACTGGTTCAGATTTCACCATTGGCCTAACCTCCTACTCAGTTCAGGAATCCAAAGTATAGCACTCCAGACAGATGTGGACTATCAAAAACAGTAACTATGAGAGGGACCTTGGATCATCCTAGTAGATGATCACTTAAACATGAGTTAGCAGTGTGTGGCAGCTGCCAAAAAAGCCAATACAATCCTTGGTTGTACAAACAGAGGCATAGAATCCAAATCACGTGAAGTATTAGTACCACTTTATAAATCCTTAGGGAGACCAGACCTGGAATACTGCATCCAGTTTTGGTCACTGCATTGCAAAATAGATGTTGAGACGTTGGAAAAAGTGCAAAGAAGAGCAATTAAAATGATTAAAGGGCTGGAGACTAAAACATATGAAGAACGGTTACAAGATTTGGGTTTGCTTAGTCTAGAGAAAAGAAGGACTAGGGGAGACATGATAGCGGTATTCCAGTATCTGAGAGGCTGCCACAAAGAGGAGGGGTTTAATTTATTTTCCAAAGCACCTGAGGGCAGGACAAGAACCAATGGATGGAAACTAATCAAGGAGAGAAGCAACCTGGAATTCAGGAGAAACTTCCTAACAGTTTACCAGTAGAACAGCTTGCCTTCAGACCAGCGGTGAAATCCGGCCAGATCTATCTGGCTTGCGTGAACCAGTAGCGAACCTGGAGGCTCTGCCCACCCACCGGGATGTCTTTACCAGTGGTGGGATTCAAATAATTTAACAACCGGTTCTCTGCCCTAATGACCATCTGGGTAGGCATGGCTCAGTGGTCATGTGACTGTGTGGGTGTGGCCAACTCAACATCACTCATGTTGATGGGCGCTTCACCTTAGCTATTACAATGTAACAAGGGTTAACCAGAGAGGCAGTTTTTGTAAAGAGGGCAATAAAGGTTAGGCTAGAAACACCACCAGAATGTTTCCTTCCCGCCTTCCTTACAGGATTAGCCCTGTAAAGTGGAAAAAAACAAAATAAGATTTCTTCCAACAACCGGTTCTCCGAACTGCTTAGAAAGTTAACAACTGGTTCTCCCAAATAGGTGCGAACTGCCTGAATCCCACCACTGGTCATTACGTCCCAATTTTTACCCTCTGCGCATGCACAGAAGAAGGATGTGCGCTCCTGTTCCCGCACCGGTAGCGAAGGTAAGTAGATTTCACCGCTGCTTCAGACATTGTGGGTGCTTTATTACAGAAGGTTTTTAAGAAGAGACTGGACAGTCACTTGTCTGAAATGGTATAAGATCTCCTGCTTGAGTAGGGGGCTGGACTAGAATACCTCCCAGGTCCCTTCCAGCTCTATTCTGATTCTAGATATTGTCTTGAAATTTAAATGATTTTTGTAATTGGTCTCCTCAGTCACTGAGCCCTGGGCTCTGGAGGCTTTCCTCAGGCCTCCGGGAGGGCAAAAATGGCCTCCCCAGGCTCTGGAGGCCCGTTTCTGGCCTTCCCAAACTTCCGGTAGGCCCATTTTTCGCCCTCCCCGAGCCTCCATGCATGCCCTGCACTTACCTGCATCCAAAACAGGGCACGTGGGGACTCCTGGGAGGGGCAGGATGGGTGGGAGGGGCCAGCTAGGTGGGATTTGGGAGTTCTCCCAACTGCACAGAATCTTAGCTAGAGGTTCTCCCAAACTCCTGCAAACCCCCAGCAGCCCACCCCCTGATTTAACTTATCCTAAACACTTATCCTCAGTTTTATAGATTGAGATACAGGACATGGTGGCTTAGTGGGTAGATGCTTAGCTTGTCGATCGAAAGGTCGGCAGTTCAGTGGTTCAAATCCCTAGTGCCACGCAACGGGGTGAGCTCCCGTTACTTGTCCCAGCTTCTGCCAACTAGCAGTTCAAAAGCACATAAAAAATGCAAGTAGAAAAAGAGGGACCACCTTTGATGGAAAGGTAACAGCATTCTGTGCACCTCTGATGTTTAGTCATGTTGGACATATGACCACAGAGACATCTTCAGACAGCGGCTTTGAAATGGAGATGAGCACTGCCCCCTAGAGTTGGGAACGACTAGCACGTATGTGCAAGGGGAACCTATACCTTTATCTTTAAACACTTAACCTCAGTTTTATAGGTTGAAATAGCCAGCTTCTTTAGTGAAGCTGACGTTTTGCTCAGGCCAGAACTGTTCTTCTTCTATGATGTCCTTGGTCTAGCTTCGCTAATGCATTTTGAGGAAAAGGCACAGCCTGATTTTTATTAGTTGTCTCTTAGTTTGGGCATCAATGGGATTATGAGACAGACTTTGGGGAAAAAATGAATTCCATCTATTCAGATCTCTCAGCATGGGGTCAGTTTACTGGGCTTAGGGGGGCACTGTTGTACCATTCCATAACTTGAGATTTGTCACAAATATATAAATGCAAATCACTGTATTCTGAACAGCAGTGCAAGATATTTCACTCTAGTGAGAATACCACAACCAGTTCAGCAACCTCTTACTTCAATTTCTTTGCTTTAGTACTGTCAGGCTGCAATCAGGAGCAAAAGGAAACAAAATCAGTAGAAAACATCCACCTATAATTTTGTCAGGCATAGGAAGTCTACAGTAATATTTTTCGGATAATCATAAGGCAAAACCTCCATTTAATGGACCATTGTGGGGAAGGGATGTCTGTGAAATTAGGATCTTTTGCCTACGTTCATATCATTTGTGTACTTACAGTATGTATAGCAGTGTACTTGAGAAGTATTTATTTTCATCACTATAGCAATATTCACAGTTGTACCTTGACATACAGTTATAGAATCATAGAGTTGGGAGGTAGCCTTAGGTAATCAAATCTAACCACCCAGTTAGCAATAGCAATAGCACTTAGACTTATATACCACTTCACAGTGCTTTACAGCCCTCTCTAAGCAGTTCCCAAAACATCTAAGTGGTGCACCATTGGATGAAGACAAATGGTCAAGGGGGGCGGGCTGGGACAAAGATGAAAAGTCACTTGTCTGAAATGGTATAAGATCTCCTGCTTGAGTAGGGGGCTGGACTAGAATACCTCCCACGTCCCTTCCAGCTCTATTCTGATTCTAGATATTGTCTTGAAATTTAAATGATTTTTGTAATTGGTCTCCTCAGTCACTGAGCCCTGGGCTCTGGAGGCTTTCCTCAGGCCTCCGGGAGGGCAAAAATGGCCTCCCCAGGCTCTGGACGCCCGTTTCTGGCCTTCCCAAACTTCCGGTAGGCCCATTTTTCGCCCTCCCCGAGCCTCCATGCATGCCCTGCACTTACCTGCATCCAAAACAGGGCACGTGGGGACTCCTGGGAGGGGCAGGATGGGTGGGAGGGGCCAGCTAGGTGGGATTTGGGAGTTCTCCCAACTGCACAGAATCTTAGCTAGAGGTTCTCCCAAACTCCTGCAAACCCCCAGCAGCCCACCCCCTGATTTAACTTATCCTAAACACTTATCCTCAGTTTTATAGATTGAGATACAGGGACATGGTGGCTTAGTGGGTAAGATGCTTAGCTTGTCGATCGAAAGGTCGGCAGTTCAGCGGTTCGAATCCCTAGTGCCATGTAACGGGGTGAGCTCCTGTTACTTGTCCCAGCTTCTGCCAACCTAGCAGTTCGAAAGCACGTAAAAAATACAAGTAGAAAAATAGGGACCACCTTTGGTGGGAAGGTAACAGCATTCCGTGCACCTTTGGTGTTTAGTCATGCTGGCCACATGACCACGGAGACGTCTTCAGACAGTGCTGGCTCTTCGGCTTTGAAACGGAGATGAGCACCGCCCCCTAGAGTTGGGAACGACTAGCACGTATGTGCAAGGGGAACCTTTACCTTTATCTTTAAACACTTAACCTCAGTTTTATAGGTTGAAATAGCCAGCTTCTTTAGTGAAGCTGACGTTTTGCTCAGCCCAGAACTGTTCTTCTTCTATGATGTCCTTGGTCTAGCTTCGCTAATGCACTTTGAGGAAAAGGCACAGCCTGATTTTTATTAGTTGTCTCTTAGTTTGGGCATCAATGGGATTATGAGACAGACTTTGGGGAAAAAATGAATTCCATCTATTCAGATCTCTCAGCATGGGGTCAGTTTACTGGGCTTAGGGGGGCACTGTTGTACCATTCCATAACTTGAGATTTGTCACAAATATATAAATGCAAATCACTGTATTCTGAACAGCAGTGCAAGATATTTCACTCTAGTGAGAATACCACAACCAGTTCAGCAACCTCTTACTTCAATTTCTTTGCTTTAGTACTGTCAGGCTGCAATCAGGAGCAAAAGGAAACAAAATCAGTAGAAAACATCCACCTATAATTTTGTCAGGCATAGGAAGTCTACAGTAATATTTTTCGGATAATCATAAGGCAAAACCTCTATTTAATGGACCATTGTGGGGAAGGGATGTCTGTGAAATTAGGATCTTTTGCCTACGTTCATATCATTTGTGTACTTACAGTATGTATAGCAGTGTACTTGAGAAGTATTTATTTTCATCACTATAGCAATATTCACAGTTGTACCTTGACATACAGTTATAGAATCATAGAGTTGGGAGGTAGCCTTAGGTAATCAAATCTAACCACCCAGTTAGCAATAGCAATAGCACTTAGACTTATATACCACTTCACAGTGCTTTACAGCCCTCTCTAAGCAGTTCCCAAAACATCTAAGTGGTGCACCATTGGATGAAGACAAATGGTCAAGGGGGGCGGGCGGGCTGGGACAAAGATGAAAAGTTTGTAACCTTTTGCGTGGGAGCTTTACTTCTCGCTTGCTTTTGCTGCAACCACTAATTTATAGTAAAAGAGCCTATCACTTCAATCAAATGGAGTCGAGGGTATTTCTTTACCAGGGACCTAGCTGGGGCAAGCCTGACACAAATCTTTTTAAATTTAAAACAGACTTTTAAATAAGAATCAAGCCAGAAATTTTTGGTCCTTCGTTATCTGAATTTATCATTGATGTTGTATCATGAGATACCCGGGTTGGAGTTGCTTAAGGAAAATAAGTTAATGCCTTGAAAATTGGCTTTTGGCTTTTTCTTTTCATAATCCTTTTCCTTTCATTGGCCCTTGACCAAATGGTTCTGGGGGTGAGTTTTCTATATTTGACTTATCATTAATATTCTCATCCAAATTAAATTCTGCAGGTGATGTTTCTTAATGTCACAACCTCTCTGGGTCATTGGTTTCACTATCAAACTGCTCTTGCTGTTAGAAATATATTTCTAATATTCAGTTGAAATCTGCCTTCCTGTAAATTAATCTATTGTTCCATGCCCTGAAGCCTGGAGTGAGAGAGAACTGACTTTCTTTTGTAGGATATTTTTTCAGGTCCTTGAAGACTACAATATATATCCCAAATTTGGTCTTCTTGAGCTGGAAGAGTCCAAATTTCTTTAATTTCTCTTTATAGAACTTAATTCAGGTCATCCACTTCAGCATTCTGCTCAAGTGTATTCAAAGTGCAGTCTATTCAAAACAGGACTAAGTGGAACAATTCCATCTGTGCATTTGAAATTATACCTATGCTCACAAAGCCCAAAATTGGTTTTTCTTCTTCTTGACGAATGTCACGCGACAGATTCAAGTTCAATTTGCAATCAACTACTACTCTAAGAACCTTTGAACAAATCCAACACAAACATTCTCCATTCAAGACCTGAACTTTTAATTTTTGTTTGCTAAATGAAGAACTTTGCACTTCAACTTTGCTGATCCAGTTCTACAGAGGAATTATTGAGTCTGTCATCTGCACCTCTATAACTGTCTGGTTTGGTTCTGCAACCAAACAAGACCGACACAGACTTCAGAGGATAATTAGAACTGCAGAAAAAACAAAAACTACCAACCTGCCTTCCATTGAGGACCTGTATACTGCATGAGTCAAAAAGAGGGCTATGAAAATATTTACAGACCCCTCACATCCTGGACATAAATGGTTTCAACTCTTACCCTCAAAACGATGCTATAGAGCACTGCACACCAGAACAACTAGACACAAGAACAGCTGTCAAACTAGTTACTAAATCTGCATTACTATTACTATTAGTCTTCTCATCATTCCTATCACCCATCTCCTCCCACGTATGACTATATGACTGTAACTTTGTTGCTGGTATCCTTAAGATTTATATTGACTGTTTCCTAGTATGATTCAATTGCTTATTTGTACCCTATGACTATCGTTAAGTGTTGTACCTTATGATTCTTAATGAATGTATCTTTTCTTTTATGTACACCAAGACTGTATGCACCAAGACAAATTCCTTGTGTTACTTGGCCAATAAAGAATTCTATTCTATTCTATATTATTCTCTGTATCAAAGGTTACTGTAAGGCTTTCAGCTCAGTCCTGTTAAGATAATTTTAATTTTATTTCTGTTTTATTGAATATGTCAACTGCATATATAATAATATTCCCACTATGTCTACATCTTGGGAATTAATGAAATCTTGAAGAATAAAGAATTCTTCCCCAAGTAATGAGGAAGAATTGATGAGGACTCCAAGTATGGTTTTTGAGCCAGATATGTATCCATCTAATTGTCATGCTATCCATTTCATGCTTATCTACCTAAATAATCAGCATGCCTTGGAGTTTTTTGTCAAATGCTTTGTTGAAATTATTTCTCAAAGATAATAGAGGGCTGTGAAAATATTTACAGATCCCTCACATCCTGGACACAAACTGTTTCAACTCCTACCCTCAAAACAACTCTATAGAGCACTGTACACCAGAACAACTAGACACTAGAACAGTTTCTTCCCGAACGCCATCACTCTGCTAAACAAATAATTCCCTCAACACTGTCAAACTATTTAATAAATCTGCACTACTATTAATCTTCTCATCGTTCCCATCACCAATCTCTTTCCACTTATGACTGTATGACTGTAACTTTGTTGCTTGTATCCTTACAATTTATACTGATATTGTTTCCTGATTGCTTAATTGTAGCTTATGACTATCATTAAGTGTTGTAAGTATTGTACCTTGATGAATGTATCTTTTCTTTTATGTACACTGAGAGCATATGCACCAAGACAAATTCCTTGCATGTCCAATCACACTTGGCCAATATAAAAAAAAAATTCTAATAGGGGAAGTTTCAGCCGGACTAACCACTAGTCCAGTCAGTATCTAAGGATATAACACCGATCCTGCGCAGGCTGCACTGGCTACCTGTGGTTTTCCGAGTGCACTTTAAGGTGTTGGTTACCACCTTTAAAGTGCTCCATGGCATAGGACCGGGATATCTTCGGGACTGCCTTCTGTTACCACATGCCTCCCACCGGCCGGTACGCTCCCATAGAGAGGGTCTTCTCAGGGTGCCATCAGCCAAACAGTGTAGGCTGGCGACCCCCAGGGGGAGAACCTTCTCTGTGGGGGTACCTACCCTCTGGAACGAGCTTCCCCTAGGACTTCGACAACTTCCTGACCTCCGGACCTTTCGCCGCGAGCTGAAGACATATCTATTCTTTCGAGCAGGACTGGCTTAAATAGGGTTTTTAAATATGGATTTTATTAGGGTTTATTTTTTTTATATTTTGTATGGTATTTTAAATTTAGGCTATTTTGAATAAGTTTTTTAAAATGTGTTTTATTGTAATATATTGTATTATTTTATTTGCCTGTTCACCGCCCTGAGTCCTTCGGGAGAAGGGCGGTATAAAAATTAAATAATAATAATAATAATAATAATAATAATAATAATAATAATAATAATAATAATAATAATAATAATAATAATAATAATAATTATTATTATTATTATTATTATTATTATTGGTCTGTCTTAGAGATGAATACTGAGGTATTTCCTAAGCATGCTTCTGTCACTGCCGAGCCCCAATCTTACTCTTCAGCCTTTCTTTTACAATAATATTGATATGCATATTTTTTTTTGTCTGAAAAGATGGAATCCAAACAGAAAACGAGTAACTCTACCAGAGGTGGGATTCACTTACCTTCCCTACCACGCACTCACTTCACTGGGATGCGCCTCCTCTGCGCATACGCACTGCCTGCTGCACATGCTCTTTGCTTGCACATTACGTCCGGGGGGTGGGCAGAGCCTCCCGCAGTTACCACTATCAGTTTGTCCAAATCGGACAGAACCAGCTGAATCCCACTATTGAACTGTACCTTTTTATTGTTACCTCCTAGCATGATGCATTCTTCATTGAAATAGTGGTCCTTTTCATTTTAAAATATACATCAAAAGAAACTCTTTTTATTATACTTAGAATCCTTCATTATGTATAATAAAACTAAGTATACATGAGAGCCAGTTCGGTGTAGCATTAAAGATAGAAACTGGGAGACTGGGAATTTTACTCCTACCTTATATACAAAGCTGACTTAGGCTAGTCAATTTCTCTGAGCTCTAGGAAGAGATAAGGGCAAACCACTTCTGAAAAACCTTGCCAAAAACACTGCATGGGCTTGTCCAGTTAGTCTCTGAGAACTGGACAGAATTGAACAGAAGGAAAAAAAAATAAACCTAACGAGCCTCACTGACCACAGCTAACAGAAGAGGACAAATATGATGTCATAGGGATCACAGAAATTTGGTGGGATGATACACAATTTAAACATAGCCCTGGAAAGCTACTGACTTATGAGAAAAAAACCAAACACCTACATTCCCCAGCAAGGGAGAAGGTGTTGCCTGCACCGTTATTCATGGATTAGGGCATGAAAATCATATTGAGAGCAGAGGTGGGTTTCACAAAATTTTACAACCGGTTCTCCGCACACCAAAAATGTGAGTGTGAGCATGCGCATGCTCAATTCACTCATGCACACACCTTCCATGCATGTGTGTGGCTTAGAAAGCATGGCTAAATGGGATGGTATAACAACGGATTGGGTGGGCAGGTGGGCAGGCCCACCTGCAGGTCGCCACTACCGGTTCACATGAACCGGCCTGAACCGGCTGAATACCATCACTGATTGAGAGTATTTGGGATAGAATAGAGAGACAAGCAAAAACGATACTGTCGTAGGAGTTTATTACAGAGTACCGGATAGGCAAAAGATATGAATTAGGCCTTTTCTCTGAAAAACAAACTTAGGGAGGTACAGAATAGTAACAATGGGAGATTTCAGCTACCTTGACATTGCTGGAAATAAAAAAAAATATCAAGAGTCAGAGGTTCTGCAAATTCATGTCCTCTTTTCCGGAAAACCTTACTCATCAGAAGATGGAAAAGCGAACAGTATGTTTGTGCATTTCTGTGAGAGAGAGACCACTATATAGGCCTGGTACTCATAAACCAAGAGGAATTAGTTGGCTGATTGCTAGAAGATGGCTGTACCTTGGGGAAAAGTGATTTTGTTATTTGTAATATCCAGGAGGAATTAAGAACAGTTTGAACTGCATATTAGACTTCAGGAAAAATAGATTTTGATGACCTCTGAGGGAAGGTAGATTAGACCCAATGGCCTGAAATCCTGAAGGAGAAAAATGTCCCTGGAGAACGGAAGTCCTATAAATTGAGAGAACTGTGCAATGAGAGAAGGTGCAATGGCAAAACAGTTCCTATAAGAATGAAAAACAGAAAACATTTAAAGAGAGCAATGCGGATAAAAACAGAGCTCTCTAAAAAGTGAACAGAAAAAGGCATACACATAGGAGAGGAGGAATATCTAACAAAAGAAAAATGCAAGGCAGTTGCTGGAATCTATAGGGATTACGTTAGAAAGTCTAATGCTCGGAATGCCATTTCTATCCTTCACACCCTAAAGCAGAAATTTGTCTGCAAGGCATGTCAGGAATTTTCTGGAACGACCACGCTTGGCAGAATTTATCTCCCAGTAGATGTTGGAGTAATTAAAGTTCCTCTCGTGAAGCCACAATCTTTGAAAGACCTCCAATTTGCTTTTGGAATAACTTCTCTATGGCTGATTGGACCCCAGTAACAGGGTGGTTTGCACTGGTCCTGCCTTTTATTTTACACAGCTGTTCTCTACAAGTCCATTCACCTGGACTTCTGTGGAGGCATCTCAATCATCCAGGACAGGGGTGAAATGCTACCGGTTCAGACCGGTTCGCCAGAATCGGTAGTAATAAATGCTACTGGTTCTGGCGAATCGGTATTTCTGTCAATCAGCTGTGCCGCGCGATTTCTAGGGAATCTAAATCGCACGGCACAGCTATTCCCCCCTCACTGTTCTACTTACCTTTGCAGACTCAGAAAAAGCTTCTTAATCCTCCTTTTTTAGCACTGCGCGATAGCGCCTGCGGTACATACACGCGTGAAGCACGTGTTTGGCGCACACCACGCATGCGCACGGAAAGCAAACCAGTAGTGAAGCAAACCGGTAGCAGACTTCAGAGTATTTCACCCCTGATCCAGAAGTATCCCTAACTCTTGTTTCTAGGTCCAATGGAGGGGGTGGATGTAACCCCCCCATCCCAAAACAGAAAAGGCAGGCTCTTTCCCACAGACAGAGAAAGGGGAGTTTGTAAACCTGCATCTAGAAGCCTGAATGTACCCTTAAAATAAAAAAAAGAAATGGGGCTGGTTGGCTGACACCCGAAATCTCATTCCTTTGGATACCAGCCAAGTCAGGCTTTACAAATTGATGTCCTATGTTACAATTCAGTCCTGGCTAATTTATCTGCTTCCTTTTCTGTTGTTTTCTGCTATTTCAAGAAACATTAATTGTTGGGATTTCATTGAGTCTACCGCTTAAAGTAGTAATGCAGATTATTCAAAAACTTATTATCAGTTCCTGCTCTGTGCCTGTTAAGATGTCCCAAGAGGCTTTTCTCACAATTGCTGCTGAAGAAGCTTTTACTGAATTAATAAGCCATCACTTTGCTCCCAGGCACTTTTTGCTTGTTTGGCAGGTGCCGGTGAGCTCCATTGTTTCATTTGTATCCCTGAGAGCCATGTCTAAGAAGGCTCGGCCAGCTTCTCTGTTCCACAGCCATGAATGCCTGCTCCCCTGCTCTGTGTTGATGAAGGCCAAGTTTTAAGAAGAAGGTCTCCTGCTTTACAGTCCTTAAGACTTAGGCCTGTGATGGCGAACCTACGGCACATCTGCCAAAGGTGGCACGCAGCCAGTGGTAGGTTCTAACCAGTTTTACCACCGGTTCGCATCACGCTTCACTCGCACATGTGCCAAACTTGCATTTCAAGTAAGTCCGTTGAGTAAAAAAAACAGCTGAGGCATGCATGGCAATCCACTCTGCCATACCTTACAGCTGATCTAAAAACAAAGGAATAAAGGTAGGTATAGCGTGGGGGCAGGCGGGGGCAGGTGGGGAGGGCCCAACTGATGTTAGAAGCCCGAAGCTGAAGCCTGAAGATGACGAATGAGACTTCGTCGAAACGTCGCCAAGACACTTTCAATTTTATGCGGGAGAAAACCCGAACAACCAAAGACCTACATACAAACACCCGCAAAAACCTCAGAAAACATATATATATGTCCCTGGTCAGGCATACATATACGTGAAAATATTTGCAGATCCCTCGCATCCTGGACATAAACTGTCTCAACTCCTACCCTCAAAACAACGCTATAGAGCACTGCACACCAGAACAACTAGACACAAGAACAGTTTTTTCCCGAAGGCCATCACTCTGCTAAACAAATAATTCCCTCAACACTGTCAGACTATTTACTGAATCTGCACTACTATTAATCGTTTCATAGTTCCCATCACCAATCTCTTTCCACTTATGACTGTATGACTATAACTTGTTGCTGGCAATCCTTATGATTTATATTGATATATTAATCATCAATTGTGTTGTAAATGTTGTACCTTGATGAACGTATCTTTTCTTTTATGTACACTGAGAGCATATGCACCAAGACAAATTCCTTGTGTGTCCAATCACACTTGGCCAATAAAATTCTATTCTATTCTATTCTATTCTATTCTATTCTATTCTATTCTATTCTATTCTATTCTATTCTATTCTATTCTATTCTATTCTATTCTATTCTATATATATATTGCCCCCAACAATCTGGCTCCTCATTTCACCGACCTTGGAAGGATGGAAGGCTGAATCAACCTTGAGCCTGGTGAGATTTGAACTGTCAAATTGCAGACAGACAGCCAGCAGGCAGCAGAAGTAGCTTGCAGTACTACATTCTAACCACTGCGCCACAATCGATCCTGTGGAAGATATTCATAAGCAAGGCGGAAACACTCCTTTCAACTGCAATTAAAAAAACATAGAACTAAATGTACACCTGAGGCATGCCGGTACAAACAATTAAAAGGAAATGTGTGTGAAAAACTGAGCAACTTTAAAAAGGGAAGCACAGTCTTAACCAACTGCTTCCCATGACAGAAGAAAATCAGCAAAGTGTAAGAAAATGGCCCAAAAATCTGGATTAACTAAATTAACAGTGTCTCACTGTTGCGAGCCGGATAGATTTTCTATCTCTTTGACAAACCTTATACTTTGAAAGCTTGTCAAAGTAGCAAACATGTCAAAGAAGCCATTGCAGTACTCTCTGCTATAGTTTCCGTCCTATATATGGGCAAAGGAGGCCATTGGTAAGATATTTACTCTTGGAAATGCCACGGCTATCACTTTACTCCTCACCCCCTAGTACAGTGATGGCTAACCTTTTCCATATCGCCTGCCCAAAGTGTGCGCCCAAACTCCTAAAATGCAATGCGTGCGCTGCCCCCATGCATTTATGCTGCCCCCACGCATTTATGCTGTCCCCCATGCATGTACGCGCTCCCCTCCCCTATGTATGCACGTGCCCTGCGCATGTGCGGCAGACCTGATGACCAGCTGGCTAGCGGGAGCTGAACTGGACTGATGCCTCGCGTGCCCACAGAGAGGGTGCTGCGTGCCACCTGTGGCACATGTGCCATAGGTTCACCATCACGGCCCTAGTATATTAAGAGTAGCAACTTTAATTACTCAACTATTTACAGGTCACTGAGACGAAGGAGAGCATGTTTAAGTGATTTGTGAGGAACTACACTCCAAAATGCCCTTGAAGAGCATCCAGAAACTCCAGTTGGTGCAAAATGCAGCAGCCCGCATGATTTTGTGCAGACCCCGGTGTGCACATGTAACACCTCTCCTGCGGGAGCTGCATTGGTTGTTGATTTGCTTGTAGGTGTAATTCAAGGTGCTGGTTGTCATCTTTAAAGCCCTTCATGGCTTGGGACCAGGTTATAACATAACATAACATAACATAACATAACATAACATAACATAACATAACATAACATAACATAACATAACATAACATAACATAACATAACATAACATAACATAACATAACATAACATAACATAACATAACATAACATAACATAACAAAACAAAACAACAGAGTTGGAAGGGACCTTGGAGGCCTTCTAGTCCAACCCCCTGCCCAGGCAGGAAACCCTACACCATCTCAGTCAGATGGTTATCCAACATTTTCTTAAAAATTTCCAGTGTTGGAGCATTCACAACTTCTGGAGGTGAGTTGTTCCACTTATTAATTGTTCTAACTGTCAGGAAATTTCTCCTTAGTTCTAAGTTGCTTCTTTCTTTGATCAGTTTCCACCCATTGCTTCTTGTTCTACCCTCAGGTGCTTTGGAGAACGGCCCGACTGTTGTCTGAGGGACCATCTCTTGCCGGTCACATCTACCCAACCCACCAGAGCAGGGAGGCAAGGAAAGTTGTGGGTCCCATCCCTGAGGGAGATACACCTGTTGGGACTCAGAAGAAGGGCCTTCTCTGTGGTGGCTCATTCCCCCAGAAATTAGAACAGCCCCCACTCTAATTCTCTTCCGGAAGGTGCTTCTGCCAGCGGGCCTGGGGAACCCAGAGTGGGATGGCACCCGTTAAATGGCTCATGTGATCTGCTGTCATCGGCCTGAGGGGTGATTTTGTTATATTGTACTATATTAATTTATTTGATTCTCTTTGTGGTCTTTTATTCTGTAAGCCTCCTTGAGTCGCCATAAATATAAATTCAATCAATCAATCAATCAATCATCGATCAATAAAATACCAACTGAGCTAAGATAAAGAAAAAAGAAAGCTGGGTCACTTTCTTTTGTAGACAACATTTGATATGACTTAGCTTAAATTTAATTAATTGACTAGAGTTAATATCTATTTCTCTTAATTATTTGCCCCTTTTGTGTCTCATTAAAAATGATAATGACAACTTCTACCGAAAAGCATTGAGTGCTATTTTTTGGTCATATATGGGTTCCTGAAGTACAGAATTACTGAAATAATTGTAAGTGGAAGAGGGGAAGGAATACTTAGCGAAGGGACTGAAACCCTCTGCCTTAGTGAAAAATACTTCACAGTCATTGCAATTTCATTACAGGGAACTTGCTTTAATTAAAATTAGTTACATTTATATCCTTCTGGTTTTCTAGTAATTTTGCATAACTCTGTTAATTAACTACTTAAATGAAGTTGCTTGATTTTAAGTTAGTTTGAATGGCTGTAGTAGTTTTGGCCCTTCCGTTGATATGTACTGCATTTGATATGAGGCAGTATTTATTATCCAGGTTTTACCCAAAGCATTTAAGGCTTTGACTTTGAGCCACAATCACACCAGACGGGTTCAAGCTTTATGCAAGCCCTGAGTTTTTTATTTATTTATTTATTTTGTCAATCATATATAAGATAACAGGTAAAAGTATAAACATAATTTGGATACATGAAAAGAGTAAGTAAAAAGGAATATTAGGACAGGGACAGTAGGCACACGGGTGCATTTATGCACGTCCCTTACAGACCTCTTAGGAATGGGGTGAGGTCAACAGTAGACAGTTTAAGCTTAAAGTTTTTGGGGTTTGGGGAAGAAACTACAGAGACAGGTAGTCCATTCCAGGCATTGACCACTCTGTTGCTGAAGTCATATTTTCTGCAATTGAGTTTGGAGCGGTTTACCTTGAGTTTGTATTTTTATTTGCTCTTGTATTGTTGTGGTTGAAGATGTAGTCATTGATAGGTAGGATGTTGTGGTAGATAATTTTATGTACTATGCTTAAATCAGACTGAAGTAGGCATAGTTCTAGGTTGTCTAAGCCCAAAACTTGGAGTCTGGTGGCATAAGGTATTTTGTTGCGAGTAGAGGAGTGGAGGATTCTTTTTGTGAAACATCTCTGGACTCTCTCGATTGTATTTATGTCCGATATGCAGTGTGGGTTCCAGACAGATGAGCTGTATTCAAGGATTGGTCTAGCAAATGTTTTGTATGCTCTAGTTAGTAGTTTGCTGTAGGAATATTGGGTTTATCTAACGTTTTTCATAGGAGAGAAATCGAAGAGTAATATACAGAACAATTGAAAGTATTGTATTCAGATATCCAAGGGACGTGTATCCACAATAGCCTTGTGTTTAACTTCTCAAAAAGCAGAAGACAAGGAAAACTACTCCTGCTTCCACTGTCCTTGACAGACTTACTTTCCTGCTCTGTAAATATATGAATATCTTAATAACGCATTGACTGTACTTTGACTGCAGCTATGTAGAACCCCTTCACATAATGAGGGACCTTAACTGGACTACTGTTCATCTGGGTACGTTGTTAGCATGAGTACTT
Source organism: Ahaetulla prasina (assembly GCF_028640845.1). Lineage (NCBI taxonomy): Eukaryota > Metazoa > Chordata > Lepidosauria > Squamata > Colubridae > Ahaetulla > Ahaetulla prasina. Next base: position 16,688,806 of record NC_080544.1, on the reverse strand, counting down.
GGCAGGCAAGAGACCAAATCTAGGGTGTACAGGCAGTCCTTGGCTTGTGACCACAACTGAGTCCAAAGTTTCTGTTGCAAAGTGAGACATTTGTTAAGTGAGATTTGTCCCATTTTATGACCTTTCTTGCCACAGTTCAGAGGTAGTATTCAGCCGGTTCGGACCAATTCAGGCGAACCAGTAATGGTGACCTGCGGGTGGGCCTGCCCACCCACCCACCCGCCCAGGCGCAATCCCGTCCTATATCGCTGTGCTTTTGACACTGCACGCATGTGTGGACGGCTCGCGCAAGCATATTGCTGTGTTGTTTGATGTTGCACGCCTGCGCGGATGATGGCGTGAGCAAATTGCTGTGTTTTGTGACGCGGCGCGCACTCACATTTCTGGTGCTGGGTGAACCGGTTTACCTTGAGTTTGTATTTTTATTTGCTCTTGTATTGTTGTGGTTGAAGATGTAGTCATTGATAGGTAGGATGTTGTGGTAGATAATTTTATGTACTATGCTTAAATCAGACTGAAGTAGGCATAGTTCTAGGTTGTCTAAGCCCAAAACTTGGAGTCTGGTGGCATAAGGTATTTTGTTGCGAGTAGAGGAGTGGAGGATTCTTTTTGTGAAACATCTCTGGACTCTCTCGATTGTATTTATGTCCGATATGCAGTGTGGGTTCCAGACAGATGAGCTGTATTCAAGGATTGGTCTAGCAAATGTTTTGTATGCTCTAGTTAGTAGTTTGCTGTAGGAATATTGGGTTTATCTAATGTTTTTCATAGGAGAGAAATACAGAACAATTGAAAGTATTGTATTCAGATATCCAAGGGACGTGTATCCACAATAGCCTTGTGTTTAACTTCTCAAAAAGCATAAAACAAGGAAAACTACTCCTGCTTCCACTGTCCTTGACAGACTTACTTTCCTGCTCTGTAAATATATGAATATCTTAATAACGCATTGACTGTACTTTGACTGCAGCTATTTAGAACCCCTTCACATGATGAGGGACCTTAACTGGACTACTGTTCATCTGGGTACGTTGTTAGCATGAGTACTTGGCAGGCAAGAGACCAAATCTAGGGTGTACAGGCAGTCCTTGGCTTGTGACCACAACTGAGTCCAAAGTTTCTGTTGCAAAGTGAGACATTTGTTAAGTGAGATTTGTCCCATTTTATGACCTTTCTTGCCACAGTTCAGAGGTAGTATTCAGCCGGTTCGGACCAATTCAGGCGAACCAGTAATGGTGACCTGCGGGTGGGCCTGCCCACCCACCCATCCGCCCAGGCGCAATCCCGTCCTATATCGCTGTGCTTTTGACACTGCACGCATGTGTGGACGGCTCGCGCAAGCATATTGCTGTGTTGTTTGATGTTGCACGCCTGCGCGGATGATGGCGTGAGCAAATTGCTGTGTTTTGTGACGCGGCGCGCACTCACATTTCTGGTGCTGGGTGAACCGGTTGCTACAGTATTTGAATCCCACCTCTGCCACAGTTGTTAAGTGAATCATTGCAATTGTTGAGTTAGTAGCGTGTTTGTTAAATGAATCTGGCTTCCCCATTGACTTTGCTCGTCAGAAGTTTGAAAAACTGATCGCATGCTAACAATGCACCCAGATGAACAGTAGCCCAGTTAAGATCCCTCATTATGAGAAGGGCTTCTATATGCAGTAGCTGCAGTCAAAGTATAGTCTTAATGTGATATTAAGATCACAGATACGGATACAGCAACGGTCATAAATATGAACCTGTTGCCAAGCATCTGAATTTTGATCATGTGTCCATGGGGATGCTGCAATAGTCCTAAGTGTTAAAAATGGTCATAAATCACTTTTTTTCAATGCTGTTGTAACTTTGAACAGTCACTAAATGAACTGCTGTAAATCGAGGACTACCTGTATTCCCAAATCCTGCAGACAACTTCAGCATAAAAAGCCATTTTAGTCATCATGATGTCGACTTTCCCATTTGGGAAACAGGACATCCAGTTAGAATAGGCAGTAAAGCACAAGCCTGACATTAGCGTAGGACACTTTCTAGATTGTTGTTGTTAGTTGTGAAGTCGTGTCCGAACCATTGCGACTCCATGGACAATGTTCCTCCAAGCCTTTTTGTCCTCTACCATCTCCCAGAGTCCATTTAAGCTCAGGCCGACTGCTTCAGTGACTCCATCCAGCCACCTCGTTCTCTGTAGTCCCCTTCTTCTTTTGCCCTCAATTGTTCCCAGCATTAGGCTCTTCTCCAGTGAGTCTTTCCTTCCCATTAGGTGGCGAAAGTATTTGAGTTTCATCTTCAGAATCTGGCTTCTAAAGAGCAGTCAGGATTGATCTCCTCTAGGACTGACCGGTGTAATCACCTTGCAGTCCAAGGGACTTGCAGGAGTCTTCTCCAGCACCAGAGTTCAAAGGCCTCAATTCTTTGGCGCTCAGCCTTCCTTATGGTCCAACTGTCACAGCTATATATTGCAACTGGGACTTTCTAGATAGATTCTGTCACTTTCTAGATGTGCTATTTACTATAACTGATTTGATAATTTTCTTTCCCATCTCAGCTTAGTTCTAAGGGTACCGAATAGATATTTCAAAATATTATTGTAGCAAAGTCCTGAACACATTCAGATAAACATGATAGGGTTAAAGTTCTCTAAAGGCTCTACCTGTTGTGGTCCATCAGCAGCCTAAGGAGCTGGCAACGGAGTCGGACAGCGATGAGGCTGAGGTGAGGCCAGGGCCATCGGGAAGTGAAGTGCAGACTCCAGAGCCTCCAGAGACTGATAATAGTGAGGAAGAGGAATTGGAGGAGCCTGTTCCTAATGCATGCATGAGAAGAGCTGCCAAAAGGCAGGAGTAGCTCAAGCAGAGAGGACAACTCGGGAGTAGGGCCAAGAGATGATTGGCCCCTCCCATAAGGCTTAAAACAGACCAACACCGGTGTTTCAGCTTGCTGGAAAACAACATTGTAGCTGCGTCCTCTGCTTCATGACTATCTTGGTTTTTGTGACTTCTGGACATTTATCAGGAAGGGCCTTTGGCAGTTTGCCTAATTGGACTAAGGTTTATGATAACTGAAAAATTTGTGTTTGGGATGCATTTGTTTTACTTTGAGTTGAACGACGCTGGGAATGAAGTAATTCCCAGCTGTTCGAATAAAGTTTATTTTATCACGGACTGAGTTTGTTGCTACCTACTTGGGTCTGGGTCACAACACTACCATATCTGCTTTTTCATTCTATTCTGGCAAAAAAATATAACAGTTTCAGACATTTTAAAATTTCCCTATTGTAACCTTTGGATGAATTATTATTTTTACCTAAATTTTGAAGCAGCTTGAATCAAATTGGGTTACCACTGCAACTGAAATCGCAATCTTGAATCATGCTGTCTTTGAATCTCGAAACTCCAATTCATCTCAAATGAAGGTTGATTCACACAGGTCTAGTGCCTAGCTTTTTCTTCTTCTACCAAATTGTTTCTGGAATGCATCTACTTTCTGCTAAAGTGGCAAAAAATAAAATAAAATAAAATTCCCTGCCTCTTCCCTAGGGAACAATATCTGTGAAAGCTGAGCTCCCAATCTGGCCCAGCACGATTTGAAAGTGTACCTTAAGAAAAGTACCTTGAGAAATAAAGTACTGTACCGTGCTGGATGCATCCATTAATTAATCTTTGCCCTTTCTCTCTGAATTTGCAGTGACTGAACAAAAAGGGGACAGGGTACTAGACAAAATTAATTGAGCTATCTGATTTTTGCAAGGAAGATGCCTGCTTGTTCTAAGAAAATTATTTGTACAAATCAAACTTGCAACAAAAAGTTGCAGTATGCAATATTTTTGTTCACCCCCTCTGGTCAGCCAACCATGCCTTCCTCCAGGACACTCCATTTACCCTCTAGTTTTCTATCTTTCTCTCAGCCAGAATGTTCAATCCTCATTGGTATCATGAATCAATGTGATTTAGATGAATTGGAGGAGGAAGCTATTCAAGAAGTGTCACTGTTTGAAAGAACAGCTGAAGATTACCCGAAGCTTCCAAGTCTAGCTGAAAGAAGGCTGAATTGGTGGAGGATGTCAGAAAGTGTCACTTTCTAATATAAAAACAGCTGAATAGAATGCAGTTTAGATTTGGGATTTTGAACTCCTAAAAGAATCTGGAATTCCTCCAAGTGCGAGAAAGTGACGATATATCTATGTTGCCAATCAAAGAAGGAATCCAACTAGAAGCCAGGTTATGGAAAAAGCGAATTAGTGACAGACTGCTGAAATTACTGTTATTGGAAAGGAGAATCCACTGAATCAGAAGAGGGGCCGTGACAAGTCTTATTATATCATGTGAATCAATTTGATGAAGCCCCCAACCATTACTCTCATTGCCATCCTATCATCTGCTTTCCTTGCTTGGAATCTTGGAGTAATTTATTTGGCTTAAAAGCCTAGTTTATCTCTTGATTTTGCTTTGGTTCCTACTGTAATATCTGTTGTGACCCAGGCCCAAGTAGGTAGTAGTAAACTTAGTCAGTTTAAAAACAAACAAACTTTATTAGAACAGCTGAGAATTAACTCATTCTCAGCGTAGTCCAAACTAAATCAAAGCAAATTCTTCCTAACACAATTCTTCAGTCTTATCGCCAACCTTGGTCTAATTAGGCAAACTGCCAAAGCAGAAGACGTCGACAAGAAATAAATGCAACAAGACAAGGCTATCAACGTTGTTTTCCAGCAAAGAGCCCAAACGCCGTTGCTGGTCTTTTAAGCCTTATGGAAGGGGCCTACTCCCGACTCATCCTCTTTAGCTGCTCTTGCCTTCTGGCAGCTCTTTTCATGCGTGCATTAGGAAGAGGCTCCCCCTGTTCCTCTGCCTCACTACTATCAGCCTCTGGAGGCTCCGGAATCTGCACATCACTCCCCGATGGCCCTGGCCCCACCTCTGCGTCCGATGCAGAGCCCTCATCTGGGCCTTCCCCAGCCTCCAGGACTGGCCAACGTTCTTCTCCAGCCTCATCGCTGCCTGACTCCATTGCCAGCTCTGCAGGCTGCTGCCGGACCATAACAATATCCTAGATTTTAACTTTTAGTTGTTGATTTCTCTTTGCGCTCTGAGCGTTCTTTTCTTGGAAACTTTGGCAGAGTCAGTTTCAGGTAAGACAATGTTTGGGGCTCCCCTTTTAGATTTTTAATAATATTTTCTACACCATTGTAGAACTTGCTGATAACTCTGTCTTTGGCAGCTGGGCCGTTTTGAACTTAGAAAAGTGAGTTCACTTTTAGATCACAGTTTCATCATTCCTTTCCTTTTTTTTTTGAACATCCAGAAATAGAGATTAATACAAATTAATGAAGATTTTACACTCAGCTGTTTGATTAGTCTATGAAAGACGTCTCAGTTTCAGAAAAATGTTGAGTTCATTCGTGTTTTGAATGTTGCCGCAGCCTCTCATACAGATGCCTGATTTTTAGTCAGGATTTATGCTAATTTAACTCCATCTCCGTCTATGTAGTCTATGTAGCAGGATTTCTATGGTCAACCTAGCTTGCAACATAAAATCAATGGATATAATTGCAAGCATTGTAGTGCCCACCTCCTTCTACCCCAACTCCCTATTGGTAATGTTGCTATTTTTATGAGCCAATGTCCCACATGGTTGTAATGACCACTTGTTTTTGGCACTTGGCACACCTGATTCTTCTGGTAATAAACATTCATGCGATGGTGGGTTACAATATTTATCGTTCAGCCAGCTTGTTGCAGAGCATGATTAGAGCTGAGAAGGGGGGACTAGTACAAATTCATCCAGCTGGCTTCTGTGCCTAAGACAGGACAAAATCCTGGTCCCTATGTTTTAACATCCTAACCACTTCACCAGGGATCAGCAACTGTGGCTCTGGAGCCTCATGTGGCTCTTTCACCCTTCTGCTGTGGCTATGTTTTAACATCCTAACCACTTCACTATGTTTTAACATCCTAACCACTTCACCAGGGGTCAGCAACTGTGGCTCTGGAGCCTCATGTGGCTCTGGAGCCTCATGTGGCTCTGTCACCCTTCTGCTATGGCTATGTTTTAACATCCTAACCACTTCACTATGTTTTAATATCCTAACCACTTCACCAGGGGTCAGCAACTGTGGCTCTGGAGCCTCATGTGGCTCTGGAGCCTCATGTGGCTCTTTCACCCTTCTGCTGTGGCTCCCTGTCACTCAAAATATGTGTCACAACCACCAATGTGCGACACCCACCGGCACACAATTTATTGAGCTTTTCAACCCCTTAGATAAATCCAAGAAAAGAAAAGTTTCAGAAGAACACAGAACAATTAATTCAACTACCTATGCTAGTTTTGTGGCTGCTCAAGAAATAGTCAGGCACGGGAAGGGTTTTGTGGCTCCCGGTATTTTCTTTTCTGTGGGAAACCGATCCAAATGGCTCTTTGAGTGTTGTAAGGTTGCAGACCCCTGCACTACACCATGCTGACTCTCTAATACCCAATCTGCAAGAAGAATCTGACATTGTTCAACATTATTGCATTGTTGAATGGAAGCATTCAGAGCGGCAATCTTCTGTTACAGAAGAGATCAGATCTAGAGGGCTCCTGACCATTTCTGATCTGTTATGTCTCAGATTTGTTTTTTGACTTGATCCAGAGACTTCTGTTAGGTTCTGCCCAAACTTTCTGTTTAGGTCCCATTTTCTTCTATACACAATAGGCTAGTAGGAATTACTGCTAGGAGCAAAAGGGGGTTGACTTGTATTTCTTTGATATCCTCGAATAATTATATTAAGGAAAATTGACTAGGCAGGTCTGCTGGTGGGGTTTAAGGAAAATACCCAGAGATTAAGTTAGGAACTGTATATCTAATTAAGAGCCGCTATTCATTAAACGCACAAAGGTTAACCCTGAAACTGATCAACTCTAGAGCCTGGAGGATAAACAATATAATCATGAAATGTTGCCTGCTATGTTTAGATCATCCAAATATTCATAATAGCATCAGAATGACAGGGAGAGTCTTAATTGATGATGTAAAAGTAATCCACCATTGATTGTGCTGGGAGTAAATTTGTGCAATTCACTAGCAGAAACTTTGCAACAGCAGAAACATAAGCATTAAACAGAATCTGTTAGCAATTTTCCTGCTCTGATGGGGGGGAAAAAAATCCACAAAATCATGTGGAAAATTTTACATAACCAATGATAATAACAAAAAAGAATAATGTTAAAGCCAGAAAATGCACATTATTAAAAATATATAATATAAAAAGCTTCACTAGGCAAGGTAATATGAATTTCTAAAAATGGTTGTCACATTAACAGGTACATTAGAGGACATTGCTTACAAAGCATCATCACTAAAATGATGACTAAAAGCATCCATTGGAAACAGTAGGAGCTATCTGAAAGTCCACAGTTATGTGCCTTGAAGTAGATATGGGCCTGACCTCTCCTTTTAGCCTAGGAACGTCACCCCACACTAGAGGCCTAATGATAGCCTTAATGATGGAATGATGGTTTCTAGAATGCCAGGGAACAACAAAAGGACAATCATTCTAGGGTTCAGTTTATTGGAAATAAACTGAGAAGTTTATTGAGAAGGTTTAGAATAGAATAGAACCTGAGAAGGTTTAGAATAGAATAGAATAGAATAGAATAACAGAGTTGGAAGGGACCTTGGCAGTGGTGAGCTTCTACCGGTTTGGCCCGGTTTGGCTGAGACGGTAGCAACGATAGTGAGCTGAGAGTGAACTGGTTCTCTCTGATGGTTATGTTGGCCTCCTGCCCATCCCAGTGTTATAAATACCTTATATTTGGTTGTTTTTAGCCCAGCTGAAAGGCTCGGCAGAATGGATTGCCACATCTCAGCTGTTCCGTAATAAATTGCGCTTGCGCGGAGCGCAAGTTTGGCAAGTGAAGCCAGCACACATGCACTTGATGCAAACCAGTGGTAACACTGGTTGAAACTCACCACTAGACCTTGGAGGTCTTCCACTCCAACCCTTTGCTTAGGCAGGAAACTCTAACCTTCAGACAAATGGTTATCCAACATCTTCTTAAAAACTTCCAGTGTTGGAGCATTCACAACTTCTGGAGGCAAGTTGTTCCTCTGATTAATTGTTCTAACTGTCAGGAAATTTCTGTTGCTTCTCTCCTTGATTACTTTCCACCCATTGCTTCTTGTCCTGCCCTCAGGTGCTTTGGAGAATAGCTTGACTCCCTCTTCTCTGTGGCAACCCCTGAGATATTGGAACACTGCTATCATGTCTCCCCTAGTCCTTCTTTTCATAAAACTAGACATACCCAGTTCCTGCAACTGTTCTTCATATGTTTTAGCCACCAGTCCCCTAATCATCTTTGGTTTATTTCTGTGGAGATGATCTTTCTATTATAATTTGATGAACCATCTGCTTCTACCACAGTTTTGTTTTCTTTATTTTAAATAAAGACTATTAATGATATTGAAAAGGGGAAATTGGCAAAAGTCAATGACGGGGGGGAAGTGCTAAAACCCTTCAGAGATGTCATGAATCTAAAGCGATGAACTGAGGGAGGGAAGGAGTAGGAAAGTCCTAGAAGAATGGGCTCGTGAGGCTGAATTGCGGTCCTTGGAAGTGGGCTGACAGGTTCATGGCAATTTCAATCCCTTCATTCTTCCCATTGCTATGTGTATATTCAGAAAAAAAAACACGTTCCTAGGATAACACAAGCTTACATTAAATATATTCAGGAGCTTTTTTTGAATGGTGGGAAGTCAGTGTTTTTCCCCCCAATACTGAGTTCATGAATAGTGCATATACTGTACTGGGGAGGGCCTATTATATTATTTTTCTTCCACCTTAATGAACTTCTCTCATGTCCACCTCTGATCAGTGAAGTATGACACAAGGTGATTGAATGGCAATCTCCCAGGAAATGAAGTTTGTTCACACAGTCCACGTAAGCTAGCTCTGCTACTGCCCTCTTCTGATTTATGATTCCAGGAATTCCTTCCTTTTTTGTAACAATAATCCTTTTAAAACCCCTTCTGCCTCTCTCTTGCTCTCATGTACTCACTACAGAATAAAACATGCAAACTTCATATCTCCAGGAAAAAGAGAGGCTTGCCAGAAGTAACAATCTGAAGTATGGACTGTAATCAATACAACCAGCTTTCCAAGACATCGGTAATGATGGAATCGCGCATGGAGGAATGGGTTCAAATCATCCTGGTTCTCAAGCCGGGGTCTTCTAGGGGCATAAGGTTCAGTTTAAAAAGAATCCCACACAGTTCCACGATGTAAACTGGGTTGAGAAGGGCTGTGCTGAAAAGAGAGCAGAATTTTCCAGAGGAATCCAAGCTAGGAATCCAAGCTGTGAGAAGAAGTTGAAATCCAAGCTGTGAGGAGAAATTGAAATCAAGTGAGGAATAAATTCTCAGGTGCAAGGACAATTCAATCTGGAATTGTGCCAGAACCAGAAAGATTCCACTTATTCAGTTAAATTCTTTGTCTTTATAAGTCTCTCTGCCTCAGAGTTTCCAAGGATAGTGTGGGAATGTGGCACTGTATAGGATGTATTCAACTCACCACTTGGCAACACAGATGTGCAACCTTCCTTTGAGGAAATAAACTTGTTTGCGTATGTGTATTTGAGTGTGTGTGTGTGTGTGTGTGTGTGTGTGTGTGTGTGCTCTCTCTCTCCAGCCAACCTTGTAGGCTGCTTAGCCTAGAACCTGCAATTTGCTTGGCAAAATTTCAGAAGTGATTTGCCTTTGCCTGCTTCTTCCTAGAGCTGAGAGAGTGACTAGCTCAAGGTCACCCAGTCTGGTGCCTTTACCTCAGTGATGGGATCCAGCCAGTTCGCACCACTTCGGGAGAACCGGTTGTTAACTTTCTGAGCAGTTTGGCAAACTGGTTGTTATAAGAAATCATTAGGGCAGAGAATCGGTTGTTAAATCACTTGAATCCCACCACTGCTTTACCTGCACCTTTGCACCAAACTGGCTGCTCTCTCTCTCTCTCTCTCTCTCTCTCTCTCTCTCTCTCTCTCTCTCACACACACACACACACACACACACACACACACACACGGAGAGAGACAGAGACACACAGAGAGACAGAAACAGAGAGAGACAGAGAGATAGAGAGAGAGAAACAGAGAGGAGAGATAGCGAGAGAGAGAGAGAAAGTGGAAAGCATGAGAGAGAGACAGAGAGAGAGAGAAAGAGAGAGAGAAAGAGATGACAGAGAAAGAGAGGAGAGAGAGACACAGAGAGAGAGAGACAGAGAGAAAGTGGAAAGCGAGAGACAGAGACAGAGAGGGGGGGGAGAGAGAGAATATAATATACAAATATATAAAATGCAGTGATTATTTGCATCTGATCTTGTTCATACATTTTTATGCCCCACTGTGTCTGTGTGTGTATGTGTGTTTGTGTGTGCGTGCGTATTCCATATGTGTGTGTGTGTGTTTGTGTAATATATATATATATAAAGAGAGAGAGACAGAGAGAGGAAGAGGGAGAGACAGAGAGAGACAGACAGAGAGACAGAGAGAGACAGACAGAGAGACAGACAGAGAGACAGAGACACAGAGAGACAGAGACAGAGAGGAGAGAGAGACCGAGAGAGAGAGACCGAGACCGAGACAAGAGACAGAAAAAGAGACAGAGAGGAGAGAGAGAGACAGAGGGACAGAGAGAAAACGGAAAGCAAGAGAGAGAGAGAAAGAGAGAGAGTATAATATACAAATATATAAAATGCAGTGATTACAGTATTTGCATCTGATCTTCTTCATACATTTTTATGCCCCACTGTGTGTGCGTGTGTTTGTGTGTGCGTGTGTATTCCATATATGTGTTTGTGTGTTTGTGTATTCCAGAGATAGATAGATAGATAGAGAGAGAAACTGAATATCTGACTATCTGATGAAGAGTTGCTATACTTGAAACATTTTGAATCCAACAAGCAAATACTAGATTGTTACTGAAGATTAATTGTACTATTTCAGCAGCAACTTGTGTAGTTTACCTTTTTTTCCTGGCTGGAGAAAGCACATAATGGCTCTGATCCTAATTGGCCTTCTTGTTCATTTAGAAGAAATATATACTGGAAATTTCAGCAATGGATCTCCTGCAAAATGTGTTGTTTGGTTTAATTGTTGCCTTGCTTTCTCTCCCCCCTCCCATAGAATATTATATTTTGCTGAAAGCAATTGTCTCCCAGTTATATATTGCACTCATTTGCTCTGCAGCCAGAAGGGATTCCTTATTAAGACAGTGAACATCCTGACTTCTCCATTTTCCAAAACCTTGCAAATTATCCAGTACTTGTCCATACTAGCATGGTGTGAACATATCTATTTATGCTTTGAAGAAACTCCTTTCTTGTTAGGCTGGGGCTCCTGGGAATCAGACTCAAAATGACCAAGTCCCAGTGGCCTAGAGGTGGAGCTCTTGCCTCACAATCAGGAAGTTGTGAGTTCAATCCTAGGTAGAGGCAGATGTAGAGTCTCCTGCTTGGACAGGGGGTTGGACTCGATGACCTGCAAGGCCCATTCCAGCTCTGTTGATCTGTCTGTCCCTGATCAGCATTTTCAATTCCTACAAACTCTTTAAGTAAGTGGCAGTCAGCTCCCAGAACAGATTCAGATGTGTATGAACTTGTTCATCTGATGAAATGGGTCAAGAGAAGCAAGCCATAGAACACTTGTCTTGCTCCTTCAAACACACACCTCCTCAAGGCTGCAATTTGCTGAAAAATATCCATTGAAAGACTTTGGTTTAGGATGTTTTTTTTTATTCTGTGTGCTTTAACTGTTATCTGTAAGTTGCTTTTTCAGAAGCCATTTACTTCTGAATTTCTGGGAGTACATGGTCTCCTTTATCAGCCTCCCAATTAGAGGTGTTCACGAGGTAAAGTAAAAAAATATATCAAAATGATGGCTGTGATGATGCAATTGAAGCTGTGCCTGGGGTTTTTTTTGTGTGTCTCTCAGAGGTTCAATTGCACTGTCGTGGGAACCATCTTGACTTTTTTGACAACATCCTGCATGCACCATTGTTCCTAGTTAGCATCTCTTTTTCAGTGGCTGTCTCCGTCTATGCCTCACCCGCAGTCTATGCCACAGCCTGGGCAAGCACTGCAGCAGATTTCACAGCAGGCCTGTAGCAAATCTCAGATATTAATCTGGGCATGTCTACACGGAACTGTTCTGTCCCCGTCTCCACTTCACAGAGCAAACTCAAAGACATGTGTCTCCCAGTCTTTTTATTTGCTACAGACCTGATTTTCTTCAGTTGAGGAAATACTTGGCAGTGACCGTGCAGAGGCCTGCCAAGTTCTGAGTCTGTTATCTCATGTCCAAGATCTGTTGCCAAAAACTCACTGACAAAGTCCTTTAACCCTCCAACAACTGAGCTGCAGTGCACCCTTGGTAGCTTTTTTGTCCGTCACAAGGGCCTCATGGCAGCTCCACCCACTTTTATACCCTGTGGGGTATGGCTCAGTGACTCAGCAATCTCTGAGCCTGCCACACCTCTTCCTCTGCTGCGCACGCTTATCTCTTCGTTGCTGCCTCGAATCAATCCAGGATTGATTGTCAGCAGCTGGGACTTGAGGCGTTGCCAGGGAGGAGGAGGGTGCGGGAGAGGGAGGCCTTGTCAGCTCCTCCTCCTGGCCTGCAGCTGGAACTTGAGGCGGTGCCAGTGAGGAGGGTCCTGGCGAGGGAGGCCTTGCTAGCTCCTCTCCCTCACTTCCCGATTCACTCTCCTCCATGGGAACAGTCTCGAGGGCCGGAGTCACAACAGGAACTAATCTTCAGGAAAGGAGGGAGTTACTAATTTATTTATTTATTAATATTTTTTTTATTTTTTGAACATATGTCAATATCAATACATGAACAGTGAGGCATCTGGATATCATTCATTTGAATACAGGTAATAATGATAGTATTAATATTATTTGTTATTTAAATCATACTTATGTAATTATAATATTCTTATACATATTTGTGTTAAAATATAAGCCTTCATTATTTAATTGTTCAACATTTTAGTCCCCATTCTAATAACAATAACAATATCATTAGAACATATATAGTATCACCATCTTTCAACCTCTAAACTTTGTGTCTAGCTATTACTTTTAATATATTATATAAAAATGTTCATAATATTTCCCCTATTTCTTGTATCTGCCTCTATACTAGCTCCTAGTAAAGCCAATCTTGTGTTACAAAACATTTCTTCTATCCGTCATCTCTTGTCCGTTTTAATATTTCAATTCTTATTCATTTTTTTGACTTGCCTCCCAAATTCCTCTCTTGGGTCTTCATCTCTGTCTACCTCTTTCTTGGTTAGCTTAGATATTTCTTCTATCTCTACTATCTTTCTCTGCCAAGCCTCCAGAGGACCTGCCCAACTCTCCATTTTCTTTTCAAAGATATCTTTCTATTTATCCAGTATCATTTTTTGGTCTTTTAGCATATATTTTCCCTGAATTGCTTCATAAGTTTTTATTACCTTCTCCCTCTTATCTTCTTGTTTTGTTTGTTTATTTAGTTCTGCCTTTTCCTCTGGTCTATCCATTGTCTCCTCTATTTCCTGGGCTTTTTGATCATTATTCATTATTCCTTGTGGAGCACTTTCTAACTTCTCATTTATGTTATTCATTAAGTCCATTATCTCCCTGTGATTCCTTGTCATAATATCATGAATACTTTGAAACATTGCCACCAATTCTTTTTGCAGCCCACTTATTTCTCCCTGCTGAAACATCTTGCCTTCTTTTTTGATAAGTCCAGATATTGTTCAGTAATCTGTCAATGTTCTATCACTGCCTCAGAGTCTCAATTATTTTTGCCCTCACAAAGTCAATTTTGAAATTAATTACTCAGTCCTGATGTTGCTCCTCTGGAAATACAGTAATATGGTCTTTATGTCCCACAGTCAATTTAACTCTTTTTAGGTAATTTCCAAATGTCTCTTTAAGTCCCCACTATAAGTTCAATCATAACTCCTGATATTTAAAAATCATTTTACTTAGATGTCTTCTGTATTTTCAATGTTAGAGCTCCAGTAGTCATGGAATAGATAAGTATAAAGCAATAGATAGAACAGCAGTCCTCCAGGTGTTATTTCCACTTTCTCCTCTGTCTTATCAGTATTTTTCTCAGGATTGTAGAGATGTAATATATTCCATTCACCATTAGATGGCACCTTCCGTTTAACTTCTATGTTGCATAGATTCTAACAAGTTCCATTTGCATTTATTCAAACAAATAATCAAAATTCTGACAAGTAACTCCAGCATTTTAAAATACCTTATTGCCAATAAAAAATAAAAAAGATCCAATCTTTCTGTGTTTTTAAAGATTTTACACTTTCTTCTCAATATCCTTTTCTTTTTTTTCAGGTCTATGATTTTTCTCTCTGTAATTGTTCGCCACTTAAACAAACTCATCAAAGAGTCCCTTTTCCAGAATTAATTTTCTTTGGGGTAGGTTTTAAATAGAAAAAAAAAGTTACCTCATTCAGTTCCAGTAACTGTTCACACACCGCTCCAGCACAGTCTTTGTTTCTTCAGCTGCCCCAGCTTCAGGGCAGCCACAATGGCTGCCACTCCTCTTTGTTGTTGGCTGAGAGGGAATTAGCTCTGGATGAAGCAGGAAAGCCACAGCTCTCCACGATCTGCAAGGACACCCCTCTTCTCTTCCTCACCCCTACAGGGTGACTTTAGCCCCTTGTGTGGCCCTCCAATGAAGGGATTTGGTGCAAGTTTGTGGAACCCTGCTTTTTGCGTCTGATAACACCACAACGTCAACCAGAAGTAAGAGTTACTTACGAATAGACCTCACTATTGTGCGAGTACAGATGCATATATTATTGGGGGACTTGGAGAGAAGGGGTCTGAATCCCACTGAAGATTCATGGAAGAGAATCTGAATCAAAGTTACCCTTTGATTTGAGAGAATTGGAACTCATACTTGCCAGAGCATGACTCCTTGGAGGGGGAATTAACATATTCATGGGACATGGCTATCACTTTTGGCAGATGCTTTTAAATGGCTGGAACAAGATAAAGAATAAAGAAAATAAAAATAAAAAGAAGTGCTGTTTCATGGACCAATTATGGATAACATAGAAATTTGATACCACAGAAGTGGTACCCCCAGCAACAAAGCAAAGGCATTAACTGGAGGAAAGCTTTTGTTGAAAACACCAAAGCATCTATCTCAGTGCTGGTTCTGTGTCTCTTCCTCAGTCATTTAGGGTTGGTTCTGAGGAGCAGATCCATGCATGACAACCAGATGTGATCTGGCCATGATGCAATCTTCTTTTTCATTTGAGTAATAGGAAAAAAGACACATACCCCTGAATATACAGTACTGTTTTTTTCTTTCAATATTTACATAAAGGCTCCAACATGGCAAATGCTGCAAAAAAGACATATTAAACTGTATCTTCAGGAGCCTAACAATGAAGAAAATGGATCCTTTGGGACAAAGTGAATCCAATGGAAATCCAAAAGAAGCACAACTGGAATTAGATCTGAAGCCGTTCCATCGTGTGAACAAATAAAAATCAGATCAAGAATCAAGAACGTACCCTAATTTTAAGTTTTGGGGTTTGAGTAGTATTGTAACCACTTTATTATGGCCAGAGGTGTCCCAGGGTATAGTCAAAAATATCAAAATGGCAGCCACAATAGTACTGTTGGAAAAAATATCTATCTGGTTCAGTTCCAAATGGGGAGAAAGACACTGGAAACATGGAGGCTAATTGGAAAGATGTTTTTTTCATGGACAGGACCACATGAGTTTGAGGTCCTGGGCAGCTGACCACATGCAGTGGAGAGTGAGAGGTATTTAAACCCTCTCTTGGGTTTTGAACTTGAGCTTCCTGTTCTTGTGCAAGAATATGTATTCTATTGGCTGCTGTCAGACCCCCCATGGGGCTATGCAGGGGTCATAGCTGAAGTTGTCTGAGATAAGTTTGGTTGAACCTTGCTGGGTGATGTAATGTCCTTAGGATATTTTGAAATTCAGTGAGCTCTGCTGCTAGATGGGTAGAGGGCTAATCCTATTATGTCATGAGGGGTCATGTCTTAATCCCATCATCATGGAGTTGGAGGTCTTTTGTCTTGCAGATAGGCTGGTCCAGTTTTTCTTAGTGTGCACCAAAATATCTGCTGGGGGCAGGGAGCTGAGTTTCTGGGTTTCTGTTTCATTTAAGATTTTTATTTCTGTTTTAGGAGAAATATTTTATCCTGCCTTTTTAATATTTCCTAAAATATTTCATTTTTCTACAGTACGATAGGAGGTTTGACTGTTTTTAGGTACATCACACATGCAGTGCACAGAAAAATGCATTGGCCACCATCTTGACTTTTTCAATCATATGCTGCAGACATCCTTGGTGGTGGCTCTATTTTAGAAAGACAATAGAAGTGAAAAGCTGGATTAGCCTATGACAGAGGAGGCAGCATTAAAGCTCACAGAGTTGAAGTACAAGCAATGATTGACTGGATAGGCTACATTGAGTGAGGTAGTGCAGAGGAGTTACAGCTAGATCAGGCAGCACAAATCTAGGGAAGAAAGAAAAAAGCAGCACCAGTAGGAGTCACTCTCAAACTGAGAATGGTAGATGGCCATTTGCAGAACAGAGCTGAATAGAATAGAATAGAATAGAATAGAATTTTATTGGCCAAGTGTGATTGGTCACACGAGGAATTTGTTTTGGTGCATATGCTCTCAGTGTACATGAAAGAAAAGAAAAAGAAAAAAAATACCTTCATCAAAGGTACAACATTTACAACACAAATGATGGACATAGGTTGCAATTTAACCCTTAATGATAGCAACAAAAAGTTACAGTCATACAATCATAAGTGGAAAGAGATTGGTGATGAAAACGATGAGAAGATTAATAGTAGTGTAGATTTAGTAAATAGTTTGACATTGTTGAGGGAATTATTTGTTTAGCAGAGTGATGGCCTTCGGGAAAAAACTGTTCTTGTGTCTAGTTGTTCTGGTGTGCAATGCTCTATAGCGTCGCTTTGATGGTAGGAGTTGAAACAGTTTATGTCCAGGATGTGAGGGATCTGTAAATATTTTCACGGCCCCCTTCTTGATTCATGCAGTATACAGGTCCTCAATGGAAGGCAGGTTGGTAGCCATTGTTTTTTCTGCAGTTCTAATTATCCTCTGAAGTCTGTGTCTTTCTTGTTGGGTTGCAGAACCAAACCAGACAGTTATAGAGGTGCAAATGACAGACTCAATAATTCCTCTGTAGAACTGTATCAGTGGCTCCTTGGGCAGTTTGAGCTTTCTGAGTTGAATCAATGCTAAGAGGAGCTGAAGTTGAAGAAATGAGCATGGTTGGTTGATGGGAACGAGTGTGATACCTGAAGCAGGCCAGCTAATTTGGAAAACTAAAACGGGGTTCAAAAATAATCACAAGATATTTTAGAGAGAGGAATCTCAAAAACAACTTTTCTCTTTCGGTGAAGTGACCAGACTCTTTCAACTCCTGAGAAAATTAAGGAAGGACTGACAAAGTCATACAATGGTGCTACTCAGTAGTGAGTTCCACTTACCCTCGCTACCGGTTCAGAACTGGGAGCATGTGTTTGCTCGTGCCTGCTTCGCTCGCACATGACACTTCTGCACATGATCAGGGTGTCCGTAATGAGGTCTCGGTGGGTGGGTGGAGCCTCCCGCTGCCACCATTACTGGTTCACCCGAACCAGGGTGAACCGGTAGAAACCCACCACTGGTGCTACTATTAGTCTGGATTGACAATCTGGGTTGTCTTGAGGCATTCTGGGCAAGCCAGACTGTTAAAGAAAAGAAGTGAAGAGACATTGAAACAGAACCGAAGGGGGTCAGGTTGCACATTTGAGACCAAAATATGAGTGCCCTCAGTGGCTGTGTTCAGTTTGTGGTCAATTAAAGACCTGGGAGGAGAAACAGAACCACTGAGGCAGGCTGATACTTTATGTTGAGGATGGATAAGAATAGAAGAAGGGGTTGCCAAGGAGCAAAAAAACTAGCACACAAAGAGCATAAAGCACTGAATAGGAAGGCATCTGCTGGCAACTCAGGCACTGAGCCCTTCCAGAGATTAGCATTTCTAGTCCCTGAGTAAATACTTTGCCAACTTTAAGAAGTTTCATGTTACCCACTGGTCTCACAATTACTTGCATCTTATCTCGCTCCCAAATTGCAGCCAGTATTTGCTCTCTGAGCCACTTTCATTCTAGGACTCCAAAAAAAAAAAAAAGAAAGAAAGAAAGAAAGAGAGGAAATGGATAGGTTTTCAAGTAGGGCAGTCAACCAGCGCTTTCTGCTTCAGATTTACCAATCTCTAAGTTTACTGCCCACCCTGAGAGCTCCCAGTGATCTATGTGCTCTCATCAGCCTGTCTTCCTACACACACACACACACACACACACACACACACACACACACACACACACAAAAGCACAACACATTTATTTTTCTCTCGTTTCCTTCCATGCAATGCATTTGCCTACGTGGATTTGTGCCACATTTCTGTGGTGGTTTACCATTAACTTCTTCTGACAGAGGTGGATGAAAAGGAAATTTTTATATGTGAAACTGTTATCAGATGCAAAGAGCCTACCAATTAACAGTAACAATAACAGAGTTGGAAGGGATTTTGGAGGTCGTCTAAAAAAGTCTCTGAAGTTCTGTTTAAGAACTTCTTTTCTGAAGCTCTGTTTGGGGGCTTTTTTTTCTGAAGCTCCGTTTGGGGCTTTTTTTCTGAAGCTCCGTTTGGGGCTTTTTTTCTGAAGCTCCGTTTCTGATGCTTTTTTCAGCCTCTGAAACCTCCGTTTGAGAAGCTGGGCAGGGCTACATTTGGTGTATAAGATGCACCCAGATTTTCACCCTCTTTTTGGGGGAAAATGTGTGTCTTATACTCCAAAAAATATGGTATATATCAGGCGGAGTCATGGACTGAAGCAGAGCTCCAGTTGAATCATAGCATGGTAGAGCTAATTGGAACTTTAAGTCCTATCAAATATTACAGAAATGAGGAATCTAGCAAGCTAAGGGCTGTATACCTTCTGTAGAGAATATAGAAGATGACAGAGAGAGAGAGACGATCCATTAGCAAGGCAATGATAGATAAACGTGGCTTAAATCCAAAGGAAGATAGAGATTTCTATAGAAACCAGAGACAGAAGCCTCCCTAATTCACATGAAGATAAAAGAGGGAGTAGTGGAAACACTTTCAGGCTCTCAAAATTGTTACTCTGGCTCAGAGGTGGGTTTCAGCAGGTTCTGACCAGTTCTGGAGAACCAGTAGTGGAAACTTTGAGTAGTTCAGAGAACTGGTAGTAAAAATTCTGACTGGCCCCACCCCCATTTATTCCCTGCCTCCCAATTCCCAACTGATCGGGAAGAAATGGGGATTTTACAATAACCTTCCCCTGGATTGGGGAGGGAATGGAGATTTTACAGTATCTTTCCCCTGCCACACCCACCAAGCCATACCCACAGAACCAGTAGTAAAAAATTTTGAAAGCCACCACTGCTCTAGCTGTTCTAATAGTAGTAGTTTAGGCTTAGATGACAGCTCTTGATTTGGACTAGTTTATAGGGCTGACATTTTCTAAATGCAGAAACAGAAAATGAAAGACAGGCATAGGTGTTCAATTAGGTGTTTCATCAAATGTCTGTGGTGATCACAGACATTTGATAAGCTCCATCCCTTATCTATTTGCTTTGGACATTAAGATGTAACTCCAAAGATGGAGTTTGCACCACAATATCATAATGCATGTGTTTTCCCTTGCTTCCTCACCATCCCACAAATAACGCTGCACAGATATAAGAACCCCATGAGGATTTGATTTAGATTAAGTGTTGCACTTCCTCTTGAGAGAATCAGAGTTTATGTCAGCTGCCACCTTACGCTTTCTTGTGCATCACTGTTATGTGGTGACAGACTGCCATGAACTACGGGGAGGAGGAATGAAGGGAAGGGGGTGCTTGGGGGGAAATCGAAAGTTGAAGCCACCTTAAGATGCTGCTTCACGTTCA
The DNA here is from genome assembly GCF_028640845.1 of Ahaetulla prasina. Classification (NCBI taxonomy): domain Eukaryota; kingdom Metazoa; phylum Chordata; class Lepidosauria; order Squamata; family Colubridae; genus Ahaetulla; species Ahaetulla prasina. The sequence goes on along the minus strand of NC_080544.1, from coordinate 16,668,782 downwards.
CCCAGCTGTAAGAAGAGGGAACAGTATGCCAACGTGGACTCAGACTGGCAGTTATAAAAACATACTGCAAGAACTTGATTGTTGGACAGCAAAAGGCAGACAAAGAGGGAAAAGTAGAAATTAAATGATTTTGGCACGCGAATCTCAGTTCTGGCTTTGCATTACAGTAAACCACTTGACCTCTATTAAACTATACCTGCCAGGGTTCCAAGTAACACTCCCAATGAAAGAAGACTCTGAGTTCCTCAAAGTTCCATTTTATTAGAGATGTCATATTGGCACATCAGGGAAAACCCAAATCTGAAAGCTTCCAGGTTTTCCCCACTTAAAGGAAAGTCCAAGTCCCTTCCCCCTGCACCCACATGTCCATCCCATGGTCCAATCCAAGCACCGTCCCAACTGGAGATGCCTCCCAGTTCCAGTCGTCCAGGTGCAGGGCAAGATGTCCTTGACTCTCTGAGAAAGGAATGTTATTATGACTATATATACCACCCTGGCTCAGTGTTGGGATTCAAATAATTTTTACAACCAGTTCTCTGCCATAATGACCAGTTGGTCACATGAACACGGTCACATGACCACGTTGGGCGTGGCCAACTCAACGTCACTCACATCGATGGGTGCTTCGCCTTAGCTATTACAATGTAATAAGGGTAAACCAGAGAGGCAGTTTCTGTAAGCAGGGCAGTAAAGATTAGGCTAGAAACAACACCAGAATGTTTCCTTCCTGCCTTCCTTACAGGATTAGCCCTGTAAAGTGGAAAAAAACAAAATAGGATTTCTTCCAACAACCGGTTTTCCGAACTGCATAGAAAGTTTGTCAGGAAATTATTATTTGCCTAACTAGTTGGCCAGGCAATATATAAACTATGTATATTTATAGAAAGGCATGATATTGCTTTAAGACTGTGCTGCATCTTGCAAGCATCCTGATTGGTTGAGCCCTGTAGCCAATGTATAAAAGGACTACTAAATTATGGCTTGTGGGGAATCTACAGAGATGCTACAGCATTGTAACCTGATGACATGCTGCAACTGTATATGTGAGCTTTATGATCTTTGCTCGATCATGGCTAGTTACTGATTCCTCAAGATACTGACTGTTGTGTATTGACCTGTGTTTTGCCGAACTGAAAGAAGACCTTTTGCAAGTCTACATTGGTAAGAAGACTGACTGACTGACTTTATATGTGTATGACCTGGGATTGTTTTTGGACTGTGACTTTGCCTTTTCCCTAAAAGTAAAGGAATATCAAACCCCAGTTTGTCTGCAAGTGACTGTTATTGTATACAACCAGTCTCAGTCGTTTTCATGTGTAGGGTACTCTGCTCAACAGTCCACAACCTTGGTTGTGAACCAAGATTACCCTTATCAAAGTTAACAACTGGTTCTCCTGAATAGGTGCGAACTGGCTGAATCCCACCATCGCCCTGGCTTCATATAACCCCACCACTCCCAGTTTCCCACAGTAGTAAATGTGGCAGGCCTGAAGAACCAATGAAAAAGATTGCTTCCAGGCCTGACAATACCTTTCTCAACAAATGGAGTTAAGGATCATTTTTACTTAGAGGTTCAAACTGAGGCAGGTCCGACATTAGACCTGGAGGACTCACCTACCATGGATTTTTTTTTTAATTTGCATTTATATCCCGCCCTTCTCCGAAGACTCAGGGTGGCTTACACTGTGTCAAGCAATAGTCTTCATCCATTTGTATATTATATACAAAGTCAACTTATTGCCCCCAACAATCTGGGTCCTCATTTTACCTATCTTATAAAGGATGGAAGGCTGAGTCAACCTTGGGCCTGGTGGGGCTTGAATCTGCAGTAATTGCAGGCAGCTGCTGTTAATAACAGACTGTCTTACCAGTGTGAGCCACAGAGGCCCTTTTGCAACTTTTAGAACCATGGCTAGCTCCAGTGAAGACCAAGAGGAGCGGGGAAGGTGGGGAAGGTTTTGCAGTAGGACCAGAAGGAAGCCTGGGAGAAGAGCTGAAAAATCCACCAACCGGGAGGAGGAATCAGCGAGCTGTGGTAGAGCCCGATGCCCCCTTATTTAGAGGTTTGAGCTGAGGCAGGTCTGACTGTTTAAGCTACAACAGATGGTGCCCAGATAAGGGAAGTAGATTATCATATATATTTAGAGTGCATCAGAGGTGGGTTTCAAGAGGTTCTGACAGGTTCTGGAGAACCAGTCCAGTAGTGGAAATTTTGAGTAGTTCGGAGAACCGGTAGTAAAAATTCTGACTGGCCCCATCTCCATCTATTCTCTGCCTCCTGAGTCCCAGCTGATCAGGAGGAAATGGAGATTTTGCAGTAACCTTCCCCTGGAGTGGGGTGAGAATGGAGATTTTACAGTATCCTTCCCCTGCCACGCCCACAAAGCCACGCCCACAGAACCGGTAGTAAAAAAAATTGAAACCCACCCCTGGAGCGCATCCCTACTCCCTAAACTAAATGGCCAGTTTGCTCCAGCTTTCTGTGGGTTCAAAGCAGGACTTAACATGATTGTAGATAGAAAAGGTCAGACAGAGAAAAAGAGAAAGAAGAAAATCATCCGTTTGATACTCATGAATAGGAAAGAGTCAATGAAGTGGGCACAGTAGGATCTATTAGGGGAAGTGACTGTTTCAAGTGAGATTTTTGGGTTTTAAGGAAAGCTAAAGCTGACTGTGGTTAAATGTGTATCTTTAAAAGTGGATTTTAATTCATTCAGAACAATGATTCCACAGCAGGGGAAATTAATGGAAAAGGAACCCCCCATGGATATGAAGTTCTTAAAAAGCATGATCACAAATAATTCCAATGAGGAGAGAGGAGGAGAATAAAAGGGAAGGGGGAAAAGGAAGTTAGTGACAGAAACTAATGAGGCTGCATAAAAAGTTTTGTGAAGATCTGAAGATCAAAAAGTCCACATCCAAGGACAAGATGTTTTTCTTAAAGGATCAGTGCACAATCTGAATCTGTAAGAATGGAGTCAGGAAGATTAAGACTTGGAATGAACTGAGGTTTTTTGTTTATTGTTTATTTCATTTTGTCACAACAGTATACACAAACATCGACATAAAAACAACAACAACACATCATAAAAGAAAAATATATATCTAAGCAAAAGTATGCAACAGCTATGTTAATTTGATATAATGAAGGGAACAATAGGACAGGAACGGTAGGCACTTTTGTGCTCTTATGCACGCCCCTTATAGTCCTCTTAGGAATGGGGTGAGGTCAATAGTAGACAGTTTTTGGTTGAAGATTTTGGGATTTTGAGTAGAGACTATAGAGTCAGGTAATGAGTTCCAAGCGTTAACAACTCTGTTACAGAAATCATATTTTCTTCAATCAAGTTGGAAGCGGTTGACATTAAGTTTGAATCTATTGTTTGCTCTTGTATTATTACGATTGAAGCTGAAGTAGTCTTTTACAGGAAGGATATTGCAATAGATGATTCTGTGTGTTAAACACAGGTCATGTCTGAGTCGGAGGAGTTCTAAGTTTTCTAATCCCAGGATTTCAAGCCTGGTGGCATAAGGTATTTTGTTGTTTTCGGAGGAGTGAAGAACTCTTCTAGTAAAATATTTCTGGACGCGTTCGATTGTATTAATGTCAGAGATGTGGTATGGGTTCCAGACTGATGAGCTGTATTCAAGAATAGGTCTGGCAAATGTTTTGTATGCTCTGGTTAGTAGTGTAGAGTTTTTGGAAAAGAAGCTGCGTAAAATTAGGTTTACAACTCTTAGAGCCTTTTTTGCTATGTAGTTGCAGTGGGCTTTGGCATTTAGGTCATTTGATATGAAAACTCCAAGGTCTTTGACAGGGTTCTCAATGAACACCAACAATGAAAATAAGATTTATTTGGATAGGTGTGGAACCAGAGGAAAGTCAAGGAAACTACTTGTTATAGAAGATGGTAAGATGGTGGCGGGTAACATGGAAAAGGCTGAATTGCTTAATCCCAATTCTGTGTGTGTGTGTGTGTGTGTGTGTGTGTGTGTTTTTGCAAAAGGAAAATGTGGCCCAACGTGTCAGAAGCTGCATCATGGGGACAGAAGAGAAATGCAAGTCCCAATATACAAGAAAAAAGTGACAGAACACCTAGGTCAGGGGTCAGCAACCTGCGGCTCTGGAGCCGCATGTGGCTCTTTCATCCCTCTGCCGTGGCTCCCTCTCACACAACCACCAATGTGCGACACCTATCAGCACACGATTTATTGAGCTTTTCAACCCCGGTAGGTCAACCATGGATTGAAAAAGAAAAGTTTCAGAAGAAAACAGAACATTTAATTCAACTACATATGTGTTGTGCCTCGTCCACTTTCCCCGCAGCCGGGCCCGTCTTATCTGCTTCCGAACGCTGAGGAATGTCCTAGCATGCCTCCCGGCCCCAGCCCTGGCTCCATGCCCAGACAGGCCAAGGAGGAAGAAGTGCCTCCAGCCCCCAGCTCTGGCTCCATGCCCAGGCAAACGGAGCAACTAGACCCCTCCCTCTCCCCCACAGCATGTGAGACTGAGGAAGGTCAATTACCAACAGCTGCAGACTGGAGTGACCCTCACTTCAGGAGAATTGATAGGCGGCGGCAACAGAAGGAAGGGAGGGGCAGGCCTGGATAAATGCTGAGTCATGGAGCCACACCCCATGGCCTATATAAAAGATCTGCTTTCTGGCATTCTCTGAGTCAGGCAAAGTCTACCTTATCTTGCTGAAGTCCCTTTCTGGTCTCCTGCCTGCCTTGAGAACTTTGCTAGGACTTTGGCAGAGCTGCAGAGGCATGCCTGATTCGGATTTCCCTGACCCGGCCGTCAGCGGAGGAGTGGGACACGACAATATGCTAGTTTTGTGGCCACTCAAGAAATAGTCGGGCACAGGAAGGGTTTTGTGGCTCCCGGTGTTTTCTTTTCTATGGGAAATGGGTCCAAATGGCTCTTCGAATGTTTAAGGTTGCAGACCTCTGACCTAGGTTGAAACTAAACCCTTGGAAGACTGAGTGGCTCTGGGTTTCCGGTTCGTTGGCTCAGAGAGAATTGCCACCTTTGGTCTTGAATGGGGTGGCACTACCCCAAACAGACCCTGTGCATAATCTAGGGGTTTTCTGGACTCACGACTCCTGCTCAAAGAGCAGGTGGTGGTCGTGGCAAGGAGGGCCTTTGCGGAACTGGGGGTTCTGCGCCAATTATGCCCTTTCCTATACCAACAATCTCTACTCTACAGTCACTCATGCCCTAGCCACTTCCTGTCTTGACTATTGCAATGTACTCTACATGGGGCTGCCCTTGAAGAGCATCTGGAAGCTTCAGTTGGTGCAAAATGCAGTGGCCCACATGGTTTTGGGGAGACCCTGGTGCGCACATGTATCACCTCTCCTGTGGGAGCTGCATTGGTTGTCAATTTGCTTCCAGGTGCAATTCAAGGTGCTGGTTGTCACCTTCAAAGCCCTTCATGGCTTGGGACCAGGTTATCTGAGGGACCGTCTCTTGCCAGTCACATCTACCTAACTCATCACAGTGGGGAGGCAGGGAATGTTGCGGGTCCTGTCCCCAAGGGAGATACATTTGGTCGAACCCAGAAGAAGGGCCTTCTCCACAGTGGCTCTCTCTCTCTGGAACATCATTTCCCCAGAGATTAGAATGGCCCCCACTCTAATACTCTTACAGAAGGTGCTAAAGACCTAGTTCTGCCAGCGGGCCTGGGGAACCCAGAGTGGGATGGAGCCCATTAAATGGCTCATGTGATCTGCTGTCGCCATGACGGGGGGATGGGAGGTGGAGGTGATTTTGTTATATTGTACTATATTAATTAATTTGATTCTTTTTGTTAGTTTTTATTGGTTTTAAATGTAGTTTTTATTCTGTAAACCGCCTTGAGTCGCCATGGGCGAATAGGCGGCAATATAAATTCAATAAATAAATAAATAAATAAATAAATAAATAAATAAATAGATAAATAAATAGATAGATACTTTGAAAAAATTGATCAGACCCCAGGATGCTAATGAAATGGGAATCATTGATTGTATTGTTTGAGATCTCCTGGAATACAAGGAAGGGCTGGAAAATTGAAGAAGAGCAACTGTTGCAATCTTTTGTTTTAAAAAAAGGAAAACACGGATCTAGGAAACTGCAGACCAATTATCTTGACATCAATATCTTTGAATTTTTTTAAAGCAAAGATAATAAATGGGTTTTGAAAACAACAAGGCGATTTCTAGAAGTCAATACAGGATTTTTTTAAAAAAATAAGTCTTCAGAAATGATTCTTTTTTTCTGATAAAGTTATTAGAAATGGTAGAAATGGTGGTAGACTTTAGGAGAAACCTTTCCATATTTCCACCTCTCACAATACTAGACAACACAGTATCAACAGTAGAAACCTTTAAATTTCTAGGTTCTATCATATCGCAAGATCTAAAATGGACAGCTAACATCAAAAACATCATCAAAAAAGGACAACAAAGAATGTTCTTTCTGCGCCAATTCAGTAAGCTCAAACTGCCAAAGGAGCTGCTGATTCAGTTCCACAGAGGAATTATTGAGTCTGTCATTTGCACCTCTATAACTGTCTGGTTCAGTTCTGCAACCCAACAAGAAAGACACAGACTTCAGAGGATAATTAGAACTGCAGAAAAAATAATTGCTACCAACCTGCCTTCCTTTGAGGACCTGTATACTGCACGAATCAAGAAGAGGGCCGTGAAAATATTTACAGATACCTCACATCCAGGACATAAACTGTTTCAACTCCTACCCTCAAAACGACGCTATAGAGCACTGCACAACAAAATAACTAGACACAAGAACAGTTTTTCCCCAAAGGCCATCACTCTGCTAAACAAATAATTCCCTCAACACTGTCAAACTATTTACTAAATCTGCACTACTATTAATCTTCTCATCGTTCCCACCACCAATCTCTTACCACTTATGACTCTATGACTGTAACTTTGTTGCTGGCAATCCTTATGATTTATATTGATATATTGACCATCAATTGTGTTGTAAATGTTGTACCTTGATGAACGTATCTTTTCTTTTATGTACACTGAGAGCATATGCACCAAGACAAATTCCTTGTGTGTCCAATCACACTTGGTCAATAAAAAATTCTATTCTATTCTAGACTTGTAGACTAAGGAATATTGTGGATGAGGTATACCTAGATGCCAGTAAGGCATTTGATAAAGTTGATCATAGCCTTCTTCTTGATAAAATAGAACAAGCTTGGATAACATTGTTTGTATAATTAAACCTAATGTGTGGCTCTTCGTGGATTTATGACTACACAAAGGAAAATATGTACCGAAGTGCATCAGGGATATGTTCTGGAACCAGTGTTCCTCAGTAATATTTATAAATTATTTATTTATTTATTATTTATTATTTATTTATTATTTAGATTTTTATACCGCCCTTCTCCCGAAGGACTCAGGGCGGTATACAGCCAGAATAAAAACAGTACAATATACAAATTAAGACAAAAGTTAAAATAACATATTCTATAAATGGTCGAAAATTTAAAACCGTCAAATTTGACCCATAAAATTCATAAAAATACCCCAATTAAAATTATTAAAATTCAAAAAGTTTAAAAATTAAGCCAGTCCCGCTTGGATAAACAAGTGCGTTTTCAATTCATGGCGAAAGTAAATTACTTCAATGAAGGAATAAAAAGTTCATCTTAAAATTATATTTCACTCTAAAAATCTCCCTCGATTTTTAGAATTGTCCAAAATGCACTTCAGTATTAATAATTCAGGGTTTTGAGGTGCTGCTGATAAATGGGACCTAGTTGTAATCAAGTTTAAAAATATTTAAACTGAATATCCTGCCAATGTGCATTTTTAATCAATTCAATTTCTCTTTACACTGTCTCAAATAGTTTAAAATTTGGTTAGTAATTAATTGATCTAAAGCGGGGGTGTCAAACTCACATTGGCATGGCAGTGTCATGTGATATATTGGGATTTTCCTCCAAGGGTGAAATCCAGCAGGTTCTGACAGGTTTTGGAGAACCGGTAGGGGAAATTTTGAGCAGTTCGGAGAACTGGCAGCGGAAATTTTAAGTAGTTCAGAGAACCGGCAAATACCACCTCTGGCTGGCCCCAGAGTGGGGTGGGAATAGATATTTTTCAATATCCTTCCTCCAAGAGTGGGGAGGAAATCGGGATTTTGCAGTATCCTTCCCCTGGAGTGGGGTGGAATGGAGATTTTGCAGTATCCTTCCCCTGCCATGCCCACCAAGCCACGGCCACCAAGCTACACCACACCCACCAAGCCACGGCCACAGAACCGATAGTAAAAAAAAAATTGGATTTCACCACTGTTTCCCATCCCTTCGCTAAACCAGGCATGGGCATGGCCAGCACATGACACATCTGGCCCCTGGGCTAGGAGTTTGTCAGCCCTGATCTAAAGTATTCATATTACCATCTATAACAGTGGTTCTCAACCTTTATAGTGCTGCGACCCCTTTAATACAATTCCCCACGATGTGGCAACCCCAACCATAAAATTATTTTCGTTTTGAATTTATCACGCCTGAAGCCGTATTGGCTAGCGATCTGAACTGCTTGCGATTGCCTTGAGGACGGAGGCATTAAAGCGGAGACTCCTCCCCTATTAAGTTTATCGCGCCTGAAGCCAGATTAGGCTAGCAATTCGGAATGATTGCAGCTGGCTTGAGAGGGAGACATTAGAACAAAGATTTCTCTCTTTTTTAATTCATCGCGCCTGAAGCCAAATTCAGCTACTGATTTGAAGAGCCTGCAGCTAGTTTGTGGAGTCAACCATTGGAACGTGATTCTTCGACTTGCAAGTATACTTCTCATATTTCTGATGGTCTTAGGCGACCCCTGGCAAATCGTCATTCGACCCCCAATGGGGTCCCAACCCACAGGTTGAGAACCGCTGATCTATAAGCTAACCTCCTCTTATCCTGCAGTTTTCAAGCTAGAATTATCCCGAAGTGTAAGCTTATCATGGGAATAAGCCAGGGTTGGAAATATGTTTATATTACAATTTTTGCAGATAAGCCTTATAGGAAATTCAAGACAATAAAGACTCTCTGGCATATGCAAGGTAGCACATTTTTTTTTTATTAAACGTGGACACTAACATGTTGACAATGCTCAAAAGGGGAGCACAGGGGAATTTAAACTAAAATAGGAACCACTGCTCTGCCCTTCATCAAGTATGGTATAAAGTAGAAGTGGGTCTGACCAGTTCTGGAGAACTGGTAGTGGAAATTCTGACTGGCCCCGCCCCCATCTATTCTCTGCCTCCCAAGCCCCAGCTGATTGGGAGGAAATGGAGATTTTACAGTATCCTTCCCCTGCCACGCCCACCAAGCCATGCCACACCCACCAAGCCACACCCACAGAACCGGTAGTAAAAAAATTTGAAACCCACCACTGGTATAAAGGCCTTCCAATTGTGCCCACTGTGCTTTTCAAAAACTAAGTCTGAATTCCCATAAATAAATGCAAGTTAAACTATATGCCAGGTGATAAAGCTGAAACTCAGAAGTGTTAAATCCACTCTCCTTATAGACTTTAAATGAAGGGGATCTAGGATTTTTCCATCTCCTAAACATTTTCTTAGTAATTAATCAATATGCCAAAACACTTTAAATTCTTTAACATAAAAATCCTTCTATATCCACTCTGAAAAATATTTACATGAGGACTTTAATTAGCTTTTTTTTTGTCAAAATAAATCTTAAATAAACAATTTGAAACATCAGAGATGTAGTATAAGCCCCCAATTAATAAACTTCCACAGAAAGTGTTAAGTTTGGGTATTGACGAGGCAGGAGACCAGGTTAGTGACAACAGCTCTTTAATATAGTGTGACCCAGCGAAGCTCTGGAGAAAAACCTCTCCTTATATACACTTCAGCCTGAGGCTGCATCCAATCAGAAACGAGATATTTCCCGCCTAAAACTCCCGCCAAAACTTACAGTAATACATTACACTCCTTCCCTCCCAGAAGGCACTTTGCCAATATTTGCATATTACTTCTCTACGTAGTCCTGCAGGTACGTGGGGCGTCTCCTGACTCTCCCGGACCTGCGCAGTTCACTTTCTGGAGTTGAGTCGAGCTTGCCGGAGGGACTTTTCGTTCCTCTGAGCTCCTCCTCCCGGCCATCCGGCCCTGGATTATTCGCCGGCTCGGACCTGCTGTCCTCTAGAGGGACCGGAGGGTGTCGCTGGACCTCGCCTGACTCAGATAAGTCTCTGTTTGGTTCTTTTGCTTACGCTTTCTGTTTGTTCTTGGCGCCGGTCAGCTGTGGGGTTAATTAAATCATAGTCAGGGCTGTCTCGCCTAATTCTGCCTTATCGCTCAATCTGTTTCTTAATTGATCTATGTGGCGCCCAGATTCTGCCATCGTCTAGTTCCACTAGATAAGATTTGGGGCCCGTTTGTCTATGACTATCCCCTCTTCCAGTTAGGGCCGCTGTAATTATGTGCCCACACCGAGTCTCCTATGTTTAACTCTCGGATTCTATCTGGTTTTGTTTTGAACCCGTCCTGTACGTAGTTCGGTGTAGCCGGTCTAGCGGGCACCGTAGCTTCCGCCCATTAATAGCTCGGCTGGGCTGCGGCCGGTGGCCACACAGGGGTCCTATGTTGGACGGTTAGGAATCGTCGATTTGTGCCTGCCAATCGCCGGGCCGCTTCGTGATAGCGCTTCTTTCGCACTCGGACAAAGCGTTCAGCAAGGCCGTTCGACGCAGGGTGGAACGGCGCTGAGAGGGCATGTCGGATGCCCTCTTCAGCCAGGTACCCTTCAAATAATGCTGCGGTGAACTGTGGCGTTATCGGACACGAGGGTGTCCGCAGCCCGTGCGTGGCGAAAAGGTGTTTTAGTGCTGAGATGACAGCTCCAGCGGTTGTGGATTTCATTAGGATGATCTCCAGCCATTTGGAGAATGCATCCACCACAATTAGAAATGTTTGGCCGTGGAAGGGCGGCAAAATCAATGTGTATGCGGGACCAAGGGCCTTGGGGTTTCTCCCACTCCAAAACTGGGGCCGTGGGTGGTAGTGGTCTGGATTCCTGACATACTTGGCATCGCCAACCCTGTCACTGATTTCCCTGTCCATTAGGGGCCACCAGACATAGCTCCTAGCCAAACCCTTCATCCTCACAATTCCTGGGTGACCCTCATGCAGGAGTTCCAGAACTTTTTCTCAGCTTCTCTGGAACTACCACCCTATCCCCCAGAGCAGGCACCCCTTGCACAGACAATTCCCTTTTTCTTTACAAATTCCTTGAAACGTCGCCCGCGCAGCGGGCCATCCCTTGAACCCAACTGATTACAGTCCTTAAAACAACGTCCCGGTAGGAGGCCGAGCCACTTCCTGCGATGTGACTGGCCCAGAGTCCAAGAGTCAATTAGTAGAACGGGGTGCCCGGGTGGGGTCCTCGATTTCCCTGGCAATGGGCATCTGCTCAATGCGTCCGCATGCCCCAGCTCCTTTCCAGGCCGATGCTGCAGTTTGTAGGAGTAGGCGGTCAAAAATAGTCCATCTGGTCAGTCTAGGTGAGAGTGCTACTGGCGTTGGGCGGTCGCCAGCCAGTAACCCCAATAGCGGTCTGTGATCAGTGACAATTTCAAAGTCTCTCCCAAAAACGTATTCGTGAAATTTTTCACCCTGACACTATTGCGAGAGCCTCCTATCTAGCTGGCTGTAATTCCTCTCAGCCGGGACATCGTTCGTGAATAGAACGCTATAGGGGCTTCAGTGCCGTTTGGGAGTCTGTGGCTAAGTACAGCTCCTACTCCATAGGGGACGATCACAAACCAATACTAACGGCAGTCTGTTGTTGTATTGTATTAACAGGCTATCGCTTGATAGCAAACTTTTACTGCCTCAAATGCCCTATTCTCTGACTTCCCCACGACCAAACAGTGTTTTTCCAAGCAATTTATGCAGCGGTTCAGCAACGGTTGCCTTGTCTTTTAAAAACACGGCGTAAAGTTTACCAGACCCAGGAAAGCCTGGAGTTCTGTCTTGTTTTTGGGTGCTGGGGCTCTCTTTATCGCCTTGACTTTGCTCTCAGTGGGTGAATCCCTTTTTGTCTATTCTATAGCCCAAAATTCAACAGATTCGACCCTATCTGACACTTGCTTGCTTTGACTTTTAATCCTGCCGACCTAAAATGGCCAAAACTTTCCTTAATCGCTTCCCCAGTTCTCTTAAATCTTCCCTGATACCAACACATCATCGAATAGGGTACGACTCCCGGTAACCCTTGTAGGAGCCGCTCCATCAAATTTTGGAATAGCCCCGGGGCCACACTCACCCCGAACTGTAACCGGGTGCACTTAAAGGCACCCCGGTGCGTTACGATAGTCTGGGCCTCAGCTGTGCTAGCATCTACGGGTAGCTGTTGGTACGCTTGTGCCAAGTCTAATTTGGCGAAAACTTGTCCCTGCCCTAGTGAGTGCAATAAGTGTTGCACTACTGGAACTGGGTAGGCGCTCTTTTGCAATGCTTTGTTCAAGGTAGCCTTGTAATCAGCACAAATTCTTATGGACCCGTCTGGTTTTATAGGGGTGACGATTGGCGTCTCCCATTTGGCATGGTCAACTGGCACTAGTATCCCCTGGCTGACTAATTTATCTAACTCTTTGTCGATTTTAGGTTTGAGTGCAAAAGGAACCCTCCTTGCCTTTAACCTAATGGGAGCTATTTGGGGTCTAAATTGAAGGAGATAGGGGTCCCTTGTACTTGCCTAAACGGTCCTCGAATCGTCTGCGAATTCCTCCAGTAGGGCGTTTGCAGGTTGCATCCGCTCCGTGGACGCCAGTCACCCCATTCCCAACGCCCGGAACCAGTCTAGCCCCAGCAAGCTTGGCAAGGTTCCTCGACTAACGTGATGGGCAGGGTCTTTTCGTATGTCCCGTACTTGACCTCGACGGTCGTTGTCCTCGAACAGGGATGCGGTTGCCCTGGTAATCCTGCACCCGGGCCGTTGTTTCTGTAGCTTGCGCTTTGCGATGTGCGGCAAGGCTTTCACAAAAGTGTCCCAGGACATGATTGTGATAGCTGATCCTGTGTCTACTTCCAGTCGGCACGGTACGCCTTCAATTGTCGGGTTTGTGAAGATCTTTTCTTGATGCGGGTAGCTGCGTGGTCTATGGTAACAGTCATTCGGTTTGACTTCGCTCTTTCTTTCCTGGCCAATCGCGGGTCGCCTCGCCGATCTCGCGCTCTGATTGGCTGGTTTGAAATTTCGGCGGGAATGTGGGGTTTGCATCTCTGACTCAGAGCCGCTCTGATTGGCGATTTGAATTTTCGGGAAGGTTGGGGTGCTCGGCAGACTTGAGCCAGGTGCCCTTCCTTTCACACCGCCGGCAAATGGCGTCCCTGAACTTACATCTTTGGCGCTGATGTCGCCCGCAACTTCCGCATTCCTCCGGGTCTTCCTTGTCGATTTTCGGTGTAGTGGACTTCTTCCTCCTCTTCGCTGGTTGACTCACGATAGGTTTCTTCGTGGTGGACTGTGCTCGGCTTTGCGCCCGCCATCGGCGTGAGTCGCTTTTGTAAGGTGTCTGCTGCATGGTTGGACATCTCATGGGCTCTGGCTTCCTCCAGAGCGTTTGCCAATGTCAGGTTGCTCTTGGCTAGCAACCGTCTCCTCAAACGGATGTCTCTGACCCCCGTATAAGTTGTTCCAGCAGCTCTTCGTCCAGATCGCGGTACTGCAATGCTTGGAGGCTTGTCTCAGGGCTGCCATGTAGTCGCTGATAGACTCGCCTTCTTGTTGCCTGCGCCCCAAACTCGTGCCGTCGAGCGTATTTGGACGGGCTGGTGCGTAGTGATTCTTCAGGAGGGTCTGAAGGGTCTGCCACGACGGAGTGTAGCGGTGTTGGCTCCGCTAGGGCTTCTGCGACGGCGATGACTGCTGACCCACAGTGGCTTATGAAGTAAGCCCGTTTGCGGTTGTCGGAGACTCCCTGTAGCTCGTTTGCCTCCAGGAAACTTTCGAAACGGGTCATATATATTCCCCATGTCTCCTGGGCAGGGTCAAACGGAGTGGGTGGCGTGTAGCCGGTCATCGCTGCAGTCGCCGTCACCTTGCTGGGTTTGATTCTCGTAGTGAGTTCAGCTCTGTTCTGGTGCTCTGCCTCAATATCCCATCCTCGTCGCCAATGTTAAGTTTGGGTATTGACGAGGCAGGAGACCAGGTTAGTGACAACAGCTCTTTAATATAGTGTGACCCAGCGAAGCTCTGGAGAAAAACCTCTCCTTATATACACTTCAGCCTGAGGCTGCATCCAATCAGAAACGAGATATTTCCCGCCTAAAACTCCCGCCAAAACTTACAGTAATACATTACAGAAAGTTTAAAACCAACAGGGACTATATGAGATTTGCTCCAGTTAATTGAATAATTTGATAATTTTCCAATCTTTTTTACTTTGTCAATACATTTTAGTAAAGACCATTCATAAGAATCAAGCCTACCATTAGCATATAGTAACAGTCACTATAAATTAAATCCATATTTAACCAAACTTGCTCCATAAATTTCATTTGCACCCAGTAAAAAAGTCTTTTCCATATCCCATGAAATCACTACAGCTATTTCCCATTTTTTCTGGCTGCATAGCAAAAAATCAATCTGTAATTGTGCAGGATGAACAATTCAAGCTGGCATCATCTGTAATCGACATGAGAGAGTTGTCAAAATTCTAGCATCAACATATAAAGAAATCTGATGTTCAATTGCATAGGCAGTAGAGTCTGTTAAAAAGTAGAGAAATGTTATTTTTTTAAAAAAGCATTTCAATAATACAGGAACAAGAAAGCCAAATATATGTGGGAGTGCTTGGATATTATTATTATGATATAAAAAAAATCAAGATGGCATCCACATGGTTTTTATTACATTGCATGGGAAGGGTGGTATTCAGAGATTCAGGTGGCGCCATTTTTCCTGATTTCAAGAAGATACTAAAAAGTAGATTTTCTTGGGGGTGTGTGTCTCTGTTTGCTGAGAGGACATGGAAAGATGGTGCTCTTACCTGAGTGTTTTTTTAAAAAAAAATTTGGACACAGTTTAGAATAATTTTGGATTAGACAGTCTAGAACAGCCAAGAAGGCTCTAACTGATAAGTCAGGCGATTGCCTCATGCATCTTTCTGTCTCTCTTTCTACCCATCCATCTATCTATATCAGTATCTCAAAATCTTTTTTTCCCCACAATTTTTCTCAAAATTCCAAAAACTTCAACCAAAAACTGTCTACTATTGACCTCACCCCATTCCTAAGAGGTCTATAAGGGGCGTGCATAAGAGCACAAAAGTGCCTACTGTTCCTGTCCTATTGTTTCCTATCATTATATCAAATTAATATAGTTATTGCATACTTTTACTCATATATATGCTTGTAAGATATGTAGTTATTTTATGTTGATGCTTGTGTTTATTGTTGTGACAAAATAAATAAATAAAAGTATAGACAATCGGTTCTCTGGCTGGGTAGACATGGCCGGTTGGTCATGTGACTGGGTGGGTGATGTCACTCATTACACTCGGTCCCGCATCCTGGCCACTCATCTCAAAGGCAGAGGTAGGATTCTTTGGCCATTTTCAGGCCATTTTCAGGCTGTTTTTTGGGCCATTTTCAGTGCATTTTTGGGCCATTTTCAGTGCATTTTTTAGGCTGTTTTGGGGCCATTTTAGGCTGCTTTCAGAGTGTTTTTAGCCTGAAAAACAGCCCCAAAACCTACCTGAAAACGGCCCAAAAACGGCCCCACAAAAGGCCAAAAAACAGGCGGGGCGGGGCCAGTCAGTGTTGGGATTTTCCAGTTTACCCAACTGTACAGAATCTTAACTACCGGTTCACGTGAACCGGTGCGAACCGGCAGCAGCCCACCTCTGATTTATATTCTACTAAAACTCGCTTTCCTTTAACACTTACCTGGGTGAAACAGTGCATTACGGGGCAAAACCTTTTGAACCAAGATACTTCAAATAGGCTAACTTACAGAATGCGTCCAAAATCTGGGACCCATGACTCTCAGGGAACTGAAATTTGGCAAATTTTATTAAACATTTAATGATACCATACTTAACAAAATATAAAACATTTCCTGTGGTCACCTCTTGATACTTGACTGTGCTACGCAGTTCAATAGGAGCAACTTTCAAGGCAAAAAATTTGCTCTCCGAATATCTTCCAGATTTTTAAGAACATTTTCAAGTACACGGGAAGCTCTGCCCTGGTTGAACACATTGAGGAACTGGTGGGGAAATACTGTATCTCTTAAATAATGGCCCAAGGGGTCAGAGGTTGTCTAGTTCTCTTTAAAATTTATTCTATTGAGAATGTCATATAAAAACACTAATCTGCTTGGGTTAAAATTCAGTAGCTGTGAGTCACATGGAACACAGGTTGGGGAGATGTGCAGTCATATGGCTGCTGATAGAGCCAGATGTGCTAGATTCAATAAATAGCAGCCCTTCTGCCACGACCTAGACATTATATATTTCCACAAAAAAAAAAAAGTAAAGTGGAACTGCTGAAACACAAGCATATGCTTGAAAATGTACAGTATACTACCCCACAGAAAAGGACCGGTTCAAGGTGAAATCTCTCTTGGAAAAATTCATATGAAGAGAAATGGGTAAAATGCTACCAGTTCACTCTGGTTTGGGCAAACCGGTAGTGATTTTAAAAAAAAGCTACCGGTTCGGTTGAACTGGCAGTTTAAAAAGCTACCAGTTTAGATAAACCGGTAGTTAGCTACCAGTTCGGTTGAATCAGTAGTTAAAAAAAGCCTTTGAATCAGTATTTCTGATGATCAGCTGTGCAGCGGGGTTTAGCTTTGCTAGAAAGCAGGAAATTCTGCTTTTTAGCAAAGCTAAACCCCGCTGCACAGCTGATACCCCCCTGGTGTTCTACTTACCTTCCCAAGAACAGCGCGGGTGTGTGTGTGTGGAATCAGCTGTGCAGCGCAGTTTAGCTTTGCTAGAAAGCAGGAGATCTTGCTTTCTAACAAAGCTAAATCCCGCACCACAGCTGATTGCCCTCCCTTGCTTCTACTTACCTTTCCAAGCCTCCTTTTGGTGTGTGGTGCGCATGCACGTAGAGCACGCATTTGGCGCACAGTGCGCATGCGTGGCCAGTGAACCGGAAGCAAACTGGTTTGGATTTCACCACTGAAGAGAAAGCTCTCTCCTCTCCAATATGTACAATGTCCTCTCCAATATGTACAATGGCCCAATATATTGCTTTTTTGAGGGTGCCACCAGCTGCCTTGAAGCATTGCTGTATCTCTGAAATGAGACAAGAGAGCAAAGGTGTGCAAAGGCCTCTGGGTTCTTAAGGGACCCAGAATAATAAAGGGAAATTAGGAGCAGATTTTATTGATAATTTTTTCATACTTGGGGTACTTTGTCTCTCATGAAAATACTGAGGTCTCAGAAGATTTCCCACAAGAATGGCAGTCCATCAAGTTCTACTATTACCCTGTTTCCCTGAAAATAAGGCCTATCCTGAAAATAAGACATAGCATGTTTTTACGCATGTGTCTAATATAAGCTCTATTCCCCCCAAATGAGCCCTACTTAAGCGCCTGCAGAACCGGCCAGCTGGCCACCCATTCTGTCTAGTTGCTCGCAGTGCCATCGACATGCGGTGAGGTGCGGGGTGGTGGAGCTGCCCCACATGCCCCACACTAGTTTACCTCAGGCTCCCTCCAGCCAGGCCTTCCATGCCCTGACAACTGTCTTGTTGTCACTTGGCATCCTGCTCTGCTGTGGCTGTGAGCAAGCGGAAGTGGGTTGGCGGCCATAGGGATCCTGCTGGACAGGGCTGCTAGAGCTGCCACTGCCGCGAGGCAAGGCAGGTGTCAGGGCATGGGTGGCCTGGCTGCAGGGGCCCTGAGGTAAGCCTGCATCGGGCACACAGGGCAGCTCCACCCCCCACCACACAGCAGCAGCACTAGCACACTGCACAGCCTCCTGCCCCACCACGAATAAGCAGAAGAAGTGGGCCTCCCATACATAGAAAAAAATAAGACATCCCTTGAAAATAAGCCCTAGTGCTTATTTCGGAGCCCAACAGAAAACAACACTGGGTCTTATTTTCCGGGAAACACGGGTACTCTGGATCTCAAATGGAACCTGAGTAATGATTGTGCTTAAGAGTAAATTGGAGTCCTACAACTTATTCTCACAATGTGTTGTGATCCCTTTTCATTTGGCATCGTGTCTTCACTGATCTGGCTGGCTGGGGGTATCCTAAGCCACCATCAGTATACCTAGCAAGCAGCAGATATGTGGAAGGCTATTAATTCCCAGCTAAAACGAACCTTCGATGTTGTAAATTTCTATCAGCCCAACATTTTTCTTTTTGCTGAACAATGTTGGACTTACTGGATATTTGGTACGAAGATGCTTCCTACTTTAAATCCCTCTGATGACTTGGCAAAAATGGACCAACTCTAATCTATTTACACACTGCCTATTTTAAATCCAGGTTATGGAAGAACTACTGGATTGATCATTGCTTGATAAAATATACAAAAAATGCAATAAGAGAAGAGAATGAAAGTTAAGCTTTAGATGAGATGCATGGCATCTAATACACCTAATCTAATACATAAAAAATGCAATGCAATGCAATGCAATGCAATGCAATGCAATGCAATGCAATGCAATGCAATGCAATGCAATGCAATGCAATGCAGTGCAGTGCAGTGCAGTGCAGTGCAATGCAATGCAATGCAATGCAATGCAATGCAATAGTATAGTATAGTATAGTATAGTATAGTATAGTATAGTATAGTATAGTGTAGTAAAATAAAATAAAATAAAATAAAATAATAAAATAAAATAAAATAAAATAAAATAGATAGTTCTTGGATATTCTAAGATACCAAAACAGAAGTGGTATCCAGCTGGTTCATACTGGTTTGGGTGAACCGATAGTGGCGATCACGGGCTCCAAGTCGTGCTATTTAGGCACCTTTTCGAGGCTGGGCACACACACGGAAGGCATGCATGCATGAGAAGCGAGCGTGCGCGTGCAGGGCAAACTGGTGGTAAAGATAAGTGAAACTTACCCCTGTACCAAAAACAACAGTTTCCCTATGTTGTGACTCAAGTGAAAGGTTGACTTGAAATAGGAAAATATGTGTGTGAAAGAGGAAGAAGGCTGGCGGGGGGAGGGGAGAGAGATACAGCGAAAGTCAAGAGACAGGACAGTGTTTTAGAGAAAATAAATGAGATTCCCCTAAAATTAATTGTTTGAAGCAACCATCTTACTCAGCTGTGAATTCTGAAATGATTATTGGATTTGAAGGCACATGAGGAGCCCAGTGGCTTGATACACGATTAATATCTTATTGATAGTGGATTAAGTGAGAGAGGTCAAATCTTTAATCCCGAGATATATAGTTTATCAATTTGCCACAGAAATGTGTGCATGTGTAGGTTGCCATCAATAGTTTAGCAAACACTTCTCTTACATTATTAGTTTATAAAATCAGGGATTTTCTTTTAGGGAGGAATGAGTGAATTGCAAAAGACTTCAAAGATCATGTAGTCCAACCCCTGGTTGAGTGCTACATCTGCAGCGTTAGAATGTTATCCAGAAAATATTTAAAAATATGAAGAAGGAAAACTCACCAATTGTTATCAGGAGTGGATAGTGTGACTTTTGTGGGGTTTAAAGCACCCATGAGTTTAAATGGACTCCAGAGGATGGTAGAGGACAGGAAGGCCTGGAGGAATGTTGTCCATGGGGTCGCAATGGGTCGGACACGACTTCGCAACTAACAACAACAACAAAGTACCCAGATAAAATATATCAATTGCAGATATATTCTTATTTCAGTTAAAAATTAAGAAATCTCCTGAAATTTCATGTAAGAATATAAAAATGTTATAATATCTCAGGAATGAATTAGGAAAAATCTGGGATTCTCCCAAAATTTCAACTCTCTCTCTCTCTCTCTCTCTCTCTCTCTCTCCCTCCCTCCCCCCTCCCTTCCCCCTCTCTATATATAAAATTCTAGGGGCCAGTGCTCATCTCCGTTTCAAAGCCGAAGAGCCAGTGCTGTCCAAAGATGTCTCCTTGGTCATGTGGCTGGCATGACTAAACGTCAAAGGCGCATGGAACACTGTTACCTTCCCACCAAAGGTGGTCCCTATTTTTCCACTTGCATTTTTTACGTGCTTTTGAAGTGCTAGGTTGGCAGAAGCTGGGACAAGTAACGGGAGCTCACCCCATCACATGGCACTAGGGATTCGAACTGCTGAACTGCCGACCTTTCGATCAACGAGCTCAGTGTCTTAGCCACTGAGCCACCATGTTCCTATATGTATATGTATATGTGTGTGAAAGAGGAAGAAGGCTGGCGGGGGGAGGGGAGAGAGATACAGCGAAAGTCAAGAGACAGGACAGTGTTTTAGAGAAAATAAATGAGATTCCCCTAAAATTAATTGTTTGAAGCAACCATCTTACTCAGCTGTGAATTCTGAAATGATTATTGGATTTGAAGGCACATGAGGAGCCCAGTGGCTTGATACACGATTAATATCTTATTGATAGTGGATTAAGTGAGAGAGGTCAAATCTTTAATCCTGAGATATATAGTTTATCAATTTGCCACAGAAATGTGTGCATGTGTAGGTTGCCATCAATAGTTTAGCAAACACTTCTCTTACATTATTAGTTTATAAAATCAGGGATTTTCTTTTAGGGAGGAATGAGTGAATTGCAAAAGACTTCAAAGATCATGTAGTCCAACCCCTGGTTGAGTGCTACATCTGCAGCGTTAGAATGTTATCCAGAAAATATTTAAAAATATAAAGAAGGAAAACTCACCAATTGTTATCAGGAGTGGATAGTGTGACTTTTGTGGGGTTTAAAGCACCCATGAGTTTAAATGGACTCCAGAGGATGGTAGAGGACAGGAAGGCCTGGAGGAATGTTGTCCATGGGGTCGCAGTGGGTCGGACACGACTTCGCAACTAACAACAACAAAGTACCCAGATAAAATATATCAATTGCAGATATATTCTTATTTCAGTTAAAAATTAAGAAATCTCCTGAAATTTCATGTAAGAATATAAAAATGTTATAATATCTCAGGAATGAATTAGGAAAAATCTGGGATTCTCCCAAAATTTCAACTCTCTCTCTCTCTCTTTCTCCCCTCCCCTCCCCTCCCTCCCTCCCTCCCCCTCTCTATATATAAAATTCTAGGGGCCAGTGCTCATCTCCGTTTCAAAGCCGAAGAGCCAGTGCTGTCCAAAGATGTCTCCTTGGTCATGTGGCTGGCATGACTAAACGTCAAAGGCGCATGGAACACTGTTACCTTCCCACCAAAGGTGGTCCCTATTTTTCCACTTGCATTTTTTACGTGCTTTTGAACTGCTAGGTTGGCAGAAGCTGGGGCAAGTAACGGGAGCTCACCCCATCACATGGCACTAGGGATTCGAACTGCTGAACTGCCGACCTTTCGATCGATGAGCTCAGTGTCTTAGCCACTGAGCCACCGTGTTCCTATATGTATGTGTATGTGTATGTGTATGTGTATGTATGTATGTATGTATGTATGTATGTATGTATGTATGTACCTTTGATTTTTTCCTGCCTAAATGTAAAACTTTGTCTTGATGGTTAACAAGGTTGATACTGTAGAGTATAAAGCTATTACAGAATTTACTTGTTCTGCTTTAAATACCATGAAGCCTCCTTCCAGAAGGTAACAAAGAAAACCAGTCATGGAGAAGTGTAGTGTCCCAGACAATACTGCATACCCTGGTCAAGCATTGCTTATATGCCATGTCCTGAATAGAAGGAACTGAACTTTCAATAATTTTTTCTGACATCCTCACCACTCTCTGCACAGCTTTCCTATCCGAAACAGTAATACTTCCAAACCACATAATCAGAGGTGTTATTCAGCTGGTTTGGACCGGTTCGGATGAACCGTTAGCGGAGATCGCGGGTGGGCCAGTCCATCTGCCCCGGTGCTATGCTATCCTATTTAGCCACATTTTCGAGGTGGGCACATGTGCGGATGGCACACGGATGAGCAAAGCACATGCATGGAAGGTGTGTGTGCATGTGAAGCAAGTGTGCACGTGCAGGGTGAACCAGTGGTAATAATATCTGAAACCCACCTCTGTACACAATGATGCAATATGACAGGATGGTTTCAATCATCCCTCTATAGAAAGTGGTAAGGACAGAGGAAGGAAGTGGTAAGGACAGAAGAAGGATATGATGCAGAAAATGCAGGTGCTGGTATGCACCCAGAAACTTGATACTACTAACCACCTCCACAGTTAAATTGTTAATACAGGGGTATATATGGGTATGCCTGCCTTTTCTGAAATCAGCAATGGTCTCTTCTCCCCTCCCCCACATTTAAAGCTATATAACTAACTAATTAATATGGAAAAGTTTGTCATTGTTTGTAATAATTTTTTACTGGTTTTATGATTAATTCATTTTTTAAAATTTAGCTTACTGTACTTTTCAGAGTATAAGATGCACTCCCCCCCCAAAAAAATAGAGGGTGGAAATGTTGGTGCATCTTATACATCTTATACACTGAATACCGCCATTTTTGGCTGCCCGAAGCCCCATCTCGTGTGTCCTGTTTTTGTGAAAAATGGGCCCATTTTTCACAAAAACAGGGCACATAGGAGCTTTGGGAGGCCTTCAAAGTACTCCTAGGGGCCAGGGAGGGCAAAAAACTTTTTTTCTTGCTTACCTCTTTAAAATCTTGGTGTGTCTTATACACCAGTGCATCTTATAGTCCGAAAAATATGGTAATTTTAATGTAAAATATTGCAATTAACATTTTTAAAAATCTTAGTTATTAGTTTGTAATACTATTGGTATTTCGTTTATATTTATATACACGAAATACCAATATGAAAATAACATTTAATCTGTATATACATTTTAAAAAAGAAAGTTAATCTATTGCATAAAATATCTATATATTGGAGGAAGGCAGAAAGAAAGAAAACAAATATCCCATACTAAATTTCCTAAAGGAAAAGAAGAAAGAGGAAAAAAACAACTGGAAAAAAGAGGAAAAATTCTTCAAAAGCACCTCCCAAAATGAAACAACAAATGAAAAGACAACATTGAAAACAAAAAGATAAGAAAGAAAAATCCATACATAACATTATAGCTGATTCTAAATAGTTCAAAAAAAGAAGAAACTATAAAGCAGAAACAGACTCTATCAGCCTGTTTCTTCAGTGTGATTGTCATAATTTGATGGTTAAACACAAGTTAAATCTAAACCATCCAGAATCATAGCATATCAAGTATCCAACCCAGTTTGGATACTGCAACATTGTCCTGGGACAAATATATTTGCCTTCATTCTTGAGAATTATTTTTAACCCTGTGTCAGAACTGCCACCTCGCGCCTGCTGTTCAGTACCAATCTGCCATGAATCCTGGGGGAAAGGCAGTGGTGAAATCCAATTTTTTTTACTACCGGTTCTGTGGGCGTGGCTTGGTGGGCATGGCGTGGCTTGGTGGGCATGGCAGGAGAAGGATACTGCAAAATCCCCATTCCCTCCCCACTCCTGGGGGAAGGATATTGCAAAATCTCCATTCTGAGATTTTACAATATCCTACTGAGGCCAGCCAGAGGTGGTATTTGCCGATTCTCTGAACTACTCAAAATTTCCGCTACCAGTTCTCTGAATTGATCAAAATTTCTGCTACAGATTCGCCAAAACCTGTCAGAACTTGCTGGATTTCACCCCTGGGGAAAGCTGAGATGGAGGGGGACTGCTGGGTGGGAAAGTGAACGTTACAAAATGAGACAGTGTTTCAAGGACGCCTCACAATGAGAAGAATACAGCTGTGAGCCAGCCTAAAATCAGTGGTCATTTCAAAAACATCTTCTTGGAGATGGATTGGACGATTGCACTACTTATTTCACTTAGCTTCTAGTAAACCATACCTTTCCCAAACCAATGGTGTTGGTGATTTTTACTTAATAGCACTTAGACTTACATACTGCTTCACAGTGCTTTACAGCTAGGACTGGGTTTCACATATTCTTACCACAGGTTCGCCTCACGCACGTGCATTTGGCCTTCGGCATGATCGCTCCATGTATGCCTTCCGCACATGCACTTTGCTCATGCATGAACCTTCTGCGCATGTGCCCGGCCTCAAAAACATGGCTAAATAGGATGGCATTTTGTCCAGGCAGGTGGGCAGGGGTGAGGGTGGGAGTGGGGGCAGGGGTTGTGGGACCACCATAGTTGCCACTACCGGTTCACCCGAACCGGTCTGAACCGGCTCAATACCACCTCTGTTTATAGCCCTCTCTAAGTGGTTTACAGAGTCAGCCTATTGCCCCCAACCATCTGGGTCCTCATTTTACCCATCTCGGAAAGATGGAAGGCTGAGTCCACCTTGAGCCTGGTGAGATTCGATCTGCCAAACTGCTGGCAGCTGGTGATCAGCAGAAGTAGCCTGCAGTACTGCACTCTAACCACTGCGCCACCTACTTAGAAGCTCAAGCTGAGGCAGGTCTGACACCCTGGGACACAATTATTCTTCCATAAGTATATAAATAATCAATTCATACCAGTCTGAGCCTGATATATCCAAAGTCCCTCACAGAATGAAAGATTCCAGATTTTTGGCATATAGTTTAACAAAAGTTTAAGGAAAAAAATGAACGCACAAAGAAGTACCAGCAAAGGTCCACCAAGACCATGTCTGCAAAATAGCGAACCCCACTACCTTCCTTTTTGATATGCAGAAGATCTGCTCTATTTTGGCTGCCATTCTTGATATCTTGGGTACTGTGTCTTTTCATTCTTTTGCCAGCTATCTTGAGAATGAGGGTTGACAGTGAAGAGCAAGATACATATTTCAGAAAATGAATATCTACAGATCTGACTGATATACTATTACAGTTTGAAGCAAATATGTAATGAAACTCAGGACAAACAAGGAGAACTAGTCAGTGGGGAGCTCAGTTACCTGAAATGAATCAGGATTGTTTGGACATGAAGAAAGTCTCCATAGGCAGTTAAGGAGGCTCTACCATCACCCTGGATTTTTCCTCCTAACTGTCAGATTTTGCCTCCATGACTCTGAAACTGGCCGAGGCTTTGTCTACATCAGTGAATGTCACCAGGGGACAATGAAGGACAAGTTATTTCTCCATGTCCTGATACAACCTTATATGGCAATTCATTTATACTATTCGATTTCACCATTCTGAAGCATCCAACCCCCCAGAGAGTTGATTCATAATAGGATTCATTGATTTTATCTCTATCTCTATCTCTATCTCTCCCTCTCCCTCTCCCTCTCCATTTACATTTACATCTATATCTCTGCCTTCTACTGAGGACCTGTATACTGCACAAGTTAAAAAGAGGGCTGTGAAAATACTTACAGACCCCTCGCATCCTGGACATAAACTGTTTCAACTCCTACCCTCAAAATGACGCTATAGAGCACTGCACACCAGAACAACTAGACACAAGAACAGTTTTTCCCTGAACACCATCACTCTGCTAAACAAATAATTCCCTTAACACTGTCAAACTATTCACTAAGTATGCAGTACTATTACTATTAATCTTCTCATTGTTCCTATCACCCATCCCCTCCCACTTATGATTGTATGACTGTAATCTTGTTGCTGGTATCCTTAAGATTTATATTGACTGTTTCCCTATGACTATCATTAAGTATTGTATCTTAGGACTCTTGATGAATGTATCTTTTCTTTTACGTATTCTGAGAGCATATGCACCAAGACAAATTCCTTGTAAGTCTAATCACACTTGACCAATAAAGAAATCTATTCTATTCTGTTCTGTTCTGTTCTGTTCTGTTCTGTTCTGTTCTGTTCTGTTCTGTTCTATTCTATTCTATTCTATTCTACTCTACTCTACCTCTACCTCTACCTCTACCTCTACCTCTACCTCTACCTCTACCTCTACCTCTACCTCTATCTCTATCTCTGTCTAGATAGATAGATATAGATGATATAGAGATAGATATTATATCTCTGGAATGAACTTCCCCCAGGACTTCGTCAACTGCCTGACCTTCGGACCTTCCACCGCGAGTTGAAGACTTACCTGTTTATTTGCGCAGGACTGGCATAGAAATTTTAATAGCTTTTAATATTTGATAAATTTTATGGGGTTTTTACGGTTTTAAATGGTTTTAATTTTGGCCTTATATCTAATAAGATTTTAACTATTGTTTTTATTCTGTATATAATTGTTGTTTTATTTTGGCTGTGAACTGCCCTGAGTCCTTAGGGAGAAGGGCGGAATAAAAATCCAATAAATCTAAATCTAAATCTATATATGTAGGTCTTGGCGCATTCAGGTCTTTTCCCGTATAAGGTTGAGAGTACCTTGGCAACGTTTCGACATTTTGATGCCAAGATACTCTCAACCTTACACAGGAAAAGACTCGAATTGGCCAAGACCTACATACCTATACCTGTGAAAACCTACAAAAAGATAAATAGATAGATAGATAGATAGATAGATATAGATATAGATATAGATATAGATATAGATATAGATATAGATATAATTGTGCTCCAAAAATTAATATAAATTGAATTGAGTAGCATCTTACTGTTTCATTGATGTAAAATGATACATCAGGAAGGAAAAAATATATGAAATTTTAGAATTTCGCCTAATAATAGCTGTTAAATATCAAATAAAAACTTTGATATCGAATAAAAACCCAATTAAAATTTGATTGAAGCAGCTTAGAGAGGGAATTCCATAAGCATGAAGGTGCTATTGAAAAAAGCTGTAATGCATATATATATATATATATAAAAGCTGTAAAGTACATTCCGAGATGTTAAAGAATATAAGGTGAGCCCTGAGTATCTGCATGGCTTAAGGCATCCATTTTTCTCATGAAATCCAACTAAAACTCCAAACAAATGTTAGGTATTCCTGATATGAAATTTTATTTTAGCACGGCTAGTGATTTAATTACTTCAACATCTGTTGGGAGAAAAACTCTTCCAAGCATGGTTCTTCTATGAAATTCCTGATTATTTTTTTTGCTGACAGCTTTCTCCTTCAGAAGGTGGATGAAGGAATAAGTTGATCAGCTAACCTTGTCTCAATCTTTAGTCAATGAGGAAATCCTAAAAAGGAAGTATTGTAGCAGGGATATCGCGGAAAGAAACCATGTAAGGATGAAGTCGATTATTTTTATCCAAACAAACACTGAGTGTAGCCAAATACATATGCTGGACTTCAAGAAACCATATCTTAATAAACTCAAAGCAATTTTATGTAGGGTTCTATGGCAGGAGAAGCCAATAGGAAAAGTAGTTGAAGATAAGTGAGGCATACATATGCTATTACATGCTATCTTTTTTTTTGAAGTAATCAACATTAAGCAAGATGCAGCAAAGAAATAAATACCTTTCAAAGTCCTGTAACATAAAGGAACTACCAGAAGACTGGAGAAGATATGGTTTTATATATTGGTTGCAATTTAAAGAAAGGGGAAAAATACTGTAGATCTAGGTGTCAAGATTAAACCACTTTGCTTCTTTCAAACCTTATCACTATTCAACTTGCCAATGAACTGGGGGGAGGGAAGGGTGGAATGGAGTGCTGAGAATTTGTGCACAGATCGTGAGCGCCTAGAAAATAATCAAGATCACTACTGCTGGTGCTTGAGACAGAGGTGGACTGGTTCCCATAACAAAAGGATGTCTCATAATTGGACAATGTGATCACCCAGGGGTGGGGAGAAAGGGAAGCATTTGCATGGGAAAAACCAGAGCTGGTTTTTACCAAAATGGTGTATCCAATACAATTTTACTTTTGGGAATTTAAAGCTCCTGAGAGTGCCTACTTATTTTGAGTCGGGCAGTTGACATTAAACCAGCTCTCATTTAACTTAATGCAGCCTACTCAGATGCCTCCGAGAGAGCTGTGACATAACAATGTCCAGTTGTTGTTGTTGTTAGTTGTGAAGTCGTGTCCGACCCATCGCGACCCCATGGACAATGTTCCTCCAGGCCTTTCTGTCCTCTACCATCCTCTGGAGTCCATTTAAACTCATGCCTACTGCTTCAGTGACTCCATCCAGCCACCTCGTTCTCTGTCGTCCCCTTCTTCTTTTGCCCTCAATCTTTCCCGGCATTAGGCTCTTCTCCAGTGAGTCCTTCTTTCTCATTAGGTGGCCAAAGTATTTCAGTTTCATCTTCAGGATCTGGCCTTCTAAAGAGCAGTCAGGGTTGATCTCCTCTAGAACTGACTTGTTTGTTCGCCTTGCAGTCCAAGGGACTCGCAGGAGTCTTCTCCAGCACCA
Organism: Ahaetulla prasina; assembly: GCF_028640845.1. Taxonomy (NCBI): domain Eukaryota; kingdom Metazoa; phylum Chordata; class Lepidosauria; order Squamata; family Colubridae; genus Ahaetulla; species Ahaetulla prasina. The sequence continues at coordinate 16,640,440 of NC_080544.1, read as the reverse complement.
GAGTTCAAAGGCCTCAATTCTTTGGCACTCAGCCTTTCTTATGGTCCAACCTTCACAGCCATACATTGCAACTGGGAAAACCATAGCTTTGACTATACGCACTTTTGTGGGGAGGAAAGCTATAGCAAATCTAGACAGCGTACTAAAAAGCAGATACATCACCCTGCCAACAAAAGTGCGTATAGTCAAGGCTATGGTTTTCCCAGTTGCAATGTATGGCTGTGAAAGTTGGACCATAAGAAAGGCTGAGCGTCAAAGAATTGAGGCCTTTGAACTCTGGTGCTGGACTGGAAGGCGAACAAACAAGTCAGTCCTAGAGGAGATCAACCCTGACTGCTCTTTAGAAGGCCAGATCCTGAAGATGAAACTGAAATACTTTGGCCACCTAATGAGAAGGAAGGACTCCCTGGAGAAGAGCCTAATTCTGGGAACGATTGAGGGCAAAAGAAGAACGAGATGACAGAGAATGAGGTGGCTGGATGGAGTCACTGAAACAGTTGGTGTGAGCTTAAATGGACTCCAGAGAATGGTAGAGGGCAGGAAGGCCTGGAGGAACATTGTCCATGGGGTCGCAATGGGTTGGACACGATTTCACAACTAACAACAACAACAACAACAACAAAAAACTCTGGTGTGCAAAGAGTAACAAAGATGATAAAGAGTCTAGAGGCTAAACCACATGATGAATGCTCAAAAGAAATAGATGTAGGTTAACAAAGAGAAGAATTAGGGGTGACATTATAGCTGTCTCCAGGTACATGAGGCACTGTCACAGAAAAGAGGGGTTGACTTATTGTCCAAATCGCCTGAGGGTAGGAAAAGAAGCAATGGGTTGAAGCTTGTAAAAAAAAAAGAAATTCATTCTAGAACAAAGGAGAAATTTCCTGACAATTAATTAATGGAACAGTTTTCAGAATAACAGAATAAAGCTTGCCTCATGAAGTTGTGGATGCTCCATTGCTGGAGGTTTTCAAGAATAGACTGGACGACCATTTCACCAGGATGATATAAGATTTCCTGCTCAAGCAGGGGGGTTGCTTGGGATGTCATCAGCAAATCTAAAGAATTTCCTTTCTATCCCCACATCTAAATTGTGGATTCAAAGGTGGTATTCAGCTGGTTTGTACCGATTCAGGTGAACCGGTAGCGGTGACTGCGGTGGAAGTGGGCCCACCCACCTAAACATAATGCCATCCTATTTAGCCACGTTTTTGAGGCCAGGCACATGTGCGGAAGGCACATGTGTGCGAAGAACTGGTGGTAAGAATATGTGGAACCCACTGCTGTGTGATTTATGAAGATGTTGAAGCAGTGATGGGTTGCTCCTAGTTCGGTCCAGTTCTACACAACCAGTAGTAAAACTGGCGGGAGGCTCCTCCCACCCGCCATGACATCATCATGGGTGATGCGCACATGCGCAGAAGCCCGTGTGCACAAGCAATGTGTGCGCGCACACACTCCTGTTGCAAACCAGTAGTAAATGTAAGTGGAACCCACCCCCATGTTAAAGAGTACTGGGTCTAAGGCAGGACCTTGAGGCACCCCATTGCTTGCTTCCTTCCATGTAGGTGTAGTTCCATTGAGGACTACATATCGAGTGTGTTTGGTCAGCCAGCTGAGAATCGATCCGGTAGTTGTACTGTTTATCCCACATGTGTATGTTTGCATTCAGCAAACATTCAGCTTTAAACTCCATATTCATGCAAAAGATTCCACAATGCAAGCATATTCCCTTTAGAGCTGTGGTGGCGCAGTGGTTAGAAAGCAGTACTGCAGGCTAACTCACTGCTCACTCCAGGAGTTTGATTCTGAACGGCTCAAGGTTGACTCAGCCTTCCATCCTTCCAGGATTGATAAAATGAGGACCCAGATTGTTGGGGGCAATATGCTGATTTTGTAAGCTGCTTAGAAAGGGCTATAAAGCACTGTGAAGTGCTATTGCTATTTCTATTCATCAACAATTGTACCAAATGTATAGTAAGCTTGTCTTTATCACAATCCTTAATTTCTCAGTGACCTACTGCAAAACAAAGCTGTGGTCTCTGCTAACAGAACTTGTTCAAAGAGAAAAAAAATATTTGTAATATTTACAGATACATTATCCTACATTATCATCAACCTACCAGCTATACTCTCTCTCCCTCTCTCTCTCTCTCTCTCTCTCTCTCTGTATGCTGAGATTTTTTTAATTGGAGATTGTTCTGAGTTATGCTCTATTTTTATTAACACCTGCTGCTTTAAATAACATGCTTGGGTGCTTGCTTATAAGCCAAATGACTTAGAGATACATATGGTCTTTTGTTGCTTGAAAAAGCAGGCGGTATGTCTAACCTGAGTTTGGATTTAACTTTTAAGCACCTTTGCCTTTCTTTTCAAATAGCACTTTAGATTGCAGTTTAGTACAAGGTCTACTTGTGGGTAAATAATTGATTTTTTTCCCCAAGCAAATGACAAGCTTCAGTGGACAATAGTCTTTTCAGTTACCATAGTCAAGAATAACTTGAGGAAAATCATATCTTCTTCATGAATTATTGACTCCCTGAGGAAAAGAGAGACAACCTAAGTGGAGTCCTGGTCAAAGCTGACAGTGGCATCCACAGAAGCTGACAATTCTGTTTAAATGACAATCACCCCTTTTGTATGTGTGATGTCACACCATAAGTACAAAAGAGACAGAGTTTACATGTTGATGACACAAGAATTCTGTCATCTCCCATTTGCTTTGGATTTCCAACAACAACACTTTGCATTTACGCCACATAGTTACATGCTTGAAGCACGCCTCATATCTTATCTTGTTCAATACCTCATGCCTCCACAGGGAGCCAGAGGGACCAAAACCATGGGAAGCAGTGGGATTCACAAGGTGACCCAAGAGATAACCATCTCAGTCTTTTAGCCACCAGAACTCAACAGATTTCAGGCCTAGTTCAGATTTAGCCATGCTCTTCAAAATGGACAAGTTTGGTTTCTGTATCTAGCAGTCCTTTTTCCCATTTCCCCCCATAATGAAAATCCTATGAAGGGCTAGGTTGAGAGAGAGTCATCTGGTGAATTTTCTTGAGTGAGATGGGCTTGATTAGTGGTGGGATCCTACCGGTTGAACAACCAGTTCGCTGAGTGCACGTGCGCTTTGAAGATAATTGAAATTCTGTGTTGCTGAGAGCAAGAAAAACAGCTGAGGAGCGCCAATCCACTCTGCCGCCCCGATCAGCTGGGCTTCGGAAGCAGAAATATAGGTAAGCATAATGCAGGGGTGGGCAGGTGGGTCCACTTCAAAGAAAGAGAACTGGTTCGCTCACGGCTGAAGGTCAGAGCAAACAGTAGAATCCCACCACTGGACTCGATCCTGGGATGTACCTTCTGCTCCAACCACTCAACCACAGGATGGTTCTGGACCAAACAAGAAGCAGGAAGCAAGCCAACTGCAGAGATGGATATGGGTTGTTGTTTTTTTATATAAAAAATGGGGTGGGAAAAATGTCCTATGCAATGGAAATAGAAAAAAGCTTGGGGAGAAAACAAGTGCATAGATTTTCCAAGATTAAAGAAATAAAATGTGGTCTTCCAGGTGATATTTTGATCCCGTTTTGACATCCAGCAATTCAAACCAACTGAACATAATTGAGGACTCTGGGACACAGGAAGGCCAAATTCAGCTTGTTGGCATTTGTAACATTTCCTCCCAGAATCAAGTAAGCACTTGTGTCCCGGGGTCAGAAGATTAAAGGTACGCCTCTCTCAGCAATGCCGGGTGGAGGTGAGGGGGAGAGTCAGCTGAGCCTGCAAAACCCCCTCCCAAGGAAGAACTTGATAGAAGTCCAGTATCTCTCCCCCCACCTCCCCAGTCCCTGATCTCAAGCAGCGTGAAGAGAGAAGCCAAGTTCTTCATCATATGATTCACACAGCATTTCCTTGCCTTGGCCTTTGGAGACAACAGTTTGCAGCTAATTAACACATTCAGAGATGTTGCTCAAGCAGAAAGGCCAGGAGGCTGTTTGCCTGATGGGAAGGACTGAGGAACTGACCCAGGGAAAGAAAAGGCACTGCTTGGCCTACATCCCTTTGTCCTCTTTCTGAGGGCCTGGTTTGCTCTTCTTTACAGCCATAGAAACAGGTTTCCTTTACCTGACCCCAGAGTCGTTAACAATGGAAGAGCACCCCAAAACAAAACAGGAGAAACAGAAAAAGGAAATTGCTGAGTGGACCCAATGTATGCAGCTTTGTCTCTGATGTCCGCCATCTTCTCCTCCTCACTAAATGAGGGATGCAAATCTGGCTGAATAGTGATGTTTCAGCTTTTTGAAGGCTGAAGCCTGTGATAAGGGCCGAAGTTGGGCTGGCGATTCTCAGGGTGGCTCCAGATGCCTTTCAGCACTTTCTGGTTCTGCTCCGTAGGCTCCCTCATTGTTCTTCTCTCTAAATAGAACTTTGTGGCTGTCTGCCGGCCTTTTAATTGGAGATTCCACTAGCTGTAAAGAGCCGTTCTGTAGCCTTTTCAGCCGCAAAATTAACACCGTGTTTTCTCCAACTTTGATCTGGAAGAGCGGGGAGGGGTGGGGGGGGGAAAGGAAGAAGACAGAGACAAAAACGTTCCCTTTCATAGTTGCCTCACAATGTTGCATACAAGTGTAAAGGAGTGCATTCTGTGACATTGCCCTAAGCCCTCTAAGGCAGCAGTCTCCAATCTTTGAGGCTTGACAGCCCGGCTGGTGGGGGAGAGGGGACCTGGGCCGCACGAGCAGCAAGCTGATGGGCGCGTGCATGCAAGTGCAGGCAATTCTTGCAGGAGTGGGAGGCTGGCACAAATGCACGCAGCGTGACCTGCGCAAATGTGTGCAAATGCCTGCTGGCCCACTGATTGTGAAAGTTGAGCTGTACATGTGCATTTGTGTGGATGGATGGATGGATGGATATGTGTGTGGGCTCTGGTGGCTCACCAGACTAAGTCTGTCTGTTATTAACAGCAGCTGCTTGCAATTACTGCAGGTTCAAGTCCCACCAGGCCCAAGGTTGACTCAGCCTCCCATCTTTTATAAGGTAGGTAAAATGAGGACCCAGATTGTTGGGGGCAATAAAGTTGACTTTGTATATAATATACAAATGGATGAAGACTATTGCTTGACATAGTGTAAGCCGCCCTGAGTCTTTGGAGAAGGGCAGGATATAAATTCAAATAAAAAACAACAACAAAAAACAACAACAACAAAAAACAAACAAAAAACACACACCCATCCATCCATCCACACAAATGCACACGTACACACAGACACACACAAACAGATATCTTCAAATGTATATATTTAAAAGTATAACTGATTTAAATATTAAGTTTGTAAAAAAACCAAAATACTTCTGATATTCTTTGGATGTACCTTCTTTTCTAAGAGTTCTGCTGATGAGAAAAAGATCAGCTGGTATTGGGCTTTGTGTGCTTGTTAAACCAACACTTGTTAAATGTTATTATGAATGAGAAAGATGTAAGCAGTAGTTTTAAGCCAGAGCTGGAACTGGATATTTGGGAGTTGGAAGTAATGAATGCTGCCTTGAGAGAAGGTTTTTACTGGCGAAACTATGTTTACATCCTGCGGCTTTGAGTAATTAGCACCCGGTATATAATTTGACAATACTGGGCAAAATGTGAAAGAATGTGTTGATTTTTTTTAGCTTTAAGCAGTGCTAAAGGTCACCGATTCATTTCGTTCTGATTTGGAGACAAAAATATCTTGATCACTGCACATTGCTTGCAGTGAGAAACAGTCAGGGAATGCAATCCTATTAATTATCCTTGCTTTTGGTGTTAGAACCATGAAAAATGACTATTGCCACATTCTTACTTGCTTAGCTAAGCTAGGTTTAGGTGGTTCTAATTCTTTATGGTCTCATAAAGTAGTTTTGGAAAGTTCATCAGCATCATGAAAAAGAAGATGACCAGCTTCCGGATGTTACTTTCCAGCTGTTTTATATAGTGTTGGAAGAAATATCCATCTGGTTTCAGTTCCAAGTGGGGAGAAAGACACTGGAAACACGGAGACTGCTTGGAAAGATGGTTTAATGGTGGACAGGACCACATGGTTTTAAGGTCCTGGGCAAAAAGAGCACATGGGTGAGAGAGGGAGGGAGATTTATACCCTCCCTCTCTTGCTCCCCCCCCCCGAGCTTCCTGTTCCTGTGTAAGAAATGTAGTCTGATTGGTTGTCAGACTTCCATGGGGCCATGCAGAGGTAACTTTGTAGGTTGTCTTGAGTCCCAAGCTTGTTTGAGCCTTGCTAGATGATGTAATCTTCCCAGTTGCCATGTGGTGAGATGGGTAGAGGGCTAATCCTATTATGTCTTGAGGGCCACATCTTAATCCCATTACCCTGAAGCTGAAGTGTGGGGGGGAGGGTGCTGGAGGAAGCTGCTTTTTTCTTTAAAAACACGTTCCTCCTTTTCTCATCCAGGGAAATATAATTTTCTGCCTTTTAAATATTTCCTCGAATATTTCATTCTTCTAGGAGAGGGATGGGTGCTAACTTTCTACGGTAGAGAAATAGAAAGAAGAAGAAACAAAGCAGAGCCCCTGTGACTCAACAGAAAGGAGCCAGCAGTGTGCAGCAGCTGCCAAAAAAGCCAGCACAGTTCTAGGCTGCATAAACAGAGGGATAGAATCAAGGTCATGTGAAGTGTTAATACCACTTTATAATGCCTTGGTAAGGCCACACTTGGAATATTGCATTCAGTTTTGTTCGCCACGATGTAAAAAAGATGTGGAGACTCTAGAAAGAGTGCAGAGAACAGCAACAAAGATGACTAGGGGACTGGAGGCTAAAACATATGAAGAACGGTTGCAGGAACTGGGTATGTCTAGTTTAATGAAAAGAAGGACTAGGGGAGACGTGATAGCAGTGTTCCAATATCTCAGGGGCTTCCCCAACAAAGAGGGAGTCAAGCTATTCTCCAAAGCACCTGAGGGCAGGACAAGAAGCAATGGGTGGAAACTAATCAAGGAGAGAAGCAACTTAGAACTAAGGAGAAATTTCCTGACAGTTAGAACAATTAATCAGTGGAACGACTTGCCTGCAGAAGTTGTAAATGCTCCAACACTGGAAATTTTTAAGAAAATGTTGGATGACCATTTGTCTGAAATGGTGTAGGGTTTCCTACCTGGGCAGGGGGTTGGACTAGAAGGCCTCTAAGGTCCCTTCCAATTCTGTCATTATTATTATTATTATTATTATTATTATTATTATTATTATTATTATTATTATTATTATTATTATTATTATTCTTATTCTTCTTCTTCTTCTTCTTCTTCTTCTTCTTCTTCTTATTATTATTATTATTATTATTATTATTATTATTATTATTATTATTATTATTATTATTATTAAACAGTGTCCATGGGGTGAAATAGAAATGTTCCAAGTAAGAAAGTATCCTGAACGGCAGATACATTTTGTGTGATGAAATGCCCTTAGCCTGGGAATGAAAATAGAAGTTTCCGAAATACCGCAAAACAAAACAGGTCAATATGTTTATGTGTCAAGCAATTAGCATCCTCCTCGTGAAGTCAAGAATCTGTAAGGGGAAAAAAAAAAGATCAAAAGCAATAGGGAGGCTCCAGCATAGCATACTCCTTGATGAATGGGGGCCAAGGTACATGTGGTTATTTCCCAAGTTTCTGTAATCTAACTCCTTGCTCATCGCCTACTGTGAATCGGTGAGAATCTTATTTCTAGAGCATGAGCTGCAAAGGACTTGACTTTTGACATTGTGGCACAGTTGCTTGGATACAGGTTTGGTGGAGCACACACTGTGCCTAAACATTAATCTCCCACTCTCCGGGTTTCCCACCCAGACTATTCCAGGTGAGCATCAATCATGCTTACCCTACTACTGCTACCCTTCTCTCTTTATGTTCCATCTTTTATTTATTCTGGTCAGCATCCATTCATTGTAGCATCTGAACCTGTCTTTGGTTCAACAATTCACCTTTAAACTTCCAATACTCTATATAATGTCTTTAATCAAGACAGTTTTTTTGTGAAATCTTTCTCTGGAGTTTTCAGCTTTCATTTCTTCTCTTTTGGCCATAACAAATTTATTTTGTTCATGAAAGAGCCTTTCTCCATAGCTGCCTTAGGGCTACCCAGTCAACTTTGAGGGAGCAGAAAACAAAATTGGCATAACATTGAATCATGGAATTGTATGGTTGGAAGGGACCTTGAAGGTCTTCTAGTCCAACCCAAGGCAGGAGACCTTACCATCATCCCCGACAAATGGTTTCCAGTCTTTACTTGAAAGACTTGCCTACAGAAGTGCTCCAACACTGAAAACTTTTAAGAAGAGATTGGACAAATATTTGTCTGAAATAATACAGGGTCTCCTTCCTGAGCGGGGGTTGGACTAGAAGATCTCCAGAGTCCCTTCCAACTCTGTTATTCTGAAAACCTGCAGTGATGGTGCACCCACAGTTTTGAGGGGCAAGCTGTTCCATTAATGAATTGTTCTCATTGTAAGAAAATGTCTCCTTACTTCTAGGTTGGCTCTCTCTTTGACAAACTTTACTTCTACCCTTTACTTCTTGTCCCAGCCTCTGCTGCTCTAGAGAATCAGTCAATCTCCTCTTCTTTATGATAGCCCCTTAAGTACTGAAAGTCAACTGTTGTTATGTTATGTTATGTTATGTTATGTTATGTTATGTTATGTTATGTTATGTTATGTTATGTTATGTTATGTTATGACAACTAAGTGCCAGAGTTCACTGTAACAGCATTGCTAAAAAAGCATTAAGAGTTGTTAACCTAATCTTGCGTAGCTTCTTCTCCGGTAATATTGAACTGCAAACTTTTGCCAGACCAATTCTTAAATACAGCTAATCTGTCTGGAACCTGCACTGCATATCGGACATTAATACAATCGAACGAGTCCAGAGATATTTCACAAGAAGAGTCCTCCATACCTCTGCTCGCAACAAAATACCTTATGCTACCAGACTCGAAATTTTGGGCTTAGACAATTTAGAACTTCTCCGTCTTTGGTCTGATCTAAGCATAGTACATAAAATCATCTGCTACTATGTCCTACCTGTCAATGAATACTTCAGCGTCAACCAAAACAATACAAGAGCACACAATAGATACAAACTCATGGTAAACCGATCCCAACTAGACTGTAGAAAATACGACTTCATTAACAGAGTTGTCAATGCCTGGAATGCACTACTTGACTCTGTGGTTTCCTCCCCAAATCCCCAAAACATTAACCTTATACTGTCTACTGTAGACTTTACCCCATTCCTAAGAGTTTTGTAAGGGGTGTGCTTAAGCGCACCAGTGTGCCTACCGTTCCTGTCCTAATGTTTTTTTTATTCATATCCTTTACATGTATTTATAATTATGTTTACACTTGTATCTGTCATAAAATACATGCTTGATGAAATAAATAAAATAAAAATAAAAATAAAATATGTGTCCCCCCCCACCCCCCAAATCCTTCTCAACAATAGGCTAGCCATAGCTACCGGTATTCCCTCACCCATTCTTCATACAATTGAGCCTCCAGGCTTTTTATCATTTTTGTTGCTCTTCTCTGCACACTTTCCAGGACAATGGTTAAGAGCAGGAAAGTGGAAGAAAGAGGGGTTAATTCTGGCTGCACAAGACCGTCTTAAGAAAAATGCATATAAAGCCAGAATTGAGAAGACAGCCATAGATAGCAAATGCCAACTTTTGTAAAGAAGTTGAAGAAACCGTGGATTACCTGGTTAGTTGCTGTAAGAAGATTGCACAGACTGACTATAAACAACAGCATGATAAAGTAGTAACAATGAGGCATTGGAAGATCTGCAAGAAATACCATTTGCCTGCAAATAAGAACTGATGGGACCACAAAACAGAGAAAGCAATAAAAAATGAAGAAGATAAGAGGTCTGGTCAGGGGTGAAATCCTACCGGTTGGCAAAAGTTTGGGCGAACCGGTAGTAAAAAAAATGCTACCGGTTCATCCAAACCAGTATTTCCGACAATCAGCTGTGCCGCGTGATTTATATTCGCTAGAAAGCAGAAAATCTTGCTTCCTAGTGAATCCAATCACACTTGGCCAATAAAAAATTCTATTCTATTCTATTCTATTCTATTCTATTCTATTCTATTCTATTCTATTCTATTCTATTCTATTAAGCCTCCTTTTTCCATGCGAAGCATGTGTTTAGTGTGCACTGTGCATGTGCGGGCAGCGTGCATTTGGTGTGCACCACGCCTGTGCGGGCAGCAAACTGGTGGGAAACCATGGAGATTTCACCACTAGCTCTGGGTCTTTAGGATTCAAATAGACAGGCACCTGCCACATAACATCCCAGACTTAACCACTTTCAATAGGAAAAGCAAAAAAGTCTGGATACTTGTCATGGCAGTACATGGAGACAGCAAAATAGAAGGAAAAGAACTGGAGAAGATAACAAAATACAAAGACCTGTAAATCAAAACAAAAATGGGAAGGACTCAGTATGCCCAATCCAGTCTGAGCATCTGGTTGACTGTGCCACAAACCATAATAATAAAATAAATTATTAAATATTTCATTTGCGCTTCCTAGTGCTAATATCTGTTCCGCCTGTTCTGGCTTACAGCGGAAAGCTAGTGTTCGGCATACTAAGCAAAGCCATTGGTTAAACCTTCTGATTTTGCTGTCTGCTCTTATTTATCATTGTGATTTTGAATGGCAGATGGTTTTGACTGACAGCCTGCTATCAAAGCAAGTGTGCCCAGAAGCTGATCTTCTTAATAAAATAGGAAATAGCCCCTCCACCCAGATCACCTAAATGCAAGAGAATAAGAGCTATGCCATGTTTGAATTGAGCTTTCATGGTTGGCGTTTATATAAAGGTAAAGGTTCCCCCACACATACATGCTAGTCATTCCCAAGTCTAGGGGGTGGTGCTCATCTCTGTTTCTAAGCCGAAGAGCCAGTGCTGTCCGAAGACGTCTCCATGGTCATGTGGTTGGCATGACTAAATGCTGAAGGCGCACGGAGCGCTGTTACCTTCCCCCCAAAGGTGGTCCCTATTTTTCTACTTGCATTTTTTTACATGCTTTTGAACTGCTAGGTTGGCAGAAGCTGGGACAAGTAATGGGAGCTCACTCTGTTACCTGGCGCTAGGGATTCAAATTGCTGAACTGCTGACCTTCTGATCGACAAGCTCAGCATCTTAGCCACTGAGCCACCACATCCCTTTGTACACAGTGTTTATATAGCCCTTACATAATCAGCATTAAACTTTAGTAGCATTACTTGTATCATCAATAGCTTCCTGGAAAGCCAGCAATCATAGGATTACAGGGTTGCAAGGAAGATAATCTATTGCAACTTCCTCCTGAGGACAGGAATCCTTAGATCTCAGATATAATGCTGTCCAACCTTAAAATGTTAAACTGCCCTGTAGATCTTTGGGCAGTTTGCAGTAAAATTGCTACTGTTGGAAAACTGCTAATCTAAATATATATAAAAGCCAAATACCACTCACTCATCAAGAAATCTCCAGAACGGTAAAGCCTACAAACTTGAAATTTGGCACATATGTTCCTCTTGGCTTCTAGGTGCTCACTAAGAAAGGATTTTTTGAAATGATCATCAGATCATTAGTATTTCATATACAGTATTATATTCACATGCTCTGATGCTAAGGAGTGAGACATTCTACTCCCCCTCCTCACCTGAAAAGAACTCTGTCCCAACTGCCAGTTTCCTTATATTAACATGCTCTGATGCTACCCCTTCGCTAAACCAGGTGTGGACGTGGCCAGCGCATGACTCATCCAGCCTGCTGGCTGGGACATTCTACTCCCCCTCCCCCTCTGTTCCAATGGCCAGTTGCCTTATATTAACATGCTCTGCTATGGAGTTACACACTCTACATTAAGTTTCAGGCTAAGTGTTAATTTATCATGCCCGATCACATAGTTTCATAGCGAAGCATGGACATCCAGCTAGTGATAATATATCTAACACTCTGGGGTAATGCATGGTCTGCTTTTTTCAATCAACCAAGTTTGATTTTCATTGGTTGCATCAGGAATGGGCTGACTGGCTTGTTGCCTTAACCTAACATTGTGGGCTGAGAGAGAGTGACTGGTCCAAAGTCGTCCACCTGGCATTCATGCCTAAATCGGGACTAGAACTGAGAGTCTTCTGCTTTCTAGCCTGATGCCTTAACCACTGGACCAAATTGGCTCTCTTCTCTCTCTTTCTTCAGTATAGCTGAGAAACACCAATTCAATTCTTGTACAGCCTGTCTCTACCCTAGGCTGGGGATGAGATGGCAGAAATATCTGGGGAAAAGTGTTTTATAGATGGCATTTGCCACCAGCAAGAATGGCAGAAATGTCCCCAAATATGTCACCAGAATATTGGAAATGTAAACAGCTACCAGGATGGTCAAAAATGGCAAAAAATACTGGTCAAAGACAAAAAGGTGGCTAGAAGAGATGACAGCACAACAAATAGATCTAAAACCAGAACTATTCTTACTAGATATACTACGGGGAAATACAATAAAAGAATCACATACTTAATGTTACATGTATTGAATTTTATTAAATTTTAAATTCTTATTAACTAATTTTAAATGGGGTTTTTAGTTCATTGCATATTTTTACTTTTCAGGCCAATTTTAAAATAAGTTTTTTAATTGCATTTTAAATTGTATATTGTACTGTCTGTTTTATTTTTGCCTGTACACCGCCCTGAGTCCTTCGGGAGAAGGGCGGTATAAAAATCAAATAAATAAATAAATTAAATAAATAAATAACAGCAGCTAGAATCACATATGCACAAAATTGGAGAAATGAAAGTTTCCTATAGAATAGAATAGAATAGAATTTTTTTAAAATACCTTTTCTATAGACGAAAAGGTAATAAAGAAAAATTAGAATATGCTGAATTGAACAGATTAACGATGGAACTTAAAGATAAAGAGGAATCAGAGTATTACTTAACATAGGTCTTATTAAATAAATGGTTAGTTAACAGGTGCAGAGATTAGTAACTTAAATAATGAAAGGAGATCAACAAAATAGAAATAGATACAGTTATATAGAACCAGGGGTGCATTCTACTTACCTTTACTGCGGGTTCACATCGCGCATGCACAGATCACTTTTGATGATGTTTGGGACAGTGGGCGGAGCCTCCCGCCGGTTTTACTACCGGTTCTATAGAACCGGTCCAAACTGGGACAACCCACCATTGATATAGACATATATAAGAATATATACCGTAAGCAATAGTAATATTGGACTGTATGTGACTGTAGATTAAAACAGAGTGATAAATGTATAGAATGTTATAGTACAACTATAAAAATAATGGTTATAACTATGACATATAACATTATGCATTTAAAAGAGACTATATTATATGACTATGAGAATAATGGTTATACTCAGGGTGTATAATACTATCTATACTTAAAAAAGGACTTGATACAGCCAGTGCTATTGTCGCAAACTGGAAATGTGATGTATAATAAAGGAAAATGCATAATAAAAATATTAAAAAAAATATCTGGGGAAAAGGAAAAAAATAGAACAAAAACTAAGATAGAAACTTGCACGGCACACGATAATTTGTGATTTGATTGAGTCAGAGTCCACCTCAAATATTCAGTCTAGTTCTGGCTATCACATTTTTAACATTCCCAGAAAAACAACCCAAAGGCAGAAAAGGGTGACCGGGATGATTTAAGAAACTGGAAATGAAAATCTTTGAGGAAGAGACTGAGATGCTGTTTAGGTTTGAGAAAGAAAACCTAAACAGAGTGATACAATAACATTCTTAAACACTTGAAGATATAAAGAATCTGAGTGCAAGACAGGTGTCAGGGTTCCAAGTAACACCCCCAATGAAAGAAAACTCGGAGGCTTGAGTTTCCTCAAAGTTCCACTTTATTAGAGATGTCATATTGGAACATCTGGGAACACCCGAATCTGAAAACTTCCAGGTTTTTCCCACCCAAAGGAAAGTCCAAATCCCTGCACAGCACCCGCAAGTCCATCACATGGTCCAATGAAAGCACCATCCCAACTGGAGATGCCTCCCAGGTCCAGCCTTCCAGTTTCAGAGCAAGACGGCCTTGACTTTCTGAGAAAGGAATGTTATTATGACTATATAAATCACCCTGGCTCCATACAATCCCCCCTCCCAGTTTCTCACAGCAGTCAATGTGGCAGGCCTGAAGGCCCAACGAAAAAGATGGCTTCTGGGCCTGACAACAGGATTTGTTATGGAAGGTATTAGGGAAAATGTATCCATAAAACACTTAGGCCATGGAACCTAGGGTGAAATCCAGCAGGTTCTGACAGGTTCTGGAGAACCGGTAGTGGACATTTTGAGTAGTTCAGAGAACCGGCAAATATCACCTCTGGCTGACCCCAGAGTGGGGTGGGAATGGAGATTTTGCAATATCCTTCCCCTGGAGTGGGGTGAGAATGGAGATTTTGCAGTATCCTTCCCCTGCCACGCCCACAAAGCCACACCACACCCACCAAGCCATGCCCACAGAACCAGCAGTAAAAAAATTTGGATTTCACCCCTGCATGGAACCAATTACTCAAAAAAAGATGCTGGGTTTCCTTCCATTGAATTTACTCAGGTGAAGACTACAGACGCATGGCTTCTTTTCGTTTGGATTCCTGCATTGAAAAGGTGAATGGAACAGTGATGGGTTGCCCCCAGTTCAGACCGGTTCTATAGAACTGGCAGGAGGCTCCACCCACTGACCCAAACATCATCAAAACTCTTCTGCGCATGCGCAGAAGAACGCACATGTGAGAAAGAGGAGCGCGCACGCATGGGCACAATATGAACCGGTGGTAAAGGTAAGTAGTACCCATCCCTGGAGTGGAATCCGTGGCCTCTTCGACTCCAGAGTTGTTTTTTTAATTTCTTTTTGTCACAACAGTATACCCAAACATTGTCATAAATAAAACAAGATATCTTGAAGAATATATATATATATATATATAAGTAAAAAAATATGCATCAACTATATTAATTTGATATAATGAAGGGAACAATAGGACAGGAATGGTAGGCACTTTTGTGCTCTTATGCACGCCCCTTATAGTCCTCTTAGGAATGGGGTGAGGTCAATAGTAGACAGCTTTTGGTTGAAGATTTTGGGATTTTGAGTAGAGACTATGGAGTCAGGTAATGAGTTCCAAGCATTAACAACTCTGTTGCAGAAGTCATATTTTCTGCAATCAAGTTTGAAGCGGTTGACATTAAGCTTGAATCTATTTTTTGCTCTTGTAATATTGCGATTAAAGCTGAAGTAGTCTTATCAACTATCTATCAACTAACTATCTAACTATCAACTGAATGTAAACAAGAGACCCACAGCTAACAGGAACGTGGGCAGATTGCTTTTACATACTTACTTGCTTCTTCAATATGGTGGAGGGTAGAGCAGTAAATACTTTCGTGAAGTTTTTCCCCCCCTCTTCATCTTGCTGAAACTATTTTAAATTGTTTTTGAGATTCCGTGAGAGGTTTCAGTTGAGCAGACAAAAGAGGACAATGTTTTTACAGTTGAGCCTGCTTTGTGTTTGTAACATTACAAACAGAAATCGTACAAGGAAGTTAAGAAGGCGGATGTTGTTCTGGGGAGAGCTGCAAAGTACATGTCTTCTTGGGAAAACCACATCTTAAAGCAGTGATGGGATTCCAATAATTTAACAACCGGTTCTCTGCCCTAATGATTTCTTCCAACAACCAGTTCAGCAAACTGCTCAGAAAGTTAACAACCGGTTCTCCCGAATTGGTACGAACTGGCTGAATCCCACCACTGCATTAAGGTCTTCAGGACATTTGCTGGCAGAGACAGGAGCCATGTCATTAACGGAGAGACTGTTCTTCTTTCAGACCATACCTGGTCAGTTACTTTGCCGTGTAGGAAGTTAGCACCCACCCTTCTCCTAGGAGAATGAGATACTTTAGGGAATATTAAAAGGCAGAATATTTCCCCTAAAAGGGAGGCAGAAACTCAGCTCATTGACCTTTGTCAATGGGCCATTAAGGGCCATTAAGTAATTAAGGCCTGGGCCAGTCTATTCTACATAACACAGATCTGCCTCCTTCAGGGAGAGCCATAGTAGGAATTGCCCTCACCCAAGATCCAACAAAGATAGGATTAGCCCTCTACCCATCTAGCAACAGAACTCACCACATGGCACCTGGGGAGATTGCATCACCCAGCAAAACTGAAACGAGCCTGCGACACAGACAACCTACAGAGTTACCCCTGCATGGCCCCATGGGAGTCTGACAACCAATCAGAACACAAGCTCAAATCCAAAGCCCAACAGAGGTCATAAAATCCAGGCACTCTCAGCATCTGGGCCCTTTTTCTGCTCAGGAACTCAAGCCATGTGATCCTGTTCATCAATAAACCTTCTTTCCAAGCAACTTCCATGAATCCAGTGTCTTTTTCCCCACTTGGAACTGAGCCCAGAAGGATATTTCATCCAACAGCTGGAAATATATGAGATCAAGGGTGTAATTCAACTACTCAGTAATATGTATCCTGGAATTGTAGAAAGATACACCTCTGGTCCCTTAGCTTTGGAAATGGTTAATTTAACAAGAAACCTGTCGTTATTGAATGGCTTCTCAAAAAAGCAGTAGATGTATGAAAAGTGTTTTCCAAATGGTGATTTTGATGTCTCGTCTGTTGCTTCCAACTTGTCCAATACAATCTATATTACTCTATGAACCCGATGAGTTGCTATTCAGTAGGAATGACCCATGATGCTAGGTTAATTCTGTTTACAAAAGAATAAATATCATAGCAGTACCTTATAAGAGAGAATCAATAGCTTTCCTTCAGTAGGTGATCCCTTCATGTCTTCTCAAATTGATTTGCGCTCCCTCCCCCCCTCACACTTCACCATCACAGCCCAGCTATCTATTACAAGGTGATGGGGGGGTCAGTGATTATTGAAGTTATATCTGAATTTACAATATTAATGACTAGCTACAAAGTGTCCAGAGGTTCATAGTGAATTAATTATCTGTTTAAGAAGCCATGAAAAAAATCAATCAGTAAAAATTTCTCACTCTTCGGAGGAAGCAACCCAACAAAATTTGTCATTTTTTAAACTTGGATTTTATTTAAAAGCAGAACAGACTCCTGCTCTTAGCGCCAAAAGACAATAGTATCTTGTATGTGTCTGGTACTTGCTAATGGAATGGGCCACCTTGCTGCAGGACAACATGACACCAGGGCCAACTCATTGCAGGACAACTTGCCATTCAAGGGACAATTCAACAATTCAATTTAATTATTTAAAGTAATTAAAAATTATTGTAATTTTGTCCTCACATTTCATTCTGTCCTTTCTTTTGCATCCTTTCTTTAATGGTTGTATTCCACCATTTTTTTTTTGAAATTAGTGTAATTCTTGTCCCACAGTGAGTTGTCCTGGGGCGAGCTGGCCATGGTGAGTTGTCCTGGGGCAAGTTGGCCATGGTGAGTTGTCCTGGGGCAAGTTGGCCATGGTGAGTTGTCCTGGGGTAAGTTGGCCATGGTGAGTTGTCCTGGGGTAAGTTGGCCATGGTGAGTTGTCCTGGGGCAAGTTGGCCATGGTGAGTTGTCCTGGGGTAAGTTGGCCATGGTGAGTTGTCCTGGGGTAAGTTGGCCATGGTGAGTTGTCCTGGGGCAAGTTGGCCATGGTGAGTTGTCCTGGGGCAAGTTGGCCATGGTGAGTTGTCCTGGGGTAAGTTGGCCATGGTGAGTTCTCCTGGGGTGAGTTATCCTAGACCCTTACCAATACTGACGAGAACTCAAAACACAGTACACAATGGAAAGCATGAAAGAAATGTTCAAACTTCGACAGCTGAGAGAATAACCATACATATCATTGCCATAGCAAACCCAGAGGAGTTTACAAAAATGTCAGTGCTTACTGCCCAGACTGCAGACAACATCTGACAAGCTCCTTTGAGGGCTTCCATTCTTGTCACTGGGGAAAAAACACACCAGTGAGTAGGATGGTGTCTGCTGAAGAGGCAAGCTCTCTACATGGGGCTCCCTTTGAAGAGCACCCGGAGACTCCAACTGGTCCAGAATGCGGCTGCGCGGGTAGTAGAGGGAGCAACTCGAGGCTCCCATGTAACACCTCTCCTGCGCAAGCTGCACTGGCTGCTGGTGGTCTTCCGGGTGCAATTCAAGTGCTCCATGGCTTAGGACCGGGTTATTTACGGGACCACCTGCTGCCACCGATTGCCTCCCATCGACCTGTGCGCTCCCATAGGGAGGGTCTCCTCAGGGTGCCGTCGGTCAGACAATGTCGACTGGTGACCCCAGGGGGAGGGACTTCTCTGTGGAGGCTCCTGCCCTCTGGAATGAGCTGCCTCCAGGGATACGTCGACTCCCTGACCTCCGGACCTTTCGACGCAAGCTCAAGACATTTTTGTTCCGTCGCTCAGGGCTGGCCTAATAGTTTTAATTGGGGGCTTTTATTAGAGTTTTATTAGAGTTTTTTAAATAATGTTTTAATTATTGTATTTTTGTTTTTACCTTGCTGTAAACCGCCCCGAGTCCTTCGGGAGAAGGGCGGTATATAAATCAAAATAATAAATAAATAAATAAATAAATAAATAAATAAATAAATAAATAAATAAATAAATAAATAAATAAATAATGAATCTATGCAAAGGGAAGACTGATAAATGACTGGGGCATTATGCCTAACATTCCCATGTGGCAGGGGACATTTTCTAAAATAAGTGCTGGGGAAAAAGTGGCATATAGTAAAGTCTATTTTGTTTTTGAGTTGCAATGTATGGCTGTGAAAGTTGGTGCACCATAAGGAAGGCTGAGCGCCAAAGAATTGAGGCCTTTGAACTATTTTGCTGGAGAAGACTCCTGCGAGTCCCTTGGACTGCAAGGTGATCAACCGGTCACTCCTAGAGGAGATCAACCCCGACTGCTCTTTAGAAGACCAGGTCCTGAAGAGGAAACTCAAATACTTTGGCCACCTAATGAGAAGGAAGGACTCACTGGAGAAGAGCCTAATGCTGGGAAAGATTGAGGGCAAAAGAAGAAGGGGACGACTGGATGGAGGTGGCTGGATGGAGTCACTGAAGCAGTAGGCATGCGCTTAAATGGACTCCAGAGGATGGTAGAGGACAGGAAGGCCTGGAGGAAAGTTGTCCATGGGGTCACGATAGGTCAGACATGACTTTGCGACTAACATCAACAACAAAATTCTTTTCCTTTCTCAGAACGTCTCCAGAAGACCGTTGAATAATTGGAGGGGGGAGTTATGCCAGGGAGTACTATATGGTTAGGTAATGAATGGGATGCTTTCCCCAGATATTCAAGTTGAAAAGACAATCTAATACTTCCTTAACCAGGTGCTTTTACCTCTAGGGTTGACTTGACGCTATTTTTTACAGGACAATGGCTTCAGTTTGAAGCAGCCATATTGTTAGATCTGTGGAGGAAATTCTTAAAAAGTGCTCTGTGTAGAACAAAGAACTGACTAAGCAGAGAAAGTAAGGAATGAATTGACAATGTAAAGCATAGGTAAAGGTAAAGGTTCCCCTCGCACGTGCCGACTCTAGGGGGCGGTGCTCATCTCCGTTTCAAAGCCGAAGAGCCAGCGCTATCCGAAGACGTCTCCATGGTCATGTGGCTGGCATGACTCAACACCAAAGGCGCACGGAATGCTGTTACCTTCCCACCAAAGGTGGTCCCTATTTTTTTTACTTGCATTTTTATGTGCTTTCGAAACTGCTAGGTTGGCAGAAGCTGGGACAAGTAACGGGAGCTCACCCTGTTACATGGCAGCACTAGGGATTCGAACCATTGAGCTGCCGACCTTTTGATCAACAAGCTCAACGTCCTAGCCCCTGAGCCACCTCTAATGTAAAGCATACATCATGGAATAGAAGCAACATACTACAGCTCAAGAGTTATTCAAGCAAGAATGCATTGGGTCCTATGTTTTGGGTTTTTCATACATTAAGTATTGAGACAAGACTGATCTGCTTTAAACACTGGCCCAGACCTGCCCATGACTCCCCCCTCCAGTCATTCAACAGGTGATTCAACAGGTGGCTTTTGCATGTGCTTATTTCGTATAAAGTTCTGCAACTGTTTTGCTGCTTAGAGAGAGGGACTTTTCTCCATACATTTGCTCAAAGCGCCTCTTTAAATCCTGCACAATTTTTAACAACTAAGAGATAAGTTTTAATGTGCATATGTTGTGGTCTGCCAGCAGCCTGCGGACCTGACAGCAGAGTCAGACAGTGAGGAGGCTGGGGAGGACCATGGGCCAGTCCTGGAATCAGAGGAAGGCCCAGACGAGGGCTCTATGTCGGAGGCAGAGATGGGGCCAGGGCCATCTGGGAGCGATGCGCAAACTCTGGAGCCTGTTCCTAGTCCATGCATGTGAAGAGCTGCCAGAAGGCAAGAGCAGCTAAAGCAAAAAGGATGACTCGGGAGTAAGGCCAGAAGATGATTGGCCACTCCCATAAGGCTTAAAAGAGCAGTAACGAGCCGTTGGGGTTCTTTGTGGAAAAGCAACGTTGATTCCATTGCTTCTTGTCAGTGTCTCTTGAACTTTGTGGGGTTTTGCCAAGAAAAGCCTTTGGTAGGTTGCCAAAGACAACAAAGGTTGGTGATAAGGCTGAAATCTCAACTGTTTTAATAAACTAAGTTTGTTCAGGACTGAATTATGTTTGGTAATCACTACTTGGGCCTCGGTCACAACAGCATGTAATCCAAACTGGTGACTTGTTAACACCATATTCTGGAACTGGGGATGGAGAAAAATGGGGGGGGGGGTTCTGAATCCTGGGATAGTTTGTGAAATTCAAGACAGATTAATCAGTTCTTTAAATGCTTCAACTCTGGTCCTGGTTGGTTACTCTAGAGCAGGGGTGTCAAACTCAATTTCATTGAGGGCCACATTAGGGTTGTGTATAACCTTGGGTGGGTGTGGTGCGCATGGCCAGGGTGGGCTCTATTTCGTCTGCAATGGCATCTTGCAACCCTCTGTCAATGAAAAGAGAGATGGGGAGGGCCACCTGCGGCCCCCCCGAGCTCTGTTTTCATTGGCAGAGGCATCACAGGCTAGTCTTTCACTGTTTCTAGGGTGGCCAGATCTAAGCATCCTGTGGTCCTTGAGTTTGAGACCCCTGCTCTAGAGCAGTGTTAGTTAATCTTTTTTTTTTTCCCCTTCCAACCTCATTCTATTGCATAGAACTGCAGAAAAAACAACGGCTACCAACCTGCCTTCCATTGAGGACCTATATACTGCATGAATCAAAAAGAGGGCTATGAAAATATTTACAGATCCCTCACATTCTGGACATAAACTGTTTCAACTCCTACCCTCAAAATGATGCTATAGTTGTTCTGTACACTAGAACAACTAGACACAAGAACAGTTTTTTCCCGAAGGCCATCACTCTGCTAAACAAATAATTCCCTCAACACTATCAAACTATTTACTAAGTCTGCACTACTATTAATCTTCTCATCGTTCCCATCATCCATCTCCTTCTACTTATGACTAACGTTGTTGCTTGTATCCTTACGATTTATACTGATATTGATTGTTTCCTGATTGCTTATTTGTAGCCTGTGACTATCATTAAGTGTTGTAAGTGTTGTACCTTGATGAAGGCATCTTTTCTTTTATGTACACTGAGAGCGTATGCACCAAGACAAATTCCTTGTGTGTCCAATCACACCTGGCCAATAAAAATAAAATCTATTTTCCCCTTGTGCATCCCTTATTTAGATCCCCATCACTGGTGAAAAAGACTGCCTCTTACATTTTTGGCTTGAAAATAGAATATGTTTCTTTATTTAGAATAATTTTTGTCATTCAGTTTTACAGTACACAATGACATACCAAAATTTATTCTTAATGTAATTTATCAGTCAGGTCATGTGAGCCTTGTAATTAACCAGTGTGCTTTCTGGCATCAGCAAGAAAAATATTGGCAGTATAAAATACTTCGCTTTTGTGTGGCTTCTTTGGCGTGTGCTGTGGCCTCCCTATGGCCTCCTTGAAATAACTTAGGGCCCCCTGTTGAGAATCATTGTGTGAAGCCCTGATTTCAGTGATGGGGGGGGGGTATAACATATGGCTAGCTCAGAAGAGAATGGAAATATTCCATGAGATTTGAAAACCATGCTTTGGTTAATATGGCTTAAAAAAAAAATACTCTCAAAATGTGTAGCTACATTTGCAGCGTCAGAATAATCTTTCATATTCAGCTTGCGAGCAACTATAATTCCAAATCCATTTCACATGTAACACTGCCAGGGGTAAAATGTAAAATGTGTTACTACCGGTTCTCTGGGCGCGGCTTGGTGGGATGGTGGTGTAATGTGACTGGGTGGGCGTGGCCAATTTTTTTTTTACTTTTAAAAACATTTTTTAAAATGTAAAATGTAAAAAATGTAAAATGTAAAAAATGCTTTTAAAAACTTCTGACGATCAGGCAATTCAGCTGGGATCGTCAGAGGAGCCTTTTAAAAGAATTTTTTTCTATAACCTCTTCAGCCGAAGAGGTTTTAAAAGCCTCTGATGATCCCTGCTGAGCCGCGCGATTTTTTTTTTTACTTTTAAAAACATTTTTTTGGCCGAAGAGAAAATGCTTTTAAAAGTGAAAAAAAAAGCCTCTGATGATCGCGCGGCTCAGCTGGGCATGGGGTGGTGGTGGCAGGGATTTTTGCTAGCGGTTCTCTGAACCACCCGCTGCCATCGCTATGTCCGAACTGGGAGCATTTCACCCCTGAACACTGCTAACTCTGATGAATTAATATAAATAATTATAATGTAAGCATTAATGGAAACCTCAGCATTGAAAAATATACTGGGCGCATGTTCTGGCATGGTTTCAAATAGATCATATTTCAATCACTACTTTTATCTAGGCCACATAAATTAAATTAAAATTTAAATAACATTGGCTTATTATATATGGTGTATATCAATTTCAATGAAAAGGAAGGGCATCTCATCAAAATTATATCCAATTCTTTTACTGGCTTTCAGAATTTTTTTTAAAAAGTTTTTCAAAATCAGAGGTTTTGTCTTCTGAGCTTTTGGACTTGTGCTGGAGCCCATCTGCAGGGAACGTCTCTCTAATAGAGTGTGTGCTGTTCTATTATAGACTGGGTGAAACCAGGCTAACTATCAATAACTTTGAGAGAGATCTTGGAGTCTTAGCGGACAACCGGCTAAATATGAGCCAGCAGTCAGAGGTGGGTATTCAGCAGGTTCTGACCAGTTCTGGAGAACCGGTAGTGGAAATTTTGAGTAGTTCGGAAAACCGGTAGAAAAAATTCTGACTGGCCCTGCCCCCATCTATTCTCTGCCACCTGAGTCCCAGCTGATTGGGAATTTTGCAGTAACCTTCCCCTGGAGTGGGGAGGGAATGGAGATTTTACAGTATCCTTCCCCTGCCACGCCCACCAAGCCACGCCCACCAAGCCACGCCCACCAAGCCACACCCACAGAGCCGATAGTAAAAAAATTTGAAACCTACCACTGCCAGCAGGGTACAGCGGCAGCCAAAAGAGCCAATGCAATCCTAAACTGCATTCACAGAGAGAGACAATCAAGATCAAGTGAGGTACTAATACCACTCTAGAAAGCCTTAGTAAGACCACACCTAGAATACTGCATCCAGTTTTGGTCACTATAAAAAGGATGTTGAGACTCTATAAAAAGTGCAGAGAAGAGCAACCAGGATGATTAAGGGACTGGAGGCTAAATCATATGATGAACGGTTACAGGAACTGGGCATGGCTAGTCTAGTGAAGAGAAGGACCAGGGGAGACATGATAGCAGTCTTCCAATATTTGAGAGGCTGTCACAGACACGAGGGGGTCAAGCTGTTTTCCAAAGCACCTGAAGGAAAATAGACAAGGAATAATGGATGGAAACTGACCAAAGAGAGATTCAACCTAGAAATAAGGAGAAATTTTCTGACACTGAGAACAACCACACTGAAAGGCCCAAATGCTGGAAACCGGAAGAGCAGATGACCTTCCGGTTTCTGGCTCACATGTGCACGCCAGCCACCTGGTCTTCCAGTTTCTGGTGCACATGCGCCGGCTCCAACTGGCGTTTTGGGGGTCCTCGCACCTCCCTGGCCATCCCCCCTGCCTGCCCCCTGGTCTCCAACGACCCGGTTCCACAGCCCCAGACAAGGAGAGAAAGTTGGGCGGGGAATGCTGTCTCCCTCCACTGGAAATTCAGAGCCCCTTCCCAGCCTTGGAAGGAAGGGGCATCGGCATTCCCAGGATTTGGATTGGATGGCCAGCAGATGGGAGAGCTTTGCCACAACTCTATCCGGGATGAAGTGCCGCTCCCAGGTCACCACCGAGAACAAGTCAGTGCAGCCCCGCTTCCCCACTGCTTCCATGCCGTCGCTCCTCTTAAACTAACTTAATATGTGGTACCTTACTCAATAGTAGTAACTGTGAGAGGGATCTTGGGGTCCTAGTGGACAACCATTTAGATATGAGCCAGCAGTGTGCAGCAGCTGCCAAAAAAGCCAACACAGTTCTGGACTGCATAAACAGAGGGATAGAATCAAGATCACGTGAAGTGTTAGTGCTATTTTATAATGCCTTGGTAAGGCCACACTTGGAATATTGCATTCAGTTTTGGTTGCCACGATGTAAAAAAGATGTGGAGACTCTAGAAAGAGTGCAGAGAAGAGCAACAAAGATGATTAGGGGACTGGAAACATATGAAAAACGGTTACAGGAACTGGGTATATCTAGTTTAATGAAAAGAAGGACTAGGGGAGACATGATAGCAGTGTTCCAATATCTCAGGGGTTGCCACAAAGAAGAGGGAGTCAAACTATTCTCCAAAGCACCTGAGGGTAGAACAAGAAGCAATGGGTGGAAACTAATCAAGGAGAGAAGCAACTTAGAACTAAGGAGAAATTTCCTGACAGTTAGAACAATTAATCAGTGGAACAACTTGCCTGCAGAAGTTGTGAATGCTCCAACACTGGAAATTTTTAAGAAGATGTTGGATAACCATTTGTCTGAAATGGTGTAGGGTTTCCTGCCTGGGCAGGGGGTTGGACTAGAAGGCCTCCAAAGTCCCTTCCAACCGTGTTGTTGTTGTTGTTATATTTATTTTTATTATTATTACTATTATTATATAACCTTCAACGGTGGCTTCCTTCTTCCCAGCCGGTGCACCTCTTACCCCTTGGTGGTGTCTCCATGCTTGAGGAGAGGCACTCTCCTCCGGCCCTCCTGGAGCAGCTCGCCTTCTCGACGGCAGCTCCTCCTTTTCCTCCTAGCTGCTCCAGAATCCTGGCCGGAATATAATTTTATGGTACTACCACTCTAAAAAAAAGTGGTGTTATAGCTAGTTTTAGAAAATACACTTTTCCCCAGAAAGTTTCCACAATTTTGGCCACTACTGTACATGCTTTCAAATGGTTAGGTGAACAAGAGCTGTGGCAAATAAAGGGAGCTCACCCCATCGCACAGCACTCCGGTCTCAAATCTGAGCTTTCAGATTTCCCGCTGACAAGCTCAGCATATTTAACTATTGAGCCATTGTGCCACCATATAATACTCAGTGGATAGCAGTATGTGGGCACACTCGGCTATCTGAAAAATTCACGAACAGACAGACTTGGAGGGAAGGCCAAAAGGAAAAGGCCCCCATGGCTATGGGTGGACCAGTAAATTGGAAAGAAGAGTCAGAAAAAGGATGGTTTTTTTTTTTAAGCAGTGCTCGTATTGTTAATGAAAAACCCTATATGGAATCAAGATTAACTCAAGAGAGGGGCAGAATATAGATTTTCAACTGTAAGCCAACTGCTTATTTTAACCTATAAAGGAGACATGGGGGCATTCTCTTTGCTTTTTTTTTTTTAATTTACATTTATATCCCGCCCTTCTCCGAAGACTCAGGGCGGCTTACACTATGTTAGCAATAGTCTTCATCCTATTTGTATATTTATATACAAAGTCAACTTATTGCCCCCAACAATCTGGGTCCTCATTTTACCTACCTTATAAAGGATGGAAGGCTGAGTCAACCTTGGGCCTGGTGGGACTAGAACCTGCAGTAATTGCAAGCAGCTGTGTTAATAACAGACTGTCTTAACAGTCTGAGCCACAAGAGGCCTGGAACATGGAACAACTACCCTGTCGTGTCCCACTCCTCCGCTGACGGCCGGGTCAGGGAAATCCAAATCAGACTTGCCTCTGCAGCTCTGCCCAAAGTCCTAGCAAAGTCCTCAGAGCAGGCAGGAGACCAGTAAGTGACTTCAGCAAGATAAGTTCGACTTATGCCTGACTCAGAGACTGCCAGAAAGCAGATCCTTTATATAGGCCATGGGGTGTGGCTCCATGACTCAGCACTCATTAAGGCCTGCCCCTCCCTTCCTTCTGTTGCCTCCGCCTATCCAATCTTCTGATGCGAGGATCACTCCAATCAGCTGTTGGTAATAAACCCTCCTCAGGCTCACATGCTGTGGAGGAGGGGGAGGGGTCTAGCTGCTCCGTTTGCCTGGGCATGGAGTCAGGGCTGGGGCAGGGAGGTGCTCCTTCTTCTGCAGTTTGTCTGGGCATGGAGCCAGGACTGGGGCCGGGAGGCATACATTCCTCCGTGTTCGGGAGCAGATAAGAAGGCCCCGGCTGCTCTGAGGGCGGGCAAGACACAACATACCCCTTGACCTGTCAATTGCTATATACGGGATGCTTTTGCAGATATGTTTGCTTGCAACCATATAGATAAAACTTCTCCAGAATGATCTGTCCCCAAGATTTTACTGGGGATTTTATTGATTGCATTGGTGCAATCAAGCCCATCCACCTTACTATTGGTTGTCCTCTTTTCTTTCTTTCATCTTTACTAGCATAATAAAGGTTTGTTTGTTTCGCCCTGCCAGAAAAGTCAGAGATGTGTATTGGAAGATTTATAATTCCATCTATATTGGTTCATAGGATGCTACATTGTCGATCCACGAATCTACAATGACGAAAAGAATACCTGCATTCGTTACGAACGTGATTATTTTATTTATTTTTTATTTATTTATTTATTTATTTTTATTTTTTCCCCATATTTTTATACCTCCCTTCTCCGAGGACTCAGGGCGATGTACAGCAAATAAAACATAGATATCAAAAAAATTTAAAATACAATATTCAATTAAAAATCTGATTCATTATGCTGAATATTAAAATTACTGAGTAAAAGTTACTAAATAAATTAAACCCCTTAAAAACCCCACTAAAAAACCCTCAGATTAAAAATTTATCATTAGGCCAACCCTGCTTGGTGAAAGAAGAAGGTTTTGAGCTCGCGCTTAAAGGTCCGAAGATCCGAAGGTCCGAAGATTATGTCTTGTAATTTTATTTCTCATTTGTTTTGTGTTCAATAGACAGCTATTCCATATTTGATTCAGAACTGGTGATGTATAATTTTTAAGACACTGCAGAGGACCATAGAATGGTCAGAGGCAGAGTTTAGAAATCAATAGCATGATTTTTAAATAACATGTCTTTCAGAGGTGGGTTTCAGCAGGTTCTGACCAGTTCTGGAGAACCAGTAGCGGAAATTCTGAGTAGTTCAGAGAACCGGTAGTAAAAATTCTGACTGGCCCCATCCCCATCTATTCTCTGCCTCCCAATTCCCAGCTGATCGGAAGGAAATGGGGATTTTTGCAGTAATCTTCCCCTGGAATGGGGTGGGAATGGAGATTTTACAGTATCCTTCCCCTGCCATACCACCAAGCCACACCCACCAAGCCACACCCACAGAACCGGTAGTAAAAAAAATTTGAAACCCACCACTGATGTCTTTGTTTTGGTGTTAAAGCCAGTAGCAACCAAGAACACAATGATTGCAGAGAATATGGGAGGCAAATCATCTTGATGAGGATTTAAGATTTTGTTCCTTGTGTTTAAAGGGGCTGTTTGAGAAATAAACATTTGTGTATAAAATATAAAATATTAATAATGGGCTTCTCAGGAGAACTATATCATTGCATATGTCAGAACTGCCCCCTCACGCTTGCGCTCTATCACTTGGGGCAAGTCTGCCATGAACTTCAGGGAGACAGGATGGAGTGGGGGGTGAGGGAAGGATTCAGAGGGTAACGAGAATTCATTGTATCTGCCGGAGATGTGACTTCAAGATCAGACGGCTGAGAATGAAGTGGAGCTGCATTCCAATCCACATGTGAAGCAACCGTACCACAGACAATCTCTTTGAATTTGATTGGCCAATGGGGCTCAGCGGGGTTGTCGGATGCACCTAAGGGAGGAAAAACTACCCTTGGGGATTTTGGTGTGTGCTTTTCAGTTCTGGTTTTGGTCTACTATAGTCCACTTGACCTTTAGTGTCAGGAAATTGTTATTTGCCTAATTAGTTGGCCAGGCAATATATAAATTAACTATGTATGTTTGTAGAAAGCCATGATATTGCTTTAAGGCTGTGCTGCATCATGCAAGCATCCTGATTGGTTGAGCTCTGTAGCCAATATATAAAAGATAAAAATAAATTATGGCTTGTGGGGAATCTACAGGGACGCTACAGCATTGTAAGCTGAAGACATGCTGCAACTGTATATTTGAGCTTTATGATCGTTGCTTGATCATGGCTAGTTACTGATTCCTCAAGATATTGTCTGTTGTGAATTGAACTGAACTGAAAGAAGACCTTGTTTGTTGTTGCAAGTCTACATTGGTAAGAAGACTGACTGACTGACTTTATAAGTGTAAGACCTGGAATTGTTTTTGGACTATGACTTTGCCTTTTCCCTAAAAGTAAAGGAATATCAAACCCCAGTTTGTCTGCAAGTGACTGTTATTGTAGAGAACCAGTCTCAGTCATTTTCATGCGTAGGTTACTCTGCTCAACAATCCACAATCTTGGTTATGAACCCAGATTACCCTTAACATTTAGTAAACCATACCTTTTTCAACAAATGGAGTTAAGGATCATTCTTGCTTAAAGATTCGAGTTCAGCAGGTCTGAAAGCCTAATTTAACCAACATATGATAATTAAAGTTTAGTTATTTATTTCTGGAATCAGCACTGATTTGTTATAGAATAGAATAGAATTTTTATTGGCCAAGTGTGATTGGACACACAAGGAATTTGTCTTGGTGCATATGCTCTCAGTCTACATAAAAGAAATGATACCTTCATCAAGGTACAACACTTAAAACACTTAATGATAGTCATAGGGTACAAATTTAACACTTAATGATACAACAATTAATGATAGTCATAGGGTACAAATAAGCAATCAGGAAACAATCATTATCAGTATGATTCATAAGGATACAAGCAACAAAGTTACAGTAATAAGTGGAAGGAGATGGGTGATGGGAACGATGAGAAGATTAATAGTAGTGCAGATTTAATAAATAGTTTGACATGTTGAGGGAATTATTTGTTTAGCAGAGTGATGGCTTTCAGGAAAAAATTGTTCTTGTGTCTAGTTGTTCTGGTGTGCAGTGCTCTATAGCATCATTTTGTGAGGGTAAGAGTTGAAACATTTTATGTCCAGGATGTGAGGGATCTGTAAATATTTTCACAGCCCTCTTTTTGACTCGTACAGTATACAGATCCTCAATGGAAGGCAGGTAGCAATTGTTTTTTCTGCAGTTCTAATTATCCTCTGAAGTCTGTGTCTTTCTTGTTGGGTTGCAGAACCAAACCAGACAGTTATAGAGGTGCAGATGACAAACTCAATAATTCCTCTGTAGAACTGGATCAGCAGCTCCTTGGGCAGTTTGAGCTTTATATAATCTAGAATTGTTTGTTTCCATAGCTATCAGTGATATTCTCTGGAGACTTTTCTGATCCCAAAATTTAAATGGGATCAATGATCTTTCTCTCTTGTTTTTCAAAGTCCCATTTTTGCTTCTATAGAGTATCACAGAGAAAATCATTGCTTGCAATGATTCTCTAGACACACCTTTTCCACAGCCTTCATTGTTACTCTACCAAGTGCTGGTCTGCACCATGTTTCTTTAATAACATTGATAACGTTGATAATTGATCCTAACAGGCAGAAGCTATTCACCACTCCAATATTTTCATTCTCAATCTTAAGGCTGATCACTGTGTCTAGTGTCATTTATTTGATCTTTATATTTAGTCTTAGTCCCATTTTTTTCCTTTGCTCCTTGATTTTCATTTTCATTCCTAAAGCTTGCAAACCATTTGCATTTTCAGCTGTCCGAGTAGTATCATCAGCTTTCTTCTGCTTCTTTCTACATTCGTTCTTAACAATTTCTTTGATTTCATTCCACAGTATCTCTGGTTCCCCATCAGTGATATTTAACACTTCAAAGAGATTCCTGTTCCATTTGAAAAAGCTGGGTTTGTTCAAAATCAGGTCATGGAAACTGATTTGCTTTGTGCTTCCACATTAGCTTGATATAGACCTTGTTATATTAGTGGTATGCAATCTGTTCTACAGGCAGTCCTTTGTCTTTTTTATGGTTATAAATCAAGGGTCTCCAACCTTGGCAACTTTAAGACTTGTGTCAGCTTTGGAAGCCATACTAGGCCGAAGGCTTCCACACGCTGCCACTTTCTCCGGTGTGGGAAAGTAGGAGAGGGGGGTGGGGGTACAAGGGGCTATTAGACATAACAACATTCTTCCTGCCAGTCAAGGTCAGGCTGGGCTCACATCTGGAGAAGGAATGGCCGGAGTGATGGGACGGTTGAGGATTGGAGCATGTGACCGGCAGAGGGGTCATGAGAGTGGAGATTTTGGAGTTTGTATTACTGAGGGAGGAACCCGAATCTCCAGTTTCAGTTTTCATCCAACTGTGCCAGTTTACCTATGCTAGTAAAAGAACTTTGAAAGATGTTGGCTTTGGAGTCTTTTCTGCAGGAGGAGTTTTCTGGAATGCTGACAACTTGTGGACTTCAACTCCCAGAATTCTCCAACCTTGGAGAAGGAACTCTGAGAGTTGAAGTCCACAAGTCTTAAAGTTGCCAAGGTTGGAGACCCCTGTTACAAACGAACCCTTCCAATTCCTTGTACCAATAATATACCATGTTTCCCCGAAAATAAGACCCTGTCTTATATTTTTTTGAACCCTGAAATAAGCGCTCGGCCTTATTACCATGTACTCAAAAGCCCGACATCATAAGGGGATGTCTTATTTTGAGGGAAACAGGGGTAGCAACTTTTATTTCACTATATTTTTTTCTAGTGATGTTCATGTAATATAAGCCTCATTTTGGTTCTTTAAAGCAATGGAAAAAAATCTTTAGAGGCACCAAAAATGGATAAATCCTGCTTCATTTCAGTTTCCCAGACAAGACAGTTCAACAAAATCCTTATTATTTTCATTTTGGCATTCCAGATAGTCCTTATTTTTCATCTCCAAAGTATAAACAAATAGGTCTTCAGCTCGCGGCGGAAGGTCCAAAGGTCAGGCAGTTGACGTAATCCAGGGGGAAGTTCGTTCCAGAGGGTAGGAGCTCCCACAGAGAAGGACCTTCCCCTGGGGGCCGCCAGCCGACATTGCATAAACATAATTCTTCCTTTGAGCATATTAACTATCATGTGACCCAGGGATGAAATGCTCCCGATTTGGACTGGATTGGCCGATCAAGTAGCGATGGCAGTGGATGGTTCGGAGAACCAGTAGCAAAAATCCCTGCCCCCCCCCACCCCCCGTGCCCAGCTGAGCCATGCGATTGTCAGAGCCTTTTTTTCTTTTGAAAGCATTTTTTTTAAACAACCTATTCGTCCAAAGAGGTTGTAAAAAAATGCTTTTAAAGGGTTAAAACAAGGCTCTGACGATCCCGGCTGAGATGCCTGATGTCAGAGGCTTTTTTTTTATTTTTAAAAGCATTTTTTAAAAAGGTAAAAAAGCTGAAGCCTGCTAGGCAAAAAATGGGGGGTTGGGGGTTCGTTTGAGAGAGAGAGAGAGAGAGAGAGAGAGAGAGAGAGAGAGAGAGAAAGAAAGAAAGAATGGAAGGAAGGAAGGAAGGAAAGGAGGGAGGGAGGGAGGGAGGGAGGAAAAAGGAGAGGAAGGAAGGACTACAAACCTGGCACTAGACGCAACTTCAGAGGATAATCCAGGGCTGTCTTTTGATACCCCAGTCACATAGCCACGCTCACCCAGTCACATGACCCTCCACCAAGCCATGCCCACCAAGCCATGCCCACAGAACCAGTAGGAAAGAAATTTAGATTTCACCACTGATTTAACCTGAGAGGCCCATCGTCCCGTACCATATTGCCTATCCATGTATATATATATATTTGTTTTCTGAGGTTTTCGCGGGTGTTTGTATGTAGGTCTTTGGTTGTTCGGGTTTTCTCCCGTGTAAAATTGGAAATGTCTTGGCGACGTTTCGACGAAGTCTCATTCGTCATCTTCAGGCTTCAGCTTCGTGCTTCTGGGAGCAATGTGTGATCGCAGCTGTTTCTTCCTTTTAACTGCTAGTGGGGGTTTGAACTGATTGGATGGGAGTTTGGCTGTGCTCTGATTGGATGGAGGTTTTTTTGTGCTCTGATTGGCTGGGGGTGTGTCCTGTTTGGGTGGGGGCTTGGTTGTGCTCAATTTAGTCTGTGTTGCAGGGGGATTTGAGCTGGTGAGCTGCAGAACAAAATGCTTAGCTGACGAACAACACCTAAAAACCGAACTACACACTCTCACTAACGTACTAACATCCAATGGATTCCAAAGAAATAAGATTACCAAGCTAATCCAAAAAGAACCCCCCACTAAAATCCAAGACAGAGAACAAGAAAACGGCACAGCCCTCCTCCCATATATAAAAGGCACCACAGACAGAATCAGCAAGATCCTCCACAAACACAACATCAAGACAGCATTCTGCACAAACCGAAAAATATCCACCATCCTAAGAAACCCCAAAGACAAAATTGAGTTAGAAAATCAAGGAGTATATGAAATCCCATGCACCGCCTGCCCCACCACATACATCGGACAAACCAACAGAAGAATAAGTGCACGCATTGAAGAACACAAGAACTCAGTCAAAAAAGAGGAACCAACTTCTTCCCTGGTCCAACACTTTAAAGTCACAGGACATGATATTGACTTTAAAAAGACCAGAACTATCGCCAAAACTGAACACTTTAACAACAGAATAATCAGAGAAGCCATTGAGATAGAAAACGCCCACACAGCATGAACAAACGAGATGATACCTCCGCCTACCAGCCATTTGGAAACCCGCCTTATTGACAAACGAGTCCCTAACACGAGGAATGACACCAGACCCACACTCACGAGGTCCACACAGGATGTCACCACCGCACATCCACCCAGAAAGCAGACCCAAACCCACACTGATCATGAAGCACGACCAAGGACCAGAAGCCAGACCGCAGCTGCAACATTAGCCATTTCAAACCCCTCCAATCCATACATGCAGCAGACTGACACCCACTATGAAGATGTAGCACCACCACAAAGCCAAACAACAGCTATGCAGCTCACCAGCTCAAATCCCCCTGCAACACAGACTAAATTGAGCACAACCAAGCCCCCACCCAAACCGGACACACCCCCAGCCAATCAGAGCACAAAAACCCCATCCAATCAGAGCACAGCCAAGCTCCCACCCAATCAGTTCAAACCCCACTAGCAGTTAAAAGGAAGAAACAGCTGCGATCACACATTGCTCCCAGAAGCACGAAGCTGAAGCCTGAAGATGACGAATGAGACTTGATGAAGCGTCGCCAAGACACTTCCAATTTTACACGGAGAAAACCCGAACAACCAAAGACCTACATATATATATATATATATATATATATATATATATATATATATATATATATATATATATATATATATATATATATATATATATATATATATATATATATATATATATTTTGTCCGTGCAATTATTTTTTTTGGTAAAATACAGAAGTAGCATGAAATGCCGCAATATGAAATGATGTCTTTGCTAGTGTCGCTAAAATGAACATCTGTCGCTAGTATCTTCGTATATATCCTGATAGACGTACCTGCTTGCTTTAATTCAGCAACTGAGATGAACTTCATAACTTGGGTTCAAGTTATTGGGTGGGGAGTATATACTCTTGGGGTAGACGTTTAGTATTCTTTGCTTATACCTCACTTTCCATTATGATGCAGAATAGCAGGTGTAGGAAGTTAGCACCCACCCTTCTCCTGGGAAAATGAGATATTTTAGGAAATATTAAAAGGGCAGAATATTTCCCCTAAAAGGGAGGCAGAAACTCAGCCCCCCCCACCTTTGTCAATGGGCCATTAACAAATAGTTAATATTAGTTATTAGTTATTAATATAGTTTGATAGCCTCGAACTACATCGTCTACATTCCGACCTATGCTTAGTTCATAAGATTATTTACCAAAACGTTCTACCTGTAAATGAGTACTTTAATTTCAACCATAGTAACACAAGGGCTATCAATAGATTTAAACTCAATGTAATTCGCTCTAACCTTAATTGTAGGAAATATGACTTCTGCAATAGAGTAGTAAATGTCTGGAACACTCTACCTGATCCTGTTGTTAGTCTCTCTAATCCCCATACCTTTTACCTTAAACTGTCTACCGTGGACCTTTCATGTTTCTTAAGAGGTCCCTAAGGGGGCATGCATAAGCGCACCAGTGTGCCTACCGTCTCTGTCCTACTGTTTCCAATTATATGTAATCATTCCATGTGTTTATGGCTATGTTTTGCCTATTTATATCCTTTTTTTTGTGCCAATTTTTTTTCATGTGTCCATGTCTATGTCTATACTGTTACTTGTTTCCTTGTCCTGGTTGACAAATAACTAAATAAATAACTAAATAACTAAGTAACTAAATAACTAACTTAAGTCCTGGGCCAGTCTGTTCTACATAACAAAGATCTAACTCCTTCTAGCAGAGCCATAACAGGAACTGCCCAAAGCCCTTCATTACATCATCATCCAGCAAGGCTCAATCGAGCTTGGGACTCAGGACAGACTACAGAGTTGCCCCTGCACAGCCCCATGGGAGTCTGACAACCAATCAGAATACAAGCTCATATTCAAAGCCCAACAGAGGGTATAAAACCCAGACACTCTCAGCATCTTGGCTCTTTTTTCTTCAACCAACATCATCAAGGCATGATGTCCACCATTAAAAGCCACCTTTCCAAGCAGTCTCCATGTTGCCAGTGTCTTTCTTTCCCACTTGGTAGTGAACCCAGTGGGACATTTCTTCCAACACAGGAAACTGAGACAAACAAAACTGAAGGAAAAGCACCTGACTCTCTCGGTGCGCCTCAAATATTGTAGAAAAGCCACGTGCTGTGGCAAGATAGGAATCCCCAGTAGGGGCAGGAAATGTGTTGCTGAGGTAATTTTCTGCTGCTCGAGGACTGGAGCAGAGCTTGGCCACAAGAAAGCCATCATAGTAATTGTTCTGTGTAACTACTTAGATGAGGCCAAGCCAGTGCTACACTTTGGGGTAGACTTTGATGGATTACAATGGCCACACGTTTTCTCAGTGTATTCGGATAAGTGTGGTGATTCTACCTTGTGTTATCGCTGTAACAAAAGAAGAACAAGGGCCATTTCCAAAGAAGGCCTAAAGAAAGAAGAAGGTGCTTTAGTTGCAGTTTTAATACAAGCTGTCTTAGTCTCACAGCCGTGTGCTGAGAACCCCTTATCCTCTTGGGGGCATTTGAAAGGCAGGGCTGAGGCTTTCTAAGAAAGCCTCTTTGTAGAGCACTAACTGGTTTAACAGCTGTAATTATCTCACTGAGAGAAACTGTAAATTGGATTAAGGCTCTGAGTTGCAGCTGAATGAGCTCCTCCATTGCCCCACCTGGTGGGCTGCTCTGCGATAACAAATATAAGGGGAGGGAAAAAAAAAAAAGAAGAAGCGGAGAAATCAAATTTGGATTCCACTTCACACTCACGGTTTCCTTCTGGAAAAAATGAATTTTTTTCCAGCAGAAAACGCTGGCATAGGCTTCGCTGGCAATATCAGTGCCGGGGCTCGTATCATCTGCTGGCGTTCTTCCGGAAAAACGATCCCCTCCATTATCAGAAGGAAATAAATAAATAAACAGCAGGAGATGTTTTGGCAAAGGAGCTGGAAAGGAACAGAGAGTGATGCGTGTCAACATTGTGTGCTCTCAGCCAACAGTCTGTGGCAGCCAGGGATGGAGTGGAGGGAGAAGATAGGAGTTCGAGTAATTCTTTTTTATCCCCCCTTCTGCTTGTGTCATTGAAATAAACATACCATCAGAGGGGGAAAAAATTATAAACCAGATATTGGATAAATCTATGCAGAATATCCATGTTTTAACTAATGCTATGCTTGCTGGAAACAAATCTTGGTAGCAGAATATAATGACTTTTTGCCTGGATTTTTTTTTGCCCAGTATGTGCATCTCAGATCTTCAGTGCTCTTCATGAGGTAGGGGATTTGAAAAGGGACAAGAGGCACTGCAGAATAGCCAGGGTCTTGAGGAAAACAACGAGAGGAATCATCACCCACATTCACTAATGTCTTCTGTGATGCACAAAACAGATGGAGAAGAAGTGAGAAGTGTTGCCACTCTTAATGCAGCCCACACTTGATTGGAGGATGAGAAGCTGGCAGAAGGAACCCGAAACTTGGGGGAGGCTAGAAACCAGAAACCAAGGGACAAGGTTATAGATCTACATTGCCTTGTAATTTATTCAGCCTACTAACTCCCCAGCAGACAGGAATAAAATTGAAAATAATCTTCACAGGGGGAAACTGCATTTCAACTAGTAAAATTAATTTCAACAATCTATGGAATAAGCCTATGGAGTGGAGAACCCACCCCCCATCCCGGATCTATGATGTCCTATTTTTGAGGCCGGGTGCATGCGTGGAAGTTTGGGCACATGTGTGGAAACTGCGCAGGCGTGCACTCACATTTGTGAACCGGTAGGGAATGTAAGTGAATACCACTCCTGACCCATAGCCACGAGCAATTCATACCCACATCCTTGCTTTACAGAGTTCCCTCTCTAGATTATATCTCTGAAAGTCAGTAGCAAAGAAGTTAATCTCAGAAGAGATGTTGCGTCTCTAGTCATGGGAAGCTATTTTGAGTAAACCATTGCTATTCACTTAAAATCAAAACCCTCAAAGACAAAAGTATTAATTCTGACCCATACAAAGGAAGGTACCATGTTGCTGTCACCCTTCCTGTGGGTCTTTGTGCAGCTGTTTTTGCTTTGTTTGGGCTTTCTTGCCTGAATGTGTTGTTTTTAAATCAAAATATTTACAGACCCCTCACATCCTGGACATAAACTGTTTCAACTCCTACCCTCAAAACGACGCTATAGAGCACTGCACACCAGAACAACTAGACACAAGAACAGTTTTTTCCTGAAGGCCATCACTCTGCTAAACAAATAATTCCCTCAACACTGTCAAACTATTTACTAAATCTGCACTACTATTAATCTTCTCATCGTTCCCATCACCCATCTCTTTCCACTTATGACTGTATGACTGTAACTTTGTTGCTGGCAATCCTTATGATTTATATTGATATATTGACCATCATTTGTGTTGTAAATGTTGTACCTTGATGAATGTATCTTTTCTTTTATGTACACTGAGAGCATATGTACCAAGACAAATTCCTTGTGTGTCCAATCACACTTGGCCAATAAAAAATTCTATTCTATTCTATTCTAAACAAAGCACAGACCTGGGATAGATCATTACCTATCTTAGCATGTTGCTAGTATGAATTAAAAAGTTTTTAGGGGGTGATTATATTCAACCTCAAAACCGAAAAGCAGAAACCACTGACATGATTTTTACTTTATTTTAACAAATCTTTTCCAAATAATTGTCAGTAACTTTTTTCTCTCTTTACTAGCTAAACATCATTATTAGTTTCTGTAACTCCTGTACCTTTTACCTTAAACTGTCTACCATGGACCTTACACATTTCTTAAGAGGTCCCTAAGTGGGCTTGCGTAAGCGCACCAGCGTGCCTACCGTCTCTGTCCTACTGTCCCCATTTATGTGTACTCATTTTATGTGTTTATGGCTACGTTTTGCTTATTTATATCCATTTATTTGTGCCATTTTTTTCTTGTGCCCATGTCTATGTCTATACTGATACTTGTATCCTTGTACTTGTTGACAAATAATAAATAAATAAATAAATAAATAAATAAATAAATAAATAAATAAATAAATAAATAAAGCATCAGGTGACAACAGTGGTGGGCTGCAACCGGTTTAACAACCGGCTCTGTAAGTGCATATGCCTAATGCTCGTGTGCGCAGCGTTCAAAATACAGCAATTTGAAGCTCAGCTGCTTACCTTCTAGGGCAGCCCCATAAGTAGAACAGCGGAGGCACAGAAATCATCTGTGCTGTGCGAATCAGCTGAGCCAAAAAGAAGGAAATATAGGACAGGATAAGGTGGGTGGCACCAGCGGATCATCAGAACTTCCGATCCGCTAGAACCGCTCCGAACTGGCAGCAGCCCACCATTGGGTAATCACCATGCTTTAGAAAGTATAAATAATTTAAAATATATTAGGAAACTGATAGCAGAAATCAGAGGTAGGTTTCAGCAGTTCTGGAGAACCGGTAGCAGAAATTTTGAGTAGTTCGGAGAACCAGTAGTAAAAATTCTGATTGGCCCCGCCCCCATCTATTCTCTGCCTCCCGAGTCCCAGCTGATGGGGAGGAAATGGGGATTTTGCAGTAACCTTCCCCTGGATTGGGGTGGGAATGGAGATTTTACAGTATCCTTCCCCTGCCAAACCCACTATGCCACGCCCATCAAGCTATGCCACACCCACCAAGCCACATCCACAGAACCAGTAGTAAAAAAATTTGAAACCCACCACTGGCAGAAATGGTGGAAAAGGTTATATGGGAAACTGCTGAAGAAATAGGAAAGGTTGAACATAAAAAATATAAATCCATTGGAGACAAGACAGTAATTAAAGAGTCCCATTGAAGAAGGCAAAGGTTTTGTTGCTTTAGACCAGTTTTTCTCAACCTTGGCAATGTCCGAATGTGTGGACTCCCAAAATTCCACAGTCAACATCTTGAAGTTGGGTCATTCCATGTCAAGTGGTCTGATTTTAGAAAAGTGCCCTGGATGGGATAAAGACAAACATGATTTTGTATGGTACTGGTAGTAGAATGCTACCCTCAGCATTTAGAATTTTCCAAAGATAGGAAATTCTTACAAATAGGGCACTTGATCCATACACCTGTATCTCAGTGAAACTGGAAGCGTTAAAAACATTCAAGATATGATATGAAATCAAAATGATGCCTGGGATGTTTGGGAACCAACTAACACAAGTGTTCATTCGTTTCTTTATAAAATTTATTGGCCGCCCATCTTACCACACGGTAACTCTTAGATACTTGCAAATAATCATTGCATGCTGTATTTACTGCACAATGAAGAGAAACAAATGGTGTAAATCTCACAACTCTTAACTACAGCTAAACAAAAATTAGGGCATATCATATATTTCATTTCCTCCAGTAGCCATCAACAGACTTTTCCCAGGTGATAAATGGACTAATAAAAGTTGGTCTCACTGGAGTTGTAAAAGAACCCCCAAGGGCCTGCAATGATAAATTTGCAAAGTACTTTCAAGATAAAGGCACTCATATTAGTCTTGAATTTGACACAGTTTTCATATGGAAATGTGAAGGGTGTTATCTAGCCAAGTTATATGGGACTATTTTTCATGGTGATTATCTGATTATTATCCTTCCATGATAGGGGCCTTGATGAGGTGAAAGTGCTTGTGTGGATAAATGAAATTGTGGACTATGTCATCGGACACAATAATGGGATTCAAGTAATTTAACAACCGGTTCTCTGCCCTCAATGTTTGTTCCTGACAAATGTCCCTCCCACCAACACCTCCTTACATCTCAGCCCCCAGGTGTGCCTTGTGAAGGGGCGCGGGGCACTTTCCTTGTAGCCAGTTCAGTCTGCGTTATTCTCGCCTTCTCTCTTCTCTGTGTGCTCTAGAATCAGGAGGGGGTGGTCCTTGCTTTTTGCTTGAGCTCTTTCTCTCCTGCTTCTCTCTGCCTGCAGGCCTTTTTAATCTTGAAAAGCCTTGCCCAGAATGACTGCCCTTCCCCAGTTTCCTCCAAGGCCAACCCTCTCGCTCTCTGTCGACTCTTGTTCCAGCTCCTCTTCCTCCACAGATTCAGACTCAGATGGGGGCATGACAGATTATGGTCCATTCCTTTCACATGTCAATACAACCTCAAAAACAACCCTCATTCCCTGGAGGCCCTAGGACAGCTATCCACGAAAACAGGAAGACCTGCCCGGAGATAAGAGGCGCTAAGACTCACCAGGTAAAATCAGGCTTCCTTTGGACTTTGGATAGGAACAATCAACATTCAAACAATGAAAATGAACACTTGACTAGAAAAACTGCCATTTGAATTCAACAATATGTATTGGAATATCACTGGATTGTGTGAAACATGATGAAAATATGAAAATATAGTGGAACTTGATAGAACAGAGCATTTATTCTACACTAGAGGTACCGAAGATGGACAGTGTGTTGAAGTTGGTTTTCTCATCAACCAAAAGCTGAAAGATTCTGTAGTAAAATTTGAAAGTATATCAGACAGAGTAGCCCAATGCCTCATTCAATTGAACAAATGATATAAGCTTCAAATCATTCAAGCTTTTGCACCAACAATAAGCTATAGTGATGATGGGGTTGAAGAGTTTTACGACGATGTGGCCTGCCTTCAAGACAAAGAAAATTCAGATACAAAATACTAATGGGTGACTTTACTGCAAGAATAGGAAGAACAATAATTGGACAAAAAGTGACTGGCCCATATGGAAGTGGTGAATGAGATAATAGAGGTGGCAGACTAGTAGATTTTGCTGAAGGACAGGAACTTTATATCATTTTACAAGAAAAAGGGTAGCAGAAAATGGACATGGAAGAATCCATCTGGGTACTCAAGTGAAATTGACTACATCATGTTGTGCAGTCCCACTCACTCACATGCACACACACACCACAAGTGTAAGGAGTCTTTATTAAGGCTCCCAAGCCTGAATTGGTATTCTCAGCAATTCCCTGCACTGGCACCAGCTCAATCCCAATGTGTTCCACAGGCTACTCCAATGTAGTCAACACTAGTCCTCAAGATAAAGGCAAATCCATAGGCAAAGCCAAGGCAAGACAAGATAAAGTAAGGCAAGGCAAAGGCAACAGCTGAAGGGACACAATCCAAAGTTCAAGGCAAGAACACACAGCAAGAACACACATCATCTCCATCTGTCTGCTGTGCTAAAGAGCCAGCTTCTGATGCATCCCATCAAGAGGGGTGAGGCTGCCTCCTCATGAGTAATTGGGCTGACCTTCACTGCTCCTGCCTTTTCTCTACTTGTTCTTGGATGAGGTGCAGACGGCAGTTCCTCTTCCTCATTGCTGACCAGTGCAGCTGCATGCTTTGCCCACCTGAAGCCTCAGGGCTGTCCTGCTGCAGCTGTGCTTCAGCCAAATCACTCTCATATGACTGCATTGACCAATTCGCCTCCTGACCTGCCCAGAACTGGTTCAACCTCTTCCAAGCTTACATCTGGAAAGGTATCTGAGGAGGCGACCAGGGGAGTCAAGTGATAAAACCATATTCTACAATTGTACTCTCATCAATCATTTTAATATTGGAAGTGACCATAGACTGTTGAAAAGAGCATATGAAAATGATAAAGATGTCATGAAAGATAAAAATGAAGAGTGATAAGCTGTTAGAGGAGAACAGTGATTTTGAGATTAATGTATCAAATCACTTTACTCTATTGCAAGAGATGAACATTATGGACCAAAATGAACGAATAGTCAAAAATATCCTTGAATTTGCTACATCTATAGCATTGCTGGAAAACCACTTTGTACAGTCAAAAATCTCTGATGATTTAATAAAAAAAATGATGGACAACGAAAAATATCGACAGTTTCACTAATAAACTGGAGTGGGTTGAACTTCGCAAGACCATAAGAAAACATATCCAAGAAGATATATTATCAGTTTAACATAAAGCTTTGAAAAAGGCAATTGAAGAAAACAAAGGGATTAATAGAGCAAAATGCAATCTTATAAATACAAGAAAGAAGGTTTTTGTATTAAAACAAGAAAATGGCTCTGTGCGTAGAACAAGACAGGAAATGTTAGAAATAATTGGAAAATTTTATTCAGAATTATATAAAGATCAAGATCATTCAAAAGTAACAATACCCATGAAAGAGGAAATGCCAGATATCTTAGTGAGGAAGTTTCAAATGCATAAAACCGATGAAAAATGGCAACGCTTCAGGAAATGACTGTGTTACAGTTGTAATGCTGAAAGTTAGTGGTCACAGTTTACTCAAGATAGTAGCAAAACTATACTCGAGATGCCTCAGAGAAGAGAAAAATACCTGATGCATTGAAAAATGCTGAAGTGGTTCTTATACACAAGACAAGAAGCTAACATGATTTAAAGAACTATCATGCAATAAGCCGTCTTTCAGTCATCTACAAGGTTTTCACCAAGTTAATAGCAAAAAGAATACTAAGAACATTAAATGAGGCAGGAGCAGGCAGGGTTCAGAAGTGATTACAGCACATTGGATCACATCCAGGTTGGTCAGCAAGTCATTGAAAGGCACAATGAGTACACCAGACCTCTGTGCATGGCTTTAATTGACTACAAAAAGGCGTTTGACTCAGTATTCTAGCAAGCAATAATTAATGCATTGCTCAACCACCTTTCTTTCTCTCTCTCTTTCTCTTTCTTTCTTTCCTTCCTTCATTTCTCTCTCTCTCTCTCTCTTTCTTTCTCTCTCTCTCTCTTTCTTTTTCCTCCCTCCCTCCCTCCCTCCCTCTTTCTTTTTCTTTCTTTCTTTCTTTCTTTCTTTCTTTCTTTCTTTCTTTCTTTCTTTCTTTCTTTCTTTCTTTCTCTCTCCCTGTCCCTCTCCCTCTCTCTCTCTCTCTCTCTCTCTCTCCTTCCCTCCCTCCCTCCTCCCTCCCTCTTTCTTTCTTTCTTTCTTTCTTTCTTTCTTTCTTTCTTTCTTTCTTTCTTTCTTTCTTTCTTTCTTTCTTTCTTTCTCTCTCCCTCTCCCTCTCCCTCTCTCTCTCTCTCTCTCTCTCTCTCTCCTTCCCTCCCTCCCTCCCTTCCAACTCCTTCAAAGAGGGATTCTTTACATGATCAATAGGAGGAGATTGTTGGTCCAGACTATATTATCACCCGGCTCATCACTGAAACCATCTAATAGAGCAACTTTTGTGCTAGGAGAAGAAAGAAAATATCTGGGGATGTGACAGCGATGACCTCATGTGGGACTTACCCTTTTAAAAGGTCTAGTGATTGTTCTCAAGTACAGCAAGTCTGTCTGATAGGAGGTTCTGTGTCTAATGAGAGAAGAAGCATAAAACAATGCTTCCTTGTTGTTGTTGTTTTGTAAAATGATAGATAAACCTCCAATATATAAATGTGAGGAAGGAATTGAGTCTAGAATGATTTTTGAGATCAAAAATCAATTAGGAATGGTTATAGAGGACCTCTTTGGTAACCTAGAAAGAAGAGGGATGCTTGCCCAGTGCTAGTCATGAACATAAGACATGACTATTCACTGGAACCTACCCTGTCTGCTGTTCAAGAGACTACTTGAGCTGCTGTTGGTCATGTACAACACAGTAAGGCAATCATTCTTTATTTTATTTATTTTATTTCCAGGAGCGTCGATTCATGGTCAAAGTGCTCTCTAGTCCCAAACCTTTATTCCTTTCAGAGTTGTAGTATGCCAGGTTCTATACTGTATATGACTGTCACACAGACAGACAGATACACACACAGAGTTATGTGGTCACAAATTGGGCATTTGGTAACCAGCTTGCAATTACAATGGTTGAAGTATTTTAGGATCATATGATGGTGATTTGTGACCTTCCCAGTTGG
Source organism: Ahaetulla prasina (assembly GCF_028640845.1). Taxonomy (NCBI): domain Eukaryota; kingdom Metazoa; phylum Chordata; class Lepidosauria; order Squamata; family Colubridae; genus Ahaetulla; species Ahaetulla prasina. Next base: position 16,596,447 of record NC_080544.1, on the reverse strand, counting down.
CCTCCAACAAACAAAACCAATTGGGAAAACTAGATTTGCGTAATGACCAAGTGGTTCACTTAACAACTGTGTGATTTGCTTTACACTCATGATGATTTGATTAACGACCATGGTAAAAATGGTCGTAAAATTCGGTCTTGTTACATGATGATTCAGTTTACGACCACACCGATGTAGGATGCAAATTCCAGTACCAATTGTGGTTGTCAGTCGAGACTATCTATAAATGATTTTAGGTGAGTGCCAATACAATGCAGTTGTTTGTAAGAGGAGCAATATCTTAAGAGACAAATTCCAAAATGTCAGTCCTACTGAGCCTTTTGTTAAGCATTCTGAGCTTAATCTGAGCATAAATCCGAAGAATTAATGATTTGATTTGGTTCTCACTTTGATGCTAGATCCGAGTATCTTTGTTAGTGAAGAAAGACAGGCTGTTTTGTTCTAAGCATACAGGCACCTAAGTAACTATTTGCAAATAGAATAAGCTATTTCCAGTGGTGGGATTCAAATTTTTTTACTACCGGTTCTATGGGTGTGGCTTTTGAGCGTGGCTTGTTGGGCTTGGCAGGGGGAAAGATACTGCAAAATCTCCATTCCCACCCCACTCCAAGGGAAGGATACTGCAAAATCTCCATTCCATCCCCACTCCTGGGGGAAGGATATTGCAAAATCTCCATTCTCACCCCACTCTGGGGCCAGCCAGAAGTGGTATTTGCTGGTTCTCTGAACTACTCAAAGTTTCTGCTACCGGTTCTCCGAACTGCTCAAACTTTCCGCTACCAGTTCTCCAGAACCTGTCAGGACCTGCTGGATTTTACCCCTGCTTGGTGGGCGCAGCAGGGGGAAGATACTGTAAAATCTCCATTCCCTCCCCAATCCAGGGGAAGGTTACTGCAAAATCCCCATTTCCTCCCAATCAGCTGGGACTCGGGAGGCAGAGAATAGATGGGGGTGGGGCCAGCCAGAGGTGGTATTTACTGGTTCTCCAAACTACTCAAAATGTCTGCTACTGGTTCTCCAGAATGATCAGAACCTGCTGAATCCCATCTCACTATCTTTCATAAAATGTTCACCTATCTTTTATTTATCAGAGTCACAATAAATCACAGCATGGTTGTGTCTTACATAACCTTGTAATAAATTCTGCAAATATATTCCTCATTTATAGATGAAATCCAATGTAAAAGAAAGCTCCAGCATAGCATGTTTATAACAAATACTGTCAGTTAGTGAATGGGCAGGTAGCCAAATGTTTACTTCAGTCTCTCCCTCACAACAAAATAGATCATGTTTTTGGCCTCCTAGGAAATTGTTGCTTCCACCTCTTCACTTCTCAGTATTTTTCTTCCTTTGTTCTGCTGTTTGCAGTTTCACACCTGCCTTTTATCAATATGATAAGTGCCACCGTAGTTTTACTGACTTGGAGGTAAAGGGGGTGAGGGCAGGGACCATGTTCTCACGCATTCACTCTCTAGTTGCCTTTTTTTGATCTGTAAAGCTTGTGCCGTTATACGCAAAAGCTAAAATTCAAAGTTAAAGTTTATTTACTTATTTAATCCCATCCTATTTCATAAATAATTCAAGGCAGTGAACACACACACAATACTTTCTTCTATTGTCTCTACAACAACAGGACTGAGAGTGAGTGACCGGTCCAAAATCATCCAGCTCAGAGGTGGTTTCAGCAGGGTCTGGCCAATTCTGGAGAACTGGTAGCAGAATTTTTGAGTAGTTCGGAGAACTGGTAGTAAAAATTCTGACTGGCCCCACCCTCATCTATTCTCTGCCTCCCGAGTCCCAGCTGAATGGGAGGAAATGGGGATTTTGTAGTAACCTTCCCCTGCCATGCCCACCAAGCCACAACATGCCCACCAAGCCACAATATGCCACAATATGCCCACCAAGACACGCCCACAGAACCAGTACTAAAAAAATCTGATCCAGCGGCTTTCAATCCATAGGTGGGATTGGAACTCAAGTCTCTTGATTTCAAGGCCAGCAAATTGTGGGAAGCCCTCCACTTCTTAGAAGAATGAAATATTTTGAATAATATTAAAAGAAGCAGAATATTATATTTCCCCAAAGGCAGAAATGGAGAAACATGCTCTTAAAGACAGAAAGCAGACTCAGTCTTTTTTAATAGCAGATATTTTGTGCCCATTAGATAGATAGATAGAATTTTTTATTGGCCAAATATTGGCTAAGGAATTTGTCTTTGGTGTATATGCTCTCAGTGTACATAAGGAGAATAAAATACATTCATCAAGAATAAAAAGATACAACAGTTAGTGATAGTCAAGGTTACTAATAAGCTATCAAATCATACTAGGAAAGAAATAAAAACAATATAAATTGAAAGATACAAGCAACATGGTTAGAGTAATAAGTGGGAAGAGATAGATACTAGTAAGGAAAAGAAGAATAATAGTAATACAGTCTTAGTAAATAATTTGACAGTGTTGTGTGAATTAATTATTAAGCACAGTGATGACATTCGGGAAAAAAATGTTCTTGTGTCTAGTTGTTCTGGTGTGCAGTGCCCTATAGCATCGTTTTGAGGGTAGAAGTTGAAACAATTTATGTCCAGGATGTGAGGGGTCTATAGATATTTTCACAGCCCTCTTTTTGACTCGTGCAGTATACAGATCTTCAATGGAAGGCAGGTTGGTAGCAACTGTTTTTTCTGCAGTTCTAATTATCCGTTGACGTCTGTGTTTGTCTTGTTTGGTTGCAGAACCAAACCAGACAGTTATGGAGGTGCAGATGACAGACTCAATAATTCCTCTATAGAACTGGATCAGCAGATCTTTGGGCAGTTTGAGCTTTCTGAGTTGGTGCAGAAAGAACATAAGAAAAATTGCACCAGCCCAGGGGTGAAATGCTACCGGTTCGGGCCGGTTCACCCAAACCAGTAGTAAAAAATGCTACTGGTTCGCCAAACCGGTAGTAAAAAAAGTTAAAATTTTTTTTCTGAAGATCAGCTGAGTGACACACGATCATTGGAACTTTTTTTTTCTTTTTAAAGCATTTGAAAGCATACTACTGGAGAACCAGTAGTAAAAAAATGCTTAAAAAGTAAAAAAAAAAGTTCCAATGATTGTGTATCACTCAGCTGATCTTCAGAACTTTTTTTTTTTTTTACTTTTTAAGCATTTTTTACTACCGGTTCTCTGGAACCAGTAGTTAAAAATGCTTTAAAAAGTAAAAAAAAAAAAAAAGAGGTTCTGATGAACTCGTGCCACAGCTGCAATTGTCAGAACTTTTTTTTTTTACCTTTTAAAAGCATTTTTTTACTACCGGTTCTGGAGAACCGGTAGTAAAAAATGCTTTTAAAAAATTAAAAAAACATTCCCAAGCTTGCGCACCCCAGCTAATTCACTCCTGCTTACCTTCTGAAGCCTCCTTTTGGTGCGTATTGCACATGCACGTGTGCAGCGTGTGTTTGGTGTGTACTGCACATGCGTGTGTGTGCAGCGTGTATGCGCAGCCAGCGAACTGGTACTAAACCGGTTCAGATTTCACCACTGGGCCAACCTATTCGCAAAACAAAAGACCTTCACCTCCGAGGATGGGGTTAAAATTTACATTCTCCTCCATCCAAATTCTAAGAACAGGGCACGACCCTTTAGGGCAGGGCTGGGCAACTATGGCCCCTTTATGACCTATGGACTTCAACTCCCAGAATTCCTGAGCCAGCATGCTGGCTCAGGAATTCTGGGAGTTGAAGTCCATAGGTCATAAAGGGGCCATAGTTGCCCAGCCCTGCTTTAGGGCATAATAAGATTAACCCACTACCATTTAGCAGAAGACACAGAGCTCACTACATTGCACAACCCCTTAGGGGCATTTCAAATATTGCACAACCCCCCAGCAGCATTTCAGAAACTATACAAAAACCCTGGCACTCATCAAGCTAATTGGTCAGCTGTCCCAAAATTGCACGCTCTGTCTGTGTGTTCGTGTGTGTGTTGGTTCTGCTCATCAATAAATGGACCTTTCTTTCTTAAGAAGCCTACATTTTATTCCCGGCTTGGAATTGGACCTGGATTTTTCTTCAAATAACATGAACCACTAATTAAACTGATTTTCCAATTAGTTACTGGCTCTACCATACTAGTTCCCTTTCTCTTAATATTATAAAGATATTGCTTACTTGTAGCAGTGCCAGGCTCTTTAAAGAATATTGTCTTTTCCAACGTATTTCGGAATATGGCGTGTGATGGCAGCATGGTTAACTCCTAACCCATAGCAGTATTTTATATGATCTCTCAGACATATAAATGGAGGTAGGAGTAAAGGAAAAGGAAACATACCAACATTTCCCACTATTGCTATATCAGGAAAACCTCTTGAAAACCATTTTGCTACCATAGCCCAGTCGCTCAGTTTGTTGGAAAGCCACACCGCACAAGGGTTGCCAGAATGTGGTTTGTTTCTTGTGGTTTGCCAGAAAAAACTGCCATGGTGGGGCACCAACAGTTTCTAAGGCTTTGGGACTTTTCAGTTCACGGATGATAGACTTCGCTGTTGAGCTTTCTTTAGAGTCTTAGTGTTCTGACCCAGCTCCCCAAACACCACAAACCCTCTGACGTGAACTCAAAAGATCCAGAGATGGGTATTCAGCAGGTTCTGACCAGTTCTGGAGAACCGGTAGCGGAAATTTTGAGTAGTTCGGAGAACCAGTAAATACCACCTCTGACTGGCCCCACCCGCATCAATTCTCTGCCTCCCGAGTCCCAGCTAACCAGGAGGAAATGGGGATTTTGCAGTAACCTTCCCCCGGAATGGGGAGGGAATGGAGATTTTACAGTATCCTTCTCCTGCCATGCCTACCAAGCCATGCCCACCAAGCCACACCCACCAAGCCATGCTATGCCAAACCCACCAAGCCACGGCCGCTGAACTGGTAGTAAAATTTTTTGAATCCCACCACTAAAAAGAATGTCGCCAGCCCGGACAAAAAAGTTTCTCTCGCAGGCTAACAAGTCCATCTGGCCGGAAGATGAATACTAGCCTGCCACACCTATTCATCTCCACCCCCTGCCTTTTATCCCCAGAGTTAGGGTAGGGCCTCGCTACCAGCGGTGGCTCTTCCTTCCCCAGGATTGGCCCACAACTTTTCACTGCTCTCCTCATCTCTGCCTTCTGCGCAGCCATGCGTCAGGCACCGGACCCAGCTGTTCCTCCTCTTCTTCATCAACCACCACCAGACGTGGGGGCTGTTGACTCTCCATCTGAGGGCTGATGGATGGCCTAGGCTCTGCCTCTGTCTCTCTCCTCTGTCTCTCTCTCTTTCTGCCAGCTCTGTTCCCCTTTCCCACTCAGAGCCCCCAGGTTGCGCTGATGCTGACCCTGACTCCCATGCCTCCTCCTCTGATTCGGCTGCTGGAGGGGCTGGTGGCCAAGAGGCCACAACAGTTAACCACTGCAGAATGTTTGGGAGAATGATTTCCAGACTGTCAAATAAAGGAAGGTACAGGAATGTTTTGTGGGTGTAGGGAATGTTACGAACTGATTGCTATGAAGGGCAGGTGAAGGAAGGCCATTTTATTCACGGACATCTGGAAGCTCTGCAGGCAGCGCATTTGCTACTTAGCCAGCTCGAAGCAAAGTGGAAAAGGATTGGCGGTTATTCTAGGTGCTCCACTATTAACCAGTTCAAACAGAACATGAGTAGCTTAAGCAAGAGATTGGATAAAGTAAGGAAAGATAGGTCTGCCAAGAGCTATTGGGCATGAAAGCTCAATGTAACATGCCTCCAGATACTAGTTGCAGGGGACCAGCTATGCCTCTGTTATCTCCTACTTGTGAACATTCAGAGACTGATCATTATGGGAAATAAAAATCCCAAACTAAGATAGACCTTGGCTGACTGAACAGGACTGTTCTCAGTGATTACATTATTTGAACTGTTCCTGTTAGTAGTCTCTGATTAGTGAACAACTCAGTTCTATGATTTGGAATTAAGAGCAAACGATAATCAGATTTGACACTAACACCATGTATTGTAAATATTTAAAACTGGGAATTAGCATTAAATAGAAAACTATTTCAACTTCTAGAAAGATAATCCCAATAGCTCAGTTCTCACAGCTTGATGGAATAATCCAGTCTTCAATAGCTTTCTAAAAAATTAGAGGGAGGGGAAGGGTTCAAAGAGCTGGGGGCGCTGTGACAAAAAAATAGGGTTGCACCTGAAAAAAAATGTAGATTTCAAGGAGGTTAAGAATATCTGGGAAGATATTTGGCAAAATTCTGATTAGAATTTAAGATGTGCACATGCTAATAAAAAGATAGTGGGGAATATGGAATATGTGTTGCAAGGAATGGATATCGTTCGTTGATCATATATCAAGAAAAGTGAAAGTGTATAAGAGTTGCCCAATTCTGTTTTATGGAATTGAGATGGTAATCCAGAAGAAATATAAAAATATAATGAAAACCTATTTAAGAAGTATGTGTAGTAAAAGAAAAGAACAAGAGAATAAATGGGAAGCAAATTAATGTGTATTGAATACAAAAATGAATGAAGCACATTGTAGTTTTTTGGCCATATAGGAGAATGAATGAATCATGAAATAAACATAATTAGGAAGACAGAATTGACCTGAAGGGGGTCAAGAAAGTAAAAATGGACACCACAATGAATTTTATGTAAATGCTCTTAACTGTTTCACTAACCATAGATTGTCATTACAGACAAAGGATTATGTCTTTGGAGAGGTTGATTTAGGTAGGTCCTAAAAATTTAAAAGAAGCACAACGCTAGCATGCTTGCATACGGTACTTAGTTGTGATGAAGATGCCATTGGTTGCATTTGCATGCCAGCTGACACACAATTTCCAATGCCAGGATCATTTATAGTCATTTGAAATCCTGTGCCAGATAATATATCTTTCAGAGCAACAGGTGACATTTAACTGTGTCAGATGCTGCTGAGAGCATCCCCATCAAGAATTTGGGAGTCAGTTTTTCCATGCCTATGGACAACTAATCCTCTAATACCATTTCATCAAGTGCAGTAGGATATCATGGTAGAGAGGTCAACGGTTTGACTAGTGAACCCAACAAAAAAGGAACTCTCGGGGTGTTTGAATCCCGAAAAGTAAAACTTTATTGAATACACCATCTCAGAACTGAAAAAGCAAAACCAGCTCTGCTTTTCCCACATGAAAGCTTGCTTAATTAAATAACAGATTTCCTTTCACCCATCCCTCAAGTGGTCACAAGGTCCAATCGTAGAACTTCTTTTTGTTATGGGAACAGTCCACTTCTCCATCGAGCACTGGGGGAGTAGTCACCTTGGTGCTCTGCAGGCTCTCACGGTCTGTGAATGTTTTGGCTTCCTGTTTCCTCCCTACACATTCCACCCCTCCCCACTTACAATTGGAAAATTGAAAAATGATAGGAGCTAGAAGGCAATAAGTGAGTCAATCTTGACAGAAGCAGCTGGAAGGGGAAAGAGAAAAGGAAGGAACGAAGAGAGACTGGTCTTGCCAGAAGCTGTTGGAGGGGAACCAATGGGAGCTGGGTCAGTTTTGGTATATTGAAAATGTGGATTAATCCCCTCTCTTAATAGTTAGGCTAATTTGAGAAGAGCTTTTTCTTTCATTATAATAAATATTTGTTTTCCTCCTTGTAGTGCAAAAAAAAAAGTTACTTTGGTGTACATTCAAAGGATTTCTTCTTTGATTGGAGTGTGAATTGCTATCTTTTTTCCAGGGGATAATCAGGCAGTTTCCTTATTAATATTTTTCTGCCTATTATTTTCTTTTTGGTTTAGTTTTGCTTTTATAGTTTTAATACTTTTTAATAATAATTATACAATGGCTTTAAATAATTACTGGTTTACTAGATCGGTGTATGCCACTCAGAGTTGCTGACAGGATCAAGTGGCTAACCATCTCAATTTGATAGATAGATAGATAG